>NW_027507903.1:13207594-13677898 GCF_037356315.1 Lithobates pipiens | reverse complement strand
GCTGGTTGTTTTATAAAAAAACAAAAAAAAAAACAGTCATGCCTGCCTTCACTGCTGTGCAGCTCGTTTTTGCACAGAGTGGCCCCAAACATCCTCTTCTGGGGGTCCCCCGGCAGCTTTCATGGCTCCTCCCCCACATCAAATAACCCCCGGGGAGAAGCATCATTTGGTGTCCGTATCTCGGGTGTTGCCACTGCCAACTCTGCTAAGGGAACCCGGCAGTAAAGCCTTGTGGCTTTGCAGCTGGTTCCCTACTGCGCACGAGTGAACCCCCCACTGCAGTTTTTGAATGGCACAGCGGCAGAGGTTTCTGCACTATTTTCATGGGAATCCAATGCGAGTTCAGCCATGCAACTGTATGGAGAAATTGGCATTGCACAGACATCGCATATGTGTGAGCCCAGGCTCAAATAGTGACCCAAACTATTTCTGGCTGTGTTCTGGCACAAAATTGGCTGAGTAGCTCTAAGCCAGACTTTCACTGGAAGCTTTGTATTGTGTAATTTAGTGCAAAGCTTCCTCTGATTTGTGGGCGCAGATTGTGATCTCAACCACCTCAGAGGAAGGCTTTGTATTGGTTCATTGAATGCAAAGCCTCCTCTGAATGGCTAAGCTGTGCTCAGCTGTACTTTTCAACAATCAAAGGGGGGGGGGGAGAGAGAGAGAAACACTGCTGCTGACTTTTAATAAACAGACACTCTTTTTTTGGTTGGAACTCCAATTTTTAAAGCGGAGGTCCGCCAAAATGTAAAAGTTTTTATTTTATTTTTTATTTTTTATTTTTTGTAAGTCCACAGCTACAAATACTGCAGCTGCTGACTTTTAAAATATGGACACTTACCTGTCAATGGCACCTGCGATGTCGCCACTCTAAGCCGATCTGTCGCTCAGGTCTCGGGTGCTGCCGCCGCCATCATCGGGAAGTGAAGCCGCAAGGTTCCCTACTGCTCATGCACGAGTTACGCTGCTCAATCTGGATGGTCCCTGCTGTCTCTGGGACCAATGCGTTTCCCAGCAGACAGCGGGGAGAAGAGGTGTAGACTCCCATGGGGAGCTATGCCCGGAAGTGGGTGAAAATACCTGTATTATAAAAGTTTCTGCACCCCCCCCCCCCTTGAAAGGTGCCAAATGTGACAACGGAGGAGGGGGGGGGGGGGTTCCATTTTTGTGTGAACCTCCGCTTTAAGTTTTAATAAATAAAATAAAAAAGGTATCTTTTACAACCCCTTTAAAGGGATGTTAAAGTAGAACTACAAGCATAACTATTTTTTCATTTTGGATAGACTAAGGGAGGGTTATAACCCCTGTCGGCTTCTGTGTGCCATTTGTGGAGATTTCCATTCCCTTCCTGTCCCAAAGGTCAAACGGGAAGTGAGGAAATCGCTGAAAATTAAGGGTATTCCTTGGGGACCCCCCAGGTCACCAGAACTAGTGTCCCCATTGGAAGATTTTCCCTCTTCCCTATTCATTTTCTGGGGACAACCCAATACTTTGATTATTTTTTTATTTTTCCTTTCAGTGATCATGGTAAACAGGACAAATAGGGTTAATCTCCTCCTTAACTGCTTGCCGTCAAGCCGCCACAGTCTTACTGTGGCAGAATGGCACAGCTGGGCAGAACGGCATTGTGTTACGTTGCTTTGCCTTTTGCGTGTGCCCGTCCCCTGATGCAAGTGCCCGGCGGGTGCATTGACATGTTTTCAGGCCCCACATTTAGAAACGCACATAGCGAAAGGATAACCCCTTGATTGCCCCCTAGCGTTAACCCCTTCCCTGCCAGTGACATTTACACAGTAATCTGTGCATTTTTATCAAATAACGTTTTATTCACTATCAGTGATAGCATAGGTATATAAACAGTACAGAAGTACAATAAAAAGGCAAACATTTGTAGGGCTATGCAAAAGTAAATATAGATATGTGACAGGCAGCAACAGATCACATGTGCAATAGAATCCAGTAGTTCGGGCGACAGAGTGCTAGGGGGCGGAGGACACCAAAAGTCAGCCGCCCACCCCACAACCCCCACGACCCAGTGCGAGCTGCCATGCGGCCCATGCAAAACGCAAAATGCAGAGCAGATGAGAACTGCTATAAAAACAGGAGAGGTGAGAAAGGAAAGGAGAAGGGAGAAAGAAAAGAAAGTGCCAGAGATCCAGGTACCTTAACCATTTCGCCCTTAGTCTTCCCGCAGCCGCCATCTCTCCCATACTCGGTCAAATTCCTCCAGCCTGTCCCTCACTCTGGCCGTCATCTTCTCCATTAATTCCACGTCCTTAATCCTGGAGTAGAGGGCATCCATAGATGGGGCCAGTCGACTCTTCCAGTTAAGGGCTATTAGACAACGGGCTGCGGTAAGAATATGCCGCAGGAGCTGCCGGGACGGCTTAGCCATCCGCGGTTGGGACAGGCCAAATGGAAAGAACTTGGGCGCAAACGGGACAGGCACCTCAAATACCCGGCCAAGGAGCTGTTGGATTGATGTCCAGAACGGGGCTATCAAAGGGCAAGTCCAGTATATATGGTATAAGGTACCCCTGTCCTGTAGACAGCGCCAGCATCGATCAGAGGCAGAGGGATAAATTTTGTGGAGCACAGCTGGGGTCTGGTACCAGTGGTAGAGAATTTTATAAAAGTTTTCTTTATAAAGGGTACACAGGGAGGATTTGGCCACCTGCCTCCATATCCCCTGCCAAGCTTCCAGAGGAAGTTCCTCACCCAACTCTCTTTCCCATCGCAGCATATACTTGTGCTTGCCCTTTGCGTGAAAGTGGTTCGAGTTAAGGATGCGGTAGATGTCTGATATCATTCCCCTGCGGTTCCGTCCCTCGAGTATAATCAGTTCAAAGGGAGTGGGCGGGGAGAATTGAAGTCTCGGAGCTATTGTTTGCGCAAAATGTCTGATCTGTAGGTAACTGTAGAACGTCCGCTGGGGGAGGTCGTGTTTAGTCTGCAGCTCTGAGAAAGACAGCAGTTTTCTCGATCTGGGGTCAACTAGGTGTCCCAGATGAAATAAACCCCGGGACGCCCAGGGCCAAGACATCTGGTGGGTAAGGCCGTCCGGGAGTTTAGGGTTACAAAGAAACGAGATTAGCAAGGATGCCTCCGAGTGGAGCCTGTGTTCCCGGGAGAGTTTCCTCCAGAGCTGATTAAGCTGAGCCATCGGCCCCAGTAAGCGGTTCATATCAATCTGTGTTTCTGTGCCCCAGAGCAGGCTATTCGGGTGCATCGGAGCCAACCATAGCTTCTCTATCTCTGACCACTTGTTGTACGACCGCTGCGTGTACCATGAGACTATAGCCCGTAATTGCGTCGCTTGGTAGTACCTAACCAGGTCGGGGAACGCAAGGCAGTCATAACGGAGGCAGGAACCCGATGTTTTTTATAGTTCCACAGGAACTTCAGCAAGTCCCTCTGGAGCACACGGAGGTGCGCGTATGGGATCGGGATCGGGAGCGTCTGGAACAAGTAAAGGAGTTTGGGGAGAATTACCATTTTAATAGACGCGAGCCGCCCTAAGAGCGATATTTGGTGAGCCTTCCATTTATGGATAAGTGCCCTGATCTCCCCATAGAGGGGGGGGGGAAGTTGGCCTGGTAGAGGGTATGGAAGGACGGGGTAATGAGAACCCCCAAGTATTTAAGAGAGGAGTTCTCCCATCTGTAGGGAAACACCGAACGTAGGTGAGTTTCCTCCGCCACTGGCATGTTAATCGGGAGGGCCACTGATTTGGAGGCATTGATTTTGTAACCCGAGATCTCCCTGTATCGCTGCAGCTCCGCACTCAAGTTGGGCAAGGACGTCAATCTGTGCATTTTTATAGCCCTGATCGCTGTATAATTTCAATGGTTTAAAAAGTGTCCGATGTGTCTGCCATAATGTCAGTCCCGATTAAAAAAAAAAAATCGCAGATCGCCGTCATTACTAGTGAAAAAAAAAAAAAATGCCATAGAGCTATCCCCAATTTTTTAGACACTTTCGCGCAAACCAATCAATATATGCTTAATGCGACATTTTTGGTTAAAAAAAAAATTATGTAGAAGAATATATAACGGCCTAAAAGGAGGAGAAAATTTGTTGTGCTTTTGTTTTATAGTGCAAAGAATAAACACAGAGGCGATACCTCCAAAACAGAGCTTTATTTGTGGGACTTCTATTTTGTTTAGGTACAACGTTGCTTGACCACACAATTGTCACGTGACGCAGTGCCGAATCGCAAGAAAAAAAAAATGACCTGGTCATTGAGCAGCCAAATCTTCCAGGGCTTAAGCAGTTAACAGTGTGGGATTTTTTTTTTTTTTTCCTCCCCAATCATACTTGCCTAAGTAGCTGCTGCATCTGTCCCCCGCCAGCTCTAACACTGAGAACCAAGTGATCTAACCCCGCCAATCGCTCTGTTCTGTGCTGGCTGAGACGGGTGCCGATTCAGGTGGATCCCGATCATATGGTCGCAATCTTGCCAGAGCCTGGACTGGCTCTGACGTCAGCCAACAGGCTTCAGCCCGCTGTCTGCTGAACACGGGTTACAGGAGTGCAGAATGGACCGTACTCCTGTGAGTGCAGCCGGATGAGCTTTGGCTGTACTTATCCTTTTTAACAGGTAGCAAAAAACCTGACAGGGTATCTAATCCCTCTCCACCCTATCCATAACCTAAAACAAAAAAAAAAAAAAACTTTTTTTTTTTTTTTTTTTTTTTATTCTTTAACCACTTTACAACCGGCACACACCGATGTACGTCCATTTTTGTATTTTTTTTTTTTTTTTTTTGAAGAGGAATATCTCGGTAATGGCAGCAGCTGCTGCCACAACCGAGGTATCATCTCTTCAGGCGCTGGTTGTGTGTACAATAATGGTGGTCTCTGCGGTGGGTTCGCCACGAGATCACCATTATCGGCGGCTGGAGAGGTGAAATGCCCAACAACCGCCCCCCCCTCCCCCCGCCCCTGCTCTCGCGCTTACCAGAGCCGTCGGTAGCGGCGGAGGCGATCAGGACCTGCCTTGTCTGTGGTATGGAGACGAGTGAGGCCAAGATGGCCCCCACCCGTCTCTATACCATAACAGGGTGGAAGTGACATCAAAACATCACTTCCGCCCATACCTGTTTAAAGGCACACTTTTTTTTATTTTCTTTTTTTAAACGTAAGTCCAAATACGAGATCTGGGGTCAAAAAGTCCTCACATCTCGTATTTTAAGGGGTCCTGTCATGCTTTTATATATTACAAGGGATGTTTACATTCCTTGTAATAGGAATAAGTGATCCGATTTTTTTATTTTTTTTTTTTTTTTTTTTACACATTTAAAAAAAAAATAATAAAAAAAAAATTTTCTTATTTTTTTTACGTCCCGACGAGCTTGCGCGCAGAAGTGAACGCATATGTGAGTAGCGCCCACCTATGAAAACGGTAGTCAAACCACACGTGAGGTATCGCCACGATCGGTAGAGCGAGAGCAATAATTCCAGCCCTAGACCTCCTCTGCAACTGCTAGAGTTTTTTTTAAATGACGCTTATGGAGATTTTTGAGGGTAAACGTTTGCCGCCATTCCATTAATGGGCGCAATTTAGAAGAGTGACATGTTGGATAAAGTAAAATTTTTTCAAAAAAAAAGTGCACTTGTAAGACCGCAGATACGGTGTGAAAAATACTATTGCAATGACCGCCATTTTATTCTCTAAGGTTTTAGAAAAAAAAAAACAATATATAATGTTTGGGGGTTCTAAGTAATTTTCTAGCAAACAAAAGTTTTAAACATGTAAACACCGAGTCTGAAAAAGAGACCCGGTCCTTAAGTGGTTAAATGTGGATTTGGGCTTTAAAATTGGCTTGTTTGGATGTCATTGCCTGGTGTATGAAGGTCATGGTTTTTCTTTTTCTTTCCATAACAGGTGTGGTATGCGGTCGTGGGCATCTCTCCATTTTCAGAAGACCGGGAGCTTTCGAAGTGGATAAGCTACAAAAAACACACTTCAGAAGATTCTCGGTAACAGCGGTGTATTTTGCATCTAAAGATGGTGTTGGCAAAGATGGATCTGGTGAAGGGAACAAGGTAATGCCAGCCAGAAGTTGGCATGGGTGAAGGCAATCCTTCTTCTCTTTTTGTTTTGTTTATGGTACTCATTACTTTTTTATTTATTTTTTTATTGTTGTTTGTTTTATTTTTTCACAGAAAGCAGCCAGTGAAGGAGGCGGCAAGAAATCTTCAGGGGGTTCAGGGAAAGGTGGAAATCAGCTGAGGTGCCCAAAGTGCGGAGATCTGTGCACCCACGTCGAGACATTTGTCTGTAAGTTCAAACTGGTTCATTTCTGGCCTGCGGCCACATAACTTGTGATTATCCAAGCTTACTCTTATTTGGTGTACAAGCTTTCTCAACCTAGTTTCAGTCCCAGCACCCTTTAACCCTTTCACTGCCAGAGCCATTGCTTTTTTTATTTTTATTTATGTCCTAGGTAAGTGATTTAAAAAAAAAATCTCTGGTCTCCCCCTCATATCTCCTTAATTTCAGAAAAGGTAAAATGAACACCATACACTCTCTTGTTTTTTTTTACCTAATATTTCAGCGTAAAATCCTGTAATGTTGTTCAAAATCTAAGGTCCGATTCTGTGACTCCTCTCATTACAGCCTCTACCCGTTTTGTGAAATGTGAGAAGTGCCACCATTTTTTCGTTGTGTTGTCTGAGGCAGATTCAAAGAAATCTATAAACCGAGAGCCAGAAACTGCTGCTGAAGCTGTGAAACTGGCATTTCAACAGAAGCCACCTCCACCGCCTAAAAAGGTATGATGGTCTTCAGCCGGTATTGCCTGTCACCACAGGATCTCACATGTGGGGAGGGGGGGTGGAGGGTTGGGCAGTAGAACGGGCCACTAAACTTACTTTTCCGGCAGCCCATGTGTTGAAACACCACTGACTCTTTGCTCTCTGAACACTCTCTCTTAAATTTTATTTTGTATTTATTTTGATAGATTTTTTTTTTCCTAGCTGATCGAGGGTTGTTGTGTGGGTTTATTTATTTATTTTTTCCATTTTTTTTTTTTTTTTAAGTTTTTTTATTGAGTACATCAGACAGGGCAGAGCAAGTCCAACAACAAACTTTGTACAGTAAGAATAGGCTGATACGCAAACCAGTAAGAAAGTGTCAGCATCTAATAGGGACGTAGCGAATCGGTGGCTGTTGACATAGCACTAACTCGCCTAGAGATGTATTTTTTTTTTTTTTTTTTAGTTGCTTTTATTTTGTAGTATAGTGGGGAAGAATTAGAACCTCTGCCAGAGTCGGACCAAATAGCAGTGAGGATAAATCTCCTTAGTTTCTCCTATAGAGATAGGTGGAGGTAGTAGCAGTCTCCATGGTAGCTATAGAAAGGCTTATATGAATGAGGGGTGGGAGACAGTGTTGGCACCCTTAAAATCGCAGAAGGTGGCTTTTTTTTTTTTTTAATGCATTAAGATAAAAAAAGGCCTTCTGTATGCAGCAGCCCCCCTCATACTTACCTGAGGTCCATCTAGATCCAGCTATGTTCCACGAGAGTCTCTCCTGTCAGCGACTCTGCTCCTCATTGGCTTCCGTCAGCCGATGAGAGAAAGGGGGCGAGGCCGGGCTGCAGCTCCATGTCTGATTGGACACAGAGATCCTCAGCTCTGGCTCCCCCATAGCAAGCTGCTTGCTTTGGGGGCACTCAACAGGAAGGAGGGCCCAAGAGCGTCAAAAAGGGACCCGAGAAGAGGATCCAGGCTGTTCTGTGCAAAGCAAACTGCACAGAGCAGGGTTTTTATGTATTTTTTTTTTTGTTTGTTTTTTTTCGTAAAAAAAAAAAAAAAAAGACTTTAGTATTCCTTTTTAAGGACTGACCACGAGAGTTCCCTTGACTCTATTAATCACTTGCCAACCCACTATAGCAGTTTTACTGCTACAGGGTGGCCACGATGCGCAGGATCGTGTGGGGTGAGGTTGCCTGGAACACTGAATTGTAGGTTCTAATGTGTATATTTTAAGATTAGGAGGTTTTGTCTCGTGTGTGTGTGTGTGTGTGTGTGTGTGTGTTTGTTTTGTTTTTAAATATATGCCTACTGCAGAAATACTCTGTAGTGATTTAGCTGTTCACTACTCACAGGCAGATGTCACTTTCCCACACTGGCTATACAACAGTTCTAACCTCTGCTCCAGTTTGTATAATTCAGCTTTTTTTGTTTCTTACTGTGGAAGTCCAGCATTTACCACATCAAGCTCTTTAGCCACTTCAGCCCCGGACCCTTTTGCTGGCCAAAGACCAGACCACTTTTTGCGATTCGGCACTGCGTCGCTTTAACTGACAATTGTGCGGTCATGCGATGTGGCTCCCAAACAAAATTGACGTACTTTTTTTTTCCCCCACAAATAGAGCTTTCTTTGGTATTTGATCACCCCTGCGGTTTTTATTTTTTGCACTATAAACAAAAATACAGCGACAATTTAGAAAAAAAGCATTATTTTTTACTTTTTGTTATAATATCCCCCAAAATTATATAAAAAAACATTTATTTCCCTCAGTTTAGGCCAATACGTATTCTTCTACATATTTTTGGTAAAAAATAATCGCAATAAGCGATTGATTTGCGCAAAAGTTATAGCGTTTACAAAATAGGGGATAGTTTTATGGCAGTTTTTATTAATATTTTTTTTTTACTAGTAATGGCAGCGATCAGCGATGTTGTTTTGTTTTTTTGTGACTGCGACATTATGGCGGACACATCGGACATTTTTGGGACCATTGTCCTTTATACAGCAATCACTGCTATACAAATGCACTGATTCCTGTGTAAATGACACTGGCAGTGAAAGGGTTAACCAGTGGGTGGCAGTGTAGGGGTTAAGTGTTCCTAGGGGTGTGTTACTAACTGTTGGGGGCTGGGCTTTCATTTAGTGAACACTGATCTCTGCTCCAATCATATGGAGCAGAGATTAGCGTCACTAGTTGCTAGGCAGAATGGGGAGATGCTGTTTACAATGGCATCTCTCCACTACGCCGCCCCGTGAGACGATCGTGGGTATGCCCGCGGCGATCGAGTCCGCGGGACCCGTGACCACACTCACGGGGGTCCCGACCAGCACGCGAGCGCGCCGGCACGCTCGTGATGTCAGGGCGGCAAATTTAAAGGGACGTACAGGTACACCCATTTGCCTGCCCGTGCCATTCTGCCGACCTACATCGGCGTGCGCTGGTCGGGAACCGGTTAAAGGGGTTGCATTCTATGCGTTCAGATAAAAAGCCTTCTTTGTGCCGCAGCCCCCCTAATATTTACCTGAGCTCCCTCTCTATCCAGCGATGTCAAAGTGCCTCTGCAGTCCGTGACTCTCTCCTCCTGATTGGCTGAGACACAGTAGCGGTGCCACTGGCTCCCGCTGCTGTCAAACTCCGCCTATCAGGAGAGGGGGCGGGGCTGAACCTCGGCTCCCTGTCTGAATGGTTACACAGAGCTGATGCTTGGCTTTGGTGCCCACATAGCAAACTGCCTGCTGTGGCTTAGGTCTACAGGAGGGAGGGGCCAGGAGCTCCAGCCGGGGACCCGAGAAGAGGAGGATCAGGGCTGCTCTGTGCAAAACCATTACACAGTGCAGATATAAAATAACATGTTTGTAAAGTCATGTTTTCTTTTACTATTAAAATAACAATCACTTTAATACATAGTATTGCCATGCTTTGGCTTAGAAATGGCAGCCTGATATTTGGGCAAGAGGTTGCAAAATTTTTCAACTTTCATCAACCTTATTAACCGGTTCCTGACCGGCTCCTGCACATATACATCAGCAGAATGGCACGGCTGGGCAAAGTAACGTACCCGTATGTTACTTAGTATTTCCCGCTGTGCACTCGCGCCTGCCGAGAGCTCCGTGGTTGCGGGTCCCGTGGACTCTATCGCTGATGGGATACCCGCGATCGTGTCACGGAGCTGAAGACCGGGGAGATGCTGATGTAAACGGCATCTCCCCGTTCTGCCTAGTGACAGGACACTGATCGTCTGCTCCCTGTCATGGGGAGCAGTGATCAGTGTGGTGTCACACACAGCCATGCCCCTAGGAACACTTAACCCCTACACTGCCACCTAGTGGTTAACCCCTTCACGGTCAGTGACATTTTTACAGTAATCAATGCAATTTTATAGCATTGATGTGTTAATGCCAATGGTCCCAAAAATGTGTCAAAATTGTCTGTCAGAATGTTGCAGTCACAATAAAAATCGCTGATTGCTGCCATTACTAATAAAAAAAAAAAAAAAAAAAAGATTAAGGCCATAAAACTATCCCCTATTTGTAGACGCTATAACTTTTTCACAAACCAATAAACACTTACATGATATTTTTGGTAAAAAAAATAAATAAAAATGTAGAAGAATATGTATCGGCCTAAACTGAGGAAAATTTTTTTTTAAATATATTTTTGGGGGGATATTTAGTATAGCAAAATAAAAAAGAATGCATTTTTCGTTCAAAATTGTCGCTCTTCTTCTTTTTATAGTGCAAAAAATAAAAACCGCAGAGGTGATCAAATACCACCAAAATCTCTATTTGTGGGGGAAAAAAGGATGCCAATTTTGATTGGGAGCCACGTTGCATGACTGTCAAAGCGACGCAGTGCCAAATCGCAAAAAAGCTCTGGTCAGGAAGGGAGTAAATCCTTTCTGGGGCTGAAGTGGTTAAGAAAAAGTAGTGCAATTTTAGTTTCATAGAGTGGGGTGTGGGGGTCCCCCCCCCCCCCCCCATAATACAATTTTTCAACAAGTGTAGTAGGTACAGGAGCACAATGTAGTTTAGTCATATTATCTGAGACTGTTGGAGACTAAACCACTGGCAATTATGCGGTCATGCAACGCTCTACTCAAACTAAGTGTGTTATTGAGTATTATATATGTATATGTGTGTGTGTGTGTGTATGTGGATATAGTTATATAGTGTATGTGTGTATATATTATAATTTTTATTTGTCATAGATCTTCATCTCTGTAGCCTTAGCTGAACAGGAAGAGCTCTACACGGTCTCCCTGTTGAATCCCAAACTGAAGCACAGTGATCGGGACCAATCATTTACTGTGTTCATTTAGAAAAGGAAGGGGGTGGTAAATATTGAACCCTGCCCCTTCCCGCTCTCCATCCTGAAATGATCACCACAGGAGAGGGGGAAAAAAAAGCTGGCAAGGCTGTGAGGAGAGGGAAACTAACCAGGAGAGAACAGAGGCCCGGGTGGCAGAAGGAAGCTGAACCACTTCCGGGAGCTGGGGTGTCATTTGCTGGAACTGATCCCGTGTATTTTCCTCCTGCAGCTGCTAAATGTGTGAGGGAGAGAAAATGCGGAGGGAGGGTGGGCTTTCAGATATTGCAGGAGCAAGATACAGGGATCGATTTCCAGTCAATACTGTCCCAGCTCCTGGGCAGGTTCAGGGGTTGACAAGGAAGATGTACGATCTACCCGCAACCAACTGGTTGCCAACCCCAGCATTAGATCACACGCTGTGGACATGTATTTACAAGAACCGTCCTTGTGTATAGGGAGAGTTTCCTTTTTAAATTATGTATGTTAAATCTCCTGCTATTTTTCATTGTACTATAACAAATTGGACTATTTTCTTCTATTTCCCTTTTTTGTCAATTTATTTTTATTTTTTTCATATAATTTTTGTTTTGAGTATAGAGCCGCTTAAAGGAGCTTTACTAGCAAGCAGATTTGTGACCGACTCATGCTTAAGTGGTGGTTCTAATGGATTAATGTACAGCATGTGATGGTCAATACTCTACTGTTTCTCTGACTACAGCATTTCTCTTACAGATTTATAACTACCTTGACAAGTATGTAGTGGGTCAAGCGTTTGCAAAGAAGGTCCTTGCTGTAGCAGTGTACAATCATTACAAGCGGATATACAACAACATCCCAGTTAACGTCAGACAACATGCAGAGGTGGAGAAACAGTCTTCCTTAACACCAAGAGGTGGGTGAAATCACAATATTTTTATTTTTGTGATCTTTTATGATCCCTCTGCTTGGACCAATGTAACTAAGTATATACCACACCTGGCTGATGCCCCTGGAAGATGAAAATGACTGGAGTATGTGCCACCCTTCCAGTGATCTCCACTTGCTTCCTGGTCCCTTGCTGAGTAGTTGCTTTGATGCACAATGAATACAGGAGTTCGACCTCTATGCACTGTCACCATTCAGAGAATGTTTTACATTCTCTGAATGCAAAGCACTCCCTAATTGGCTGGGGGGGGTGTGTTATGTAACTGCCTCATCCAATAACTTTGGATTCATTCGAAGCATTTTTTGAATGGTGTCTGTGCCAAGCTGCTGGCCTCCTGTGTTCAGTAAACAAGAGTGTCACTAGATGGTGCAAGGGTAGCGTGGAAGGATAAGGCTAGAGTAGTAGTAAAGTGGCATGTTCTCTTGTTGGGGCACTCCAACCACTGACAACTTGGCAGTGCTCTCTCTCCTCTTTCTTCTCAACTAGTAAAGCTCTCAAATGTCCAGTACTTCTGGGATTGGGGGGGGTATGTGATCACCTTCCCCTTTACTGACTAGTCAATTGTAGAAGTGATCATTTTAAATCTTACCCTCACCAGAGATTTTATTCCACGCAACATATACTTTTTGTTTTTTTTCAGGCTTCCTTCCTGATAAATATGGTCCTTTGATTGAACCACTGATTTAGTGCAGTCCCTTTTTTATAAACAAGTCTGTGTTCAATCTTAGGGCCCTTTCACACTGTTTCGCTGTGCGTTTACCCTGCTAAAAGAGCAAGAAAAATGCAATAAAAAGGTTTCCCTTTAAAACCCATGGAACTCTTCACACCACTGCGCTGCGGGTACAGTGCATTAAAGTCCTGCACACTGCACCGTTGCAAAAACGCACCTCCCTTTGAAAGTTTTGGTGCACTTTGAGTCACATGTCAATATTTCACAGGTGCATGGCAATGAGTGCACCAAAAACGCATGTGTTTTTACCACTTTTTTGTTTTTGTTCTCTCCAACAGAGCAGTGTGAAAAGACCCTTAGCAATATTTATTGCTTACTCATTAATGTGGAATTTTAACTTGATACAAACTGTTTGGCAAGGAATATACATTCCACATTCATTATGCTACCAAAATTAATGTGTGCTGTAAATTGTCTCCTGCATTGTTCATGTTCTTGCTGGAGGCTGCCATTTTGCTGAAGCCCAGAGCCCCCGAACAGCATTTGACCCCTTTTGGTACCAGAGCCTCCGGTCACCTTTAAGGGGTTTCATATGCCGGCATGTGGGGCGGGGTTTACAAACCTGCCGTGATTGGCTGTCACAGGATCAGAAAGCTCCCGATCTCAAGAAGCAGTCGGGAGCTTTATGTTGGCCAGTAACTGCTGGGAGCGCGCATGCTGTCTGTCGGCACCGCTATATTTGTAATATGGTACCCAAATATACGGCCACTCAGTGCTAAGGCCCATCCGCCAAGAGGCCTCATATTTGCATGCTGTCGCGCCTAGGGGTTATTTATTCATTTTTTTCACAAAAGGGGCCTAGGGGTTATTCTTTAGGCTTTTAGCAGATCGGCCTGTACATTTTCGGCACTGTGCCAAAAAGCAACTGAGTACATGCAGAGCGGGGTGAGTGTATTACTGGATTTTAAACAGCAGTATAGGAACTGCTTTTAAATGGTTTTTAATAGCTATACCTGCAAGGGGGGGCCAGCCTAAGTTGTGTTCGAGCAGGTTTTAACTTTTTTGTTTGTTATTTTTTTAACAAAAAAACAAAAATGTTCTACTTGCCACTTCTGTGCAGTTGATTTTTTCCAGAGCAGCCTAGATCCTCCTCCTCTCCCCTCCCTCCCTCCGTTGAGTGCCCCAACCGCAAGCAGCTTGCTATGGGGGCACCCGAGCCACAGCTCCCTGTGTTCATTCAGAGCGAGCCGTGGCCCAGCCACACCCTCTTTCTCTCCTCATTGGCTGACTGACAGCAGAGGGAGCCAATGGCTGCTGTCTCGGCCAATGAGGGGAATCCCGGGCAGCCGAGTCACTCCTGCAACGTCGATGGATCTAGAGCAGGGATATGCATTTAACGGACATCCAGATGTTGCATAACTACGTCCCTTGAGGCATAGCAAGACTGTGACAACCGCAAGCATGACACCCAGAGGCAGAGGCATGATGGGACTTTTGCCACAGCTGGAGGTCCGCTAATTGCATATCCCTGCTCTAGATCGAGGATATGCAATTAGCGTACCTCCAGCTGTTGCATTAGTCCCATCATGCCTCTGCCTCTGGGTTTCATGCTTGTGGCTGTCAGAATCTTTCTATGCCTCCTGGGACTTGTAGTTCTGCAACAGCTGGAGGTCCACTAATTGCATATCCCTGTTCTATAGGGACCCCAGGTAAATATTAGGTGGGCTGCTGCACACAGAAGGCTTTTCATCTTAGTGCATTAAGATAAAAAACCTGAATTTACAACCACTTTGATTGTTGCCTCTATTAGAAAAAGATATTGTGGGTTGGAAACTTTTTTTTTTTTTTTTTTTAAAGGCTTTGACCTGATCTTGCATAAGCATAACTGACTTCTGTTCAATGGCCAACTTTCATCTCATACCTGTACAAAGTACTTTATGCTGTATTTAACGTTATCTTGTTTAGTGTGTAGCATTATGAACGATTATCTGTATGGTTTTTGGTCTTTATTTTATATAATTGTCATTTGCACATATTCCATGAAACTCTTCCATTGCTTTTTGCTTTTGTCTTGCTTCATTTTCCCTTCTCATCCAGCACATTGACCTGTTTATACTGTACACGTTGTGTTCTGTGTCCCAGCTTTGGATATTCATTAACCTCTGACTCTGCTCTTCTGCATGTTTGCCCTGTGTGACCCTTCCGCTCTGCTGGCACAGCTTGGCTTTGCTAGGTGCAGACCACTTGGAAATTCAGCTACTAAGGATGTTTTTATGTAAAAAAATAAATAAAAAATGTTTTTCACACTGAGTATTTCCTGCACAAACTTAAAATGAGCCGGGCACTCTTGTAGATGGTGTGTTTTTTTTTTTTTTTTTTACCTGTCTATTCTCAGTGCCATGCCTACAGGCTCTCCACTCTGATTAATTTGTATCATGTAGATTTGGATTGCTCAAACTCTGTTCAAACGTCAAATTCAAGGCCAATACTATGTTTTACGGTAACCCCACACCAGTTATTCACATGGGGGGGGGGGGGCGCGCGACTACTCCCTCTTTCTGTTCTATTTATTTATTTTTTATTTCGCCGTGTGTGTCTCATTTCAGAGATTTACCTTTTACTTCCTGTCCCATAGCCAAACGGGAAGTGAAGAAAATACTTGTTGACTGCTTGCCAACCATATACAATACTTATACTGTGGCAAGGCAGCTCTCCTGTGCAGGATCACATACCTGTACATGATTTGTGTGCCGCGCTAGGGAGTGCCCCGGCTGTGCTGCAACCAACCAGCTAGCTGCTGTTTGGTCGTGGCACCCAACAATCGGCTCCGGTAATTACCAAAGATAGCCCTGTGTAGATTAACAAACACAGGGCTCTCTTCTGACAACAGGAAAAAAAATAAAAAGGAGGAGATGTATAAATAAAAAGTGTGTGTGTGTGTGTTATATATATATATATATATATAGTGTTCCTATTTGTGTGAAAAAGTGACATACATTTTATTTGGGTTCAGCGTCTGAACTCGCAATTGGAATCCGTTAAAATAACTCTGTGCCATATCGCCAAAAAAAATAAAATGCTTTCATGACTAAGGGGGTGGGGGGGGGTCAAACTTTCCAGAGATCAAGTGGTTAAGGGAATCCCTTGGAATGCCCAGGTCACCAGGACTAGTGCCCCCACTGGAAAATTTTACCCAATAATACTTTTCTGGGGACAACTAACAAAAACAGTACATTTTTGATGTATACTTTCAGTCATTGTAAACAGGACAAATAGAGGGTGAATCTCCTTAACCGGGGCACAGACAGCAATGAAAACGGATGGGGGTTCTAATCATGCTGCGTTCTATCCAAAACCATATATATATATATATATATATATATATATATATATATATATATATATATATATATATGTGTATGTATATATATATGTATGTATGTATATATATATGTATGTATATGTGTGTGTGTGTGTGTGTGTGTATGTATATATATATATATTATTGTGTGTATGTATGTGTGTGTGTATATATATATATATATATATATATTATTGTGTGTATGTGTGTGTGTGTATATATATATATATATATATATATATATATATATATATTATTGTGTGTGTGTGTGTGTGTATATATATATATATATATATATATATATATATATATATATATATATATATTATTGTGTGTGTGTGTGTGTGTGTGTATATATATATATATTATTGTGTGTGTATATATATATTATTGTGTGTGTGTGTGTGTGTGTGTGTATATATATATATATATATATAATATATATTTTTTTAATTGTGTGTGTTGCTTTTTAGACGTTACTTTAAGAATACATTTTGAAAAGATACCTGTGGTCAGAGGAGGCTCATTGCTGACATCCTTTATGAAATGGTAGTCACTTGGCTGTCTTGAACTTTTACCCATAACAACTTGATAAAAAAAAATATTCTTTAGCAAGAAACATACATTGCAAATTAATACCAAAATTGGTGTGTGCTGTAAATTGCCTCCAGCAATGTTCTTGCTAGAGGCTGCCATTTTCCTGGAGCCAAGAGCAGTAAATCTTTAGACTATCAGCAAATTGGCCTTTACATTTTTAGGCACAGTGCTGGGAATATAGAGCAGCAGAGCTGGATGAGATTTTAATGGTTTATATAGCTATACCTGCAAAAAGGGGCCTTAAGTCTTCTAGCAAGACTTAATTTTCTGACTAAAGTTTCACTTTAAATACAGTGAGCGTCTGACCTGGAAAAAGCATGCATGTCAGCAAGAAGGTGTGAACTCTGCATACTTGTATTGGGTTGTTGCCTTAGTACTGAAGCCATTGGATCAGCATGACAGCCGGGGGTTAGTATTTTATATAGCAATGGGATGGCAATGGCAGCCTGCATCCTTGCTACAGGTTTCTTTTTAAAGCTGAACTCCAGGCAAAGCTAACGTGCTCCCTTGCAGTGGAGCTGTCCCTGCATCGCAAAGGGTTAAATGCTCATTTTAGGTCTAGGGAGCCATGAAATCATTTTTATTTGTCAGATCCTCTTCCCACAGGCTATGAGGCTGGATTCACACCTATGGCATTTAGTGCTTTTTGCATTTTGCAGATTTACACTACAAACCGTGTTCCATAGGAAACCTTTTTAAATGGGCTGTAGTGCAAATCTGAAAAATGCATGAAGCACCAAAAATGCTTAGGTGTGAATCCAGCCTTAGACCGGTCACTGCAGCCTATTTTCTGTTATACTCCAGCAGTCCCAGGTCCTCCAAGATCAAGTCCATTGCTGAGCTCCTTAGCCGTGCATTGGACTTGAGGCTGCTAAGGGGTGGTCCACCGTCAGAATAGGTGAGTGCTGGCCATCTCCCCCCCCCCCCCCCCCCCAAACTTGACAAGCAATGCTATGCATGGGCAGCCCCACTGCAATTTTCTTTTTCCTGGTGATGGGTTTTAAAGCACTATACCACCTAGAACGGGGTGCCATTTTGGGTTGACTGATGTTGCTTTTGTGACCTTTCCACTCATTTGTGCCGCCATGAAAACCATGTGGTCTCCCAACTTAAAGACCCAGCTGGGGATTGAATGTTGCTGCGCACAACAAAATCATTTTTTGTTTGGTGTTCCATAGAACCAGATTCTATATTCTTGCCTAGAAAAGGGTGGCTGTACCCTACAGATTGGGGGGTTTGACATATCTTCGCAGGTTGTTTACGATTTCTTCCTGTCGCTGTTTCAATCCCCTTTCTGTAGAGATAGAGATCAGAAGACGGGAAGATGAGTACAGATTCACAAGTAAGTTATTTCCTCCCATAGTACAATATCACAGCTCTGATCCCTATTGTTCCATGCCCTTCTGCAAACTGTTTGCTCAAGTGGTGTGGTCACCTCCTAATTCTACATTATCATCACCGCTTTCCGGGTGCAGTCTGATTTTTATATCTGCAGATTATAGAACATGAAGGCAGTGTTGAGGAAACAAGAGGTTATGATTGACTATAGATTTATTAACGTGGTGTTCCTGTTTAATCCAGGTTGTTGAAAATGAGTAGGCAATAAGTCCTTTTGTGTGCCTTGTATGCTTATGCAGTATATGCAAAGTGCTTGCAATAGATGCCATGTACCACTAACCGCATGTCTGAAAGCTCCTTAAACATTGCACAGCCTGCATCTTGCATCTTTCTCTTAGTCACCGACCGACACAGCTCCTCTCTGTAACTAAATGGGTTTGTTAGCCTGCCATTAGGAGAACTAGGCAAAATTGTAACACAATACACAGAACTTTCAGTCCCGCCCCAGGGGGCGGACCCTGTGCTAACAACCCTCCCTGCTGCCCCAGCAGACCCAGTTTTATTTTGCCTAGTGAAGGAGAATGACCTAGGAACCCTGTGGGCCCTTTGGTCCACTTTTTTTGATGTAGGATTGATGCTTTTGCACAAGATAGAAGATCCCAGGATCTTTCATCAACTGCCGGCTGGGTGACGGGCTGGTTGAGTTATCCTTGTAGTCCCCCCAGTCCGGCTATCGAGCATGTGCAGATCGCAGCTAAGGCTTGGAAGGCCACAACATACCTCAGCTCCAGAGGTGGTCGGTGAGCTTCAATGCTCCAGGGTAGGGGTGCACCGAATGGGTTTTTTGGTGCCGAAACCGATACCGAAAATGAAAAATACACTAGGCCGAAAACCGATACCGAAACAGCACCGATACCGAAAATGACTGTTTTAAAAAAATATTTTCATACAGCAGATGGTCAGAGACTGGGGACATATTACAGGAGATGGTCAGAGACTGGGGGCATGGTACAGGAGATGGTCAGAGACTGCGGGCATGGTACAGGAGATGGTCAGAGACTGCAGGCATGGTACAGGAGATGGTCAGAGACTGCAGGCATGGTACAGGACATCAAAGCAGCCTCACCAGTTCCCCTCAGATGCAGCCTGCCTGATGAAAATACATGCACAGTGTTTTCCATGTATTCCAATGGCTTTAGTTCACACCATGCAGTCAGTTTCCGGTGCGGAAACTGACTGCATGGTGTGGACTAGAGCCATTGGAATACATGGAAAACACTGCATGTATTTTGTGCAAAAAAAGCACACGGAACTGCATCTGGTGTGAACTGGCCCCAAGCAAGCTACCTGGTTCCGTTCCAATAGACTTCTATTGGGAATGCTCATATCGTTACCTCTACTAGCAATAACTTAACCCTTCCCCACTCTATCACATGGCGAAAAAAACCTAGCTGGGTCAAAATCAAGATTATTATTATTTTTTTTTTTTTATATGGCCAATAAAGGGAGTACAGCTTTTGTCCTGTGACCTGGTTTATATAGCATGGCTACATTCACACAAGTGGCCAGAGGTAGATAGTTTCAGAGGCAAACAAATGACTTTTGGATGCAGCAGCACTGTGGGCACAAAAAACTTGATTTAGCTGCGGACAAAGCCCTGCAATGCTTGCCCTGGGCACACTCTTTCCCCCTCATGTAGCTTGCCAGTGTCTAAATGCAGCCTTACCCATGCCCGGATCAAAGCGGTGATCTCCGTGTGTCACGGAGCTGTGCATTGAATTGCCCGGGCGGCTGCAGTAACAATGTTCCGCCTCCTGTAATCACGTCACGCTGATTCAATGTCCCGCCATTGGATCAGTGTACCGTCTGTCACAGGAGGCGGGGCATTGTTACTGCAGCCGCCCAGGCAATTCAATGCACAGCTCCGTGACACACGGAGATCACCGCACTGTCGGGCGGGAGGAAGGGAGGATGGAGGAGGCAGGACAGAGGACTGGGGACGAGCCAGGAAAACACCTGTGCAATGGGCGGCGCCAGGGGGCGGAGCCCCGCACAGGCCCCACCCCCATTTTTGGCCCCATTTTTGGCCCCATTATTGGCAAGATTTTCCTTTCGGCAATTTGCCAAAAACACCATTTTCGGCCGATATGTTTTTCGGCGGCCGAAATTTCGGTGCATCCCTACTCCAGGGTATACATGTGACCGGGCTACTGTCTGTATCACAGTATACCGAGGCCAGCAGCCACCCTTTAACTGCGCAGGAGTGGGTCTGTGATGGAATGTCTCCCAGCTCTTCACGACTGGTAAGTACGGCTCTTCCCTCCTCGGGTCTATGCGGCTAGCGATGGTCCTGGTCCCTGTGTGGGGGGTCCCAAAAGGTGTCTGGGGGGGTATTCTTGCTGGTTTAAGGCAGCGCTGTTTGATTATTTTTCCTGTCACCGTATGGCGCTGTCCGGCGGCCATTTTGACTGTGGGCAAAGGTTCCCCTTGTGAGCCACGGCCATTTTTCTAGGAGATTTTCCTATTAGTTTCATTGGCGGACATTTTTTTTTTTTTTTTTTTTTGAAGCCTGAGCGCTCTTTTCACCGCAGTTCTCTTGTGACAGCATTTTATGTGCTCTCACATGCTGTTTCCTGTGTCCACTGTGTATACAGGACTCTGGATGGCCATTTCCTGAACGCTGGTGCAAGCTCTGCAGATCGTTTCACCTCTATTTTCTACAGCGGCTGCCGGCAGTTTCCTCACTCTGCACTTGGGTAACCACCTGGGGACTACAGGCACGGCTAGTGACCATCACAGAATGCCCCAGGGTGGTGAGTCTGGCGCTGGGAACGCATATCGGGTGGGGGGGTCGCCTTCGGGAGTTTGCAGCCCGGTGGACCTCCCGGTTATCCGACCAATGGGTCTGTGACCTGATTTCCACAGGCTACAAGATGGTTTCTCTCTTGGCCGCTGAACAGATTCTTCCCCTCCAGCATACCTGCGTCCCCGGTTCGCCGGGAGGCCCTGTTAGGGGCAATGAGGGACTTGCTGGTACAGGGGGTGATTGTACCAGTTCTGGATTCCGAACGCTTCCAGGGTTTCTACTCAAATCTGTTTGTGGTTCCCAAGAAGGAAGGGGTGCGTCCAAACTTGGACTTAAAAGCCCTCAATCACTTTGTAAAAGTGCAGAGGTTCAGAATGGAATCTGTTCGCTCAGTAGTCGCTGCACTCCATCAAGGGGAATCCCTGGCGTCTTTGGACATCCAGGATGCATACCTGCACATACCCATATGCCTTCGGCATCAAAAATTTCTGCGTTTGGCAGTCGGGAAAGCCCACTACCAATTTGTGGCTCTTCCCTTTTTGGCCTGGCATCAGCCCCCCGAGTCTTTACCAAAGTACCGGCTCCAGTATTGGCATTGCTGCGACAATGCGGGATCGCGATCGTGGGTTACCTAGACTATCTCCTCCTGAGAGCATCTTCCGCCTCAGAATTGGAGGAGGATGTGACGATCACCATGCAGACTCTGCGAGAATTTGGGTGGCTGTTGAACCTAAAGAAGTCGGTGGTTGTACTGACCCAGTGTCTGGAGTACCTGGGTTTACTATTGGACTCCAGGGAAGCGAGGGTCTTTCTCCCCTCAGACAAATTGCAGACTCTCAGATCTGTGGTCAAACTACTGATGAACCGCAAGTGGTCATCGCTCCGCTTTTGCATGCGAGTGCTGGGGCTCATGGTAGCCCCCTTCGAGGCTGTACCTTATGCCCAGTTGCACACCAGAGTCCTGCAGAAGGAGATTTTGACAAAATGGGACAAATCTCCGTTGTCCCTGGATCGATAGATCCAGGTGAGCCAGCCAGTGAGGGACTCTCTGATCTGGTGGTTGAGGTCCCCGGTGATTCAGTCCGGAAAATCCTTCCTCTGAAATGGACAGTGATCACTACGGACGCCAGTCAGGCTGGGGTGGAGTGATGGGGATTCAGTCGGCTCAGGGCCTCTGGTCGACGGATGAATCTAAGTTGCCGATCAATCTACTCGAATTGAGAGCAATCAGGCTGTGCTCTCACACATGGTCGACTTGTCTTCAAGGCAGTCCGACCAGGATACAGTCAGACAATGCCACGGCTGTGGTGTACATAAATCACCAAGGGGGAACAAGAAGTTCAGCCGCTGCTCTGGAGGTCGCTCACATACTTTGGTGGGCAGAGCGACACATTCTGGCCCTTTACATCCCGGGGGGTGAAAAATTGGCAGGCGGACTATCTGAGTTGACAGATGCTGGACCCAGGAGAATGGGCATTGCATCCGGAGATATTCAGGCACTTGTGCCTGAAATGGGGCACACCAGATGTGGATCTATTGGCCTCCCGCCTCAACCGGAAGGTGCCGAGATTTGTGTCTAGGACAAGAGATCCGTGGGCAGACGCGCTGGTGGCTCCATGGGATCAGTACCAGCTGATCTATGCCTTTCCTCCGCTAAAACTGTTGCCACGCCTGCTGCGCAGAGTGGAAGCCGAGGTAATCCTGGTGGCCCCAGATTGGCCTCAGCGGCCCTGGTACGCAGACCTGGTGCGTTTGCTGGCAGACGCTCCCTGGCGGCTGCCGCTGCGAGAGGACCTCCTATTCCAAGGTCCAATCTTTCACCCTGCTTTACCATCGCTGGCTTTAACGGCATGGCTGTTGAGAGCCAGGTGCTGAGGAACTGGGGTCTGTCGGACTAGGAGATTCCAACTATGTTGAGGGCATGGAAATCTTCTTCAAGGAAGATATACCATCGTACCTGGAAGCCCTATATCTCCATGTGTGAGGAGAAAGGGTGGCATCCACACTCCTTCTCTATATCCAGGATCCTGCTGTTTCTCCAGCAAGGTGTGCACCAGAAGTTGGCGTTGAGCACCATTAAGGGGCCAATCTCAGTCTTTTTCCAGCGACCCCTGGCGTCTCATTCATTAGTGACTAACTTTGTTCAGTGGGTACGACATGTAGTCCCTCCGGTGCGTCCACAGTTCCTCCGTGGGATCTGAACCTGGTGTTGTCGACAATTCAGAAGCCGCCGTTTGAAAACATCAGGGAGATTCCCCTGTTGACCCTTTTACAGAAAGTGGTCTTTCTAGTGGCCATCACATCGGCCAGGAGGGTTTCGGAATTGGCAGCCTTGTCCTGCAAGTCGCCTTATCTGGTCATCCACAGGGATAAGGTGGTGTTGCATCCGCAACCGTCCTTTCTACAGAAGGTGGGCTCAGCTTTTCATATCAACGAGGACATTGTATTACCATCATTGTGTGCTAAGCCGAAGCACCCCAAAGAGGTGGCCCTTCACGCTCTGGACGTGGTTAGGGCTCTAAAAGTGTTTGTCTGCCACAGCTCCCTTTCGAAAGTCAGACTCGCTGTTTGTTTCGGTGGCTGGTCCAAAGAAGGGAATGGCTGTCTCGTCGGCCACCATTTCTAGGTGGATCAGACAGATTGTAGTACAAGCCTACACCTTGAAGGGGCAGGTGCCCCCCTTTCCGGTCACTCCACAAGGGCAATCGGAACATCTTGGGCCTTCCGACACAAAGCGTCTGTCGCTCAGGTGTGTAAGGCGACGACCTGGTCGTCTATCCATACGTTTACCAAGTTCTCCTAGGTAGACGTCAGTGCATCGGCTGATGCCTGTTTTGGCCACAAAGTTTTGCAGGTGGCCGTGTAGTTGCAATTGAGTTTTTTTCCTGGTTTTTCGATAACAGCGCAGTACTGTTTGTTAATTCACTGTTGCATTACTTCAGCATAAAGTTTTCGGGGTTGGGGATCTCTCCTGTTAAGAATACCCAGTTATATGGTGGTGTGTTTTTCTGTACACTGTTGGTTTTTTGTGGGTTTAGTTTCACTAGTTCCCACTTGCCATGGTGGATGAAGTTTTAATGCTGTTTTTTCCCTCCCCTCGTTTGCCACTGCTTGGGGACGTCCCATTTATTTAGAGTGGAGCTGTGTCGGTCGGTGAATATAAAAGAAAATAGGATTTATGTACTCACCGTAAAATCCTTTTCTCTGTAAATTAGCGACCGACACAGCACCCGCCCCTCTTTTTTTTTTTTTTTTTTTTTTTTTTTTTTTTTCCAACGTTATACTGCTTGTTGACGTACTGAGTCTGCTGGGGCAGCAGGGAGGGTTGTTGGCACAGGTTCCGCCCCCTGGGGCGGTACTGACAATTCTGTGTATTGTTAAAATTTTGCCTAGTTCTCATAATGGCAGGCTAACAAACCCATTTAGGAAAGTATTTTACGGTGAGTACAAAAATCATATTTTTAACATGATATGATATATTCTTTTTAAAAAATAAAATAAGCTTTGTTAAAAATATATAAAAAATATAAAAAAAAAACAAATATATCTATTTATAAAAGAGATATATATCTAATAATTTTTTTTAATTTTCATTAATTCAGGATTTGGTTAACAGCTTGTGTTGTGTAGCATTTTATAATGGCTGTATGACAAACTTTTGAAAAGGAGGCTTGTCTTAAAGCAGAACTCCGGAGACAAAGGTTTGTCCCATGCAGTGGGGCTGTGCCAGGACAACTGCTCGTTTCCCCCCCCCCCCCCCCCCATCTATGGGTGAACGCAGCGCTTCTGCTGACCTCCCAGTGGTGGAGTGTTCCTGCCTTCCTCACATCAAGTGCCAGTCTATGGACGTGATGACATCAGGAACAGTCCACCGCACTAAATTTGGGGGGGGGGGGGGGGGGGGAGCTGAGCCAAATGAAACAGTCTTGCACTGGGGGGATTGGCAGATTAGGCAGCTATTTCATAAATGGTATGTGGCTCTACCTTACTTCCTATAATCATTAAATATGTAACTTCGAAATTCTTAAAAATTAATACCATCAATTATCACATAAAATAGTTAGCTTGCACTCTATTATTGATGATATCGTAAATGTGCAAAATAATGCGCAAAATCAGCTAAAACAAAGTGCAAAACATGTATCGCAATGATGTGTAAAACAGCTGAATAAAGTGCAATATGCTGGAGAATGATTTCCAAACTAATTAAATGATACAATCGTGTGACCAATGAATAAAATTCAAGTCCCAAAATAATAATCTTCATGGAAAAAGTTCAAATTGATCATGCAAGAAACAAGTGCAAATCCACCGATGCTCAGTGTTCAATGTGCTTCGGGGTGCGCCCCTTGTTTCCCCCCAGCCTCTCACCTCAAATAGCGGCCACTACAGGCCATATGACACTGTATGTAATCTGGCTGTTGATTTCTCCTCCACTCCTCGCAGGTTCAGCCCGTCATATATTAACATATGCCATCGATATTCAAACCAATGTTAAATAGTAAGGGAGAGACCGTTCACGTGACTTTTTTCAAAGGCTTTTGAAAAAGTCACGTGAACGGTGATGCGACGCGTCAGGAAGGAGCCAGGTGTCATTGTCGCCACTTCCGGTCGCGGCCGAAACCCAAAAGTACCCTTTGTTTACAAGGGCTAGAAACTCTGCATAACTGTAAGCCCTTGTACACACGGTCGGAGAATCCGTCGGAATGTGTCCCATCGGACTGTGTCAGATAATCCGACTGTGTGTGGTATGCATCGGACTGATTCCGTCGGACCCAATTTTCCAACATGTTGGAAATATTTCCCGACCAACTGGGCCGATCGGACATACTCCGATCATGTGTAGAGAATTTTGATCGGACCAAGTGCCACGCATGCTCAGATCAAATTCCTACATCAAAGCTATTGGCTACTAGCCTGTATGTGGTCCCATCGTGACGAAAGAACGTCATCGCGTTCTGAAAGATCGGATTTTTCGCCAACTTTGTCCGACTGTGTGTATGCAACAGTTTCGGACAAGATCCGACGGATTTGGTTGTGGAAATCTCCGACCGTGTGTACAGGGGCTTAGTATTGATGTGGATTTAATAAAATTAGTTTTTATCTATTCTATACATTGGAGCCTCTTTTCCTCTCTCCCTTACTATTTAACTTGGGTTTGAATATCGATGGCATATGTTAATATATGACGGGCTGAACCTGCGAGGAGTGAAGGAGAAATCAACAGCCAGATTACATACAGTGTCATATGGCCTGTAGTGGCCGCTATTTGAGGTGAGAGGCTGGGGGGGGGGCGGAAACAAGGGGCGCACCACGGAGCACATTGAACACTGAGCATTGGTGGATTTGCACTTGTTTCTTGCATGATCAATTTGAACTTTTTCCATGAAGAATATTATTTTGGGACTTGTTAAGGAATTTTATTCATTGGTCACACGATTGTATCATTTAATTAGTGTGACACGCGGATGCACTTTGGAAATCATTCACCAGCATATTGCACTTTATTCAGCTGTTTTGCACATCATTGTGATAAATGTTTTGCACTTTAATTTGTGGATTTGCACTTTGTTTTAGCTGATTTTGCACAATATTTTGAAATGCGTTTGCACATTTACAATAGTTTGCACTCTATTAACTATTTTATGTGATAATTGATGGTATTTTTAAGAATTTAGAAGTTACATTTTTAATGATGAATTATAGGAAGTAAGGTCGCGCCACATTTATGAATTCACTTTCAAACTGTGCAGAGAACTTTTTTATTTTTATTTTTTTTTGTATGCTGGCATCTTCCCTTTAAATCTTTTTCTATTATTGGCTTTTTAGGTAGGAGTTAGTTATTTGGTTGTGCGCACTAGTATCCTTTATAGATTAGGCAGGTATATCGCCGCTCTACTCACCCTCTAGAGAAGTGAGCAGTTAACCCGTGTAGTGCAGGGCCCCTGCACTACACGGCAACCCCCCCCCCCCCCAGCTCTGCTTTAAAAATAAAGTCCACAGATTGGACCACTTTGTCTGTTTCTCATCTTGGGTCCCTGGTTCTGTTCTCACTCTATACAGTATTTCCACTTTTGTCGTCAAATTTTGGGAGGGGGGGAGGGGAGAATTGCTATCTTTGTGTTTTTAGCCTTCCCACAGCATACCTTTTTTACACCGTTCTGAATGTTTGGGGGTTGGGAAGGATCACCGATCATATGACCTCTGTCACATTGGTCACATGGTTGGCATCTAGCCCCGCTGGCTAATGATCTTTTTTAATCCGCACAGAGAACTGTCTTTGACAGCTGGATCTTTGTTTTGTGAGCGCGCTCTCAGCGCTTAAACCTCATCGGTGGCCCTGTAACACATACACTATATTACCAAAAGTATTGGGACACCTGCCTTTACATGCACATGAACTTTAATGGCATCCCAGTCTTGGTCCAAATATTGAGTTGGCCCACCCTTTTCAGCTTCAACTCTTCTGGGAAGGCCGTCCACAAGGTTTAGGAGTGTGTCTATGGGAATGTTTGACCATTCTTCCAGAAGCACATTTGTGAGGTCAGGCACTGATGGTGCACGAGAAGGCCTGGCTCACAGTCTCCGTCCAAATTCATCCCAAAGGTGTTCTATCGGGTTGAGGTCAGGACTCTGTGCAGGCCACTCAAGTTCCTCCACTCCAAACTCGCTCATCCATGTCTTTATGAACCTTACTCTTAAGTGATGCCTGTTCATTCCAGTGGGCAGGGGAGGTGTGGGAGCACTGTATACATCGCTCCAACACTGCCCCCAAAAAACCTGCTTGCAGGACTTTTTTATTTATTTATTTCCCGTCCCGCAAGCGCACCGCCCCAGTATGAAAGTACTCTGGCTTTCACACTGGGAAGGCATGAGAGGCGCTTTTCAGGTGCATCAGGTATGCCTGAAAACTGCATCGGTGTGAAAGGGGCTTTGGGGGGGGTTCGGCGCCATTTTGCTGTTGGATTCTTCACAGTATGTAAAAATAAAAGGGAGGGTCTCACCAGGAGGTAGGTTAAGCTGGTGACTTACTGCTCCATCATTTGGAAAATGTACTTTATTTTTTAGACGTTGCCTTGAAAATTGTACTAGCATATTATGTACCATGATTTTTACATTGTGGGGTTTTATTTTTAAAACGCATTCCCTCTTCCACTCTTTTTTTTATTCCATCAGAACTACTGCAAATTGCTGGCATCAGCCCACATGGCAATGCTCTGGGAGCCTCCATGCAGCAACAAGTGAACCAGCAAATGCCACAGGAGAGGAGGGGAGGCGACGTGCTGGACTCCAATCATGACGACATCAAGCTGGAGAAAAGCAACATCCTGCTTCTGGGCCCCACAGGCTCTGGTAAGGAAGCTCCTGATTAGTGTTGAAACTACAGCAGTTTTCAAATGAATTGAAGTATTTCTAAACATAGAAGTGCCGTTACAACTTCCATTTTTACCTGAAATACAATTTAAAAAAAAAATTTTTTTATTTACCCACTTCAGAGGCAGGATCGCAGTCTGCCCATGTACACAAGGCAGACCGCCGTTCTGTGAGGGGAAGATGGAGATCTTGTGTTCCTGCTAAGCAGTAACAGATCTACCCCCCCACTTAGAAAGCACTCCCTAGGAGCACATTTAACCCTTTGACCCTGAAGTTAACCCCTTCCCTGCCAGTGTCAGTACAGTGGCACTTATCTCTCCCAGGTGAAGATGGTTTCCTTTAATAGCCATTCAAACCCCCTTGAGTCAACTTGTGTGTGTGTGTGTGTGTGTGTTATCAGGCCAAAATCAGGGTATGTAAACTTTTGATCAGGGTCTTTTGGGTAGTTTCTGTTGCCATTACGATTTAAAGAGTAAACACAGTTTGTTAGTGTTTGGCTGAAGCCGTTTATTATCAATCATGTGTGAAAAGTTTGTGTTATCATTCATATTCTCTGAAAAATGTCCAAGAAATCCTAAACCGGGGTATGTGAACTTATGAGCACAACTGTATATATAAAAAAAAGTCTAATTGGCAGAAGCAAGCCTGCTTTTTCTGATTAAACAGGAAATGTGTGGATAGGCACCTGCCTAATCCTGCAACCTGATTTTATCCCCTAAAATTACATTTTAAGCATATTGTAGAAACAAAACAAAAATATCATGAACAAGAAGTGTATGTATGTATTAAAAAAAAAAAAAAATTCCTGTCCATGTTTTTCTTTCTCCGCAGGTAAAACTCTTCTTGCACAAACTCTAGCAAAATGCTTGGACGTCCCCTTTGCTATATGTGACTGTACCACTCTGACACAAGCTGGATATGTAGGAGAGGATATAGAGTCTGTGGTTGCCAAACTATTGCAGGATGCCAATTACAATGTGGAGAAAGCTCAGCAAGGTCTGTATGTTTTTTGTTTTCTTTTTATTTATTTTGTTTTACCATTGATCTGAACATTTTTAGGTAGCTATAGATTGGAACCTGGTCATAGGGCTCTAATATTGGTTATGTGCTCCCCTGCTTTTATTTATAATGCAATAATATTACATGGCTCAGCTGAAAAACTCCCAGAGATGGCATCATCCCTTTCTGCCCTGTTGCTAGGATGTTGGGGGCGTGGTCTGGTGCTACATGGAGTAGGACGCGTTGTGTAGGAGCTCCGCTCGAGGCCTATCCTTTTCTCCGATCCTGAGAACCTTTTTGCCAGTTTTGGATGTCACATCGGCCCGGGGCAACCCTGCCATCCACTATGTCACCCTCTAAGCGCTCAGGTGCCGCTGCTAAGCTGGATAAATACCGCCGCGACGAGCGCGGCCCTCCCGAGGAAGATGGCGCCGGCCCGTGCCCTGAGGCAGACGACCATCCTGCAAGCGATACCGCCCGCGTGCTAGAGGCTATCGCCCTCTGTCAATCGACCCTCACCTCCAGGATTGAAGAAGTGAAGGTCGACATATCCTTAATTAGACAGGACATGCACAAACTCCGGGAGCGGGTGTCAGAGACTGAGCGGCGGGTCGGCCAGGTGGAAGATGGCCTGCATCCTCTCCAGGTCACCACTGAGCAACTACAGTACCAGCTGAACAATATCCTCTCCAAACAGGACGATATGGAGAACCGTCTCCGGAGGTGCAATCTTCGTTTTGTGGGTCTGCCTGAGAGATGTGAGGGTGCTGATCCCCCCACTTATCTTGAGAATCTCCTAATTCGGACTTATGGTCGTGAGGCGTTCTCCTCCTCATTTGTGGTGGAGCGCGCTCATCGTCTTGCTGCCAAGCCGCCTCCGGCGGGGGCCCCGCCTCGGACCCTCATCGCCAAGTTTCTTAATTACCGCGACCGTGACACTATCCTTCGGCTTACCCGGGAGCGGGGCAACATACCGATCGACAACGGGACCGTGGCGGTGTACCCGGATTTCTCCGCGGAGGTGCAGAAAAAGAGGGCTAAGTTTATTGAGGCGAAGCACCAGCTCCGCGTGCTCCACCTGCCATATGCAATGCTCTTTCCGGCCCGTCTCCGTGTGACCAGCGAAGGCAAAGCACCCTTCTTTGACGATCCGCAGGCTGTCTTTTCCTGGATGGAGCGCCGTGGGGGGGCTGGCCCGGCCTGATCTTTGCTACATGCTATCTGTTGCTAGGATGTTGCCAGGACACCCACAGCTGTTACTGCTGGCAGATATTGAGCTATCAAACCCAGTGGTGGTTGGTGCCCAACTTTGGTCCGTTAAGCTGTGGCTCCAACCCCCCCCAATCATGCGGGAGATCAGCAATACAACACACAACTATTTCTCCCCCCCCCCCCCCACTCCTCCCAATCCTTCACCTATCCGTCCACCGGCGGTCGAGTGCATGTGAAGAGGTTCACATCAACTGGGTCCATCTTAGGAACAGGATGGGATGTGGCCACCTCCTGGGAATTTTTTTCTGCCAGGCTTCAGGTGGTGTTTAAATAGCCTACCTCCTATAGCAAGGGCTTTATTTTAGCTTTGATCTAGGGGTGCAACGGATCAAAAAAAATCACGGATCAGATTGGTCCTTGGATCCGAGTCATGGATCGGATCATTTTTCGGATCAGCAAATAATAATTTAATTTGCAAAAACCTGTGAGAATTCCACCACCATATAGTCCCACTGTAATATCCACAATCTCCCCCACTGTAATATTGGCTGAGTGTGGCTGGGTACGGCAGGGTATCGGCAGGCAGGATACTGCAGGGTATGGAGGGATGGCTGCTTCCATCTCTGGATCTCTCCCCTCCACTGTACAGATTAGTACAGAGAGGGGGGAGAGAGGAACCAGCGTCATGACATGGAGCCGGTTTGTGTACAAGTCACAGTGTAAACAGCCTGGGTGTAGAAAGATGGCCGCCGCTTCGGAGCTAGGCCGAAGCGACAGCCTTTCCTAAGGCCAAGATCGCGGAGCGCTCCGCCAATCGAGGCATGTGCCGATCCGAGTGGGGTGACCCGTTCGGATCACGGATCGGTGACAATCCGTTGCACCCCTACTTTGATCAAAGCTGTACAGATGCCCATTACCTGCTTGAAGTAGTAGTAAACCCATTTCTCCATTTTTTTTTTTTTTTTTTTTTTTTTTTAATCTACAAGTAAGCCTGTAATATCTCCTAAACTTGCACTTTATTCAGAGTGCATTCAGCCGGTGGCGTCAAGGGCGCATGTGCTCTGTGTTGCATCAGAATAGGCAACCCGTCAGATGAAGTAACGTTCCATCAGCCGAATTCTTACTGTGCGTGCGTAGCAGATTTGCTCATGTGACACAACACCTGTAGTCAGAAGGTGGCAGCGGACATGTTACACCCAGCTACATCTTGAGCCAGTCACTTTGGCAATAAACTGAGTGGAAATATAGTATACGAACATCTGTGATGCTGTTTTGAATGTTAAGTTTTAAAAGAAGCTGGACTCCAGCCGTGGGAAGGTGGCCATCTTGGTACACCCTGTGCTGGTCGGCGCTAAACCTTTTTAAGCCTGGGTTCACACAGATGTGAATTTACAGTGGCTTTGATGCTTTCAGGAACACACAGATTGGCAGGTCAGATAAAAAGCATAGTATTCCATGGTTTTGGTTCACATCTGTGCGTTGCAAATTTGTGTGTGTGTGTATATAATATATTCTCCAAAACGAAAAATGTTTTACAGGATAAATATTCTGTATTCAATTCTACATATTTTTTTTTGTCCCCCAGGTATTGTCTTTTTAGATGAAGTTGACAAAATTGGTAGTGTTCCCGGCATTCACCAGCTGAGAGATGTGGGGGGGGAAGGAGTGCAACAGGTAGGACTCTGCAACTGTTTCCTGTGTAGTGCATGTGGAAGAATGAACATCTCGATATCTGGCAAATATATTGCCATAGAAAATGAAGTGTATGGGATTTTGAAATGTTGCCTCTGTTTTCTTGCAGGGCTTGCTGAAACTGTTGGAAGGGACTATTGTTAACGTCCCAGAAAAAAATTCAAGGAAGCTGCGAGGTGAAACCGTCCAAGTGGACACAACAAACATTCTCTTTGTATCTTCTGGAGCCTTTAATGGCCTGGACAGGATAATCAGCAGGAGGAAGAATGAGAAGGTTTGGTCTTAACCTAAAATCTTTTACTATTTTAAATACAATTATGTTGTGGCAGCACTGACCCCTTTTTTTTTATTTTTTTTAAATATATTTATCTGCTTGGCGACCACCCACCGTAGAGTTACTACTGCAGGGTGGCCGCTCTGTGTGCCAGATCACATGCTTGGTACGTGATCTGACCGTTTTAAGGTTTGAGGGGGCATGCACTGGTGGCGACCCGCATTGCATTGCGCGCACTCGTGTTATTGCACCAAATTTCAGTACTTAATCTCCATAGGCAAAATTTTTTACAGGTTACTGGTTTAGAGTTAGAGTGGGTCTAGTGCTAGAATTATTGCTCTCCAACGTTCGTGGTGATGCCTCACGTGTGGTTTAGATGTCCTTTACGTATGGGCGTGACTTGCATATACATTTTGCTTCTGTGTGTGAGCTCACAGGGGCACTTTAATTTATTTATTTTTTTTAACAATTTTTTTTTGATCGCTTTTATTCCTATTACAAGGAATGTAAACCTCCCTTGTAATAGGAATGGTGCGTGACAGGTCCTATTTATTGAGAGTTGTGGGGTCTATAAGACCCCACGTCTTTCCTCCAGTCTGAAAAGCATTCGATCAAAAAAAATTGACGATCTGCTTTTCTATCCGAGTTCTCGACTTTGCTTACTTGTGCGGCCCGGACGTGACGTCATAGCGTCGTACCCGGGCTATCGAGGATCATAGAGCTTGCTTGGGACCATCTGTAATTCCCTAATCTCCCCTCCGGTTTTGGCTATGGGACAGAAAGCAAAGGGAAATCTCCACAATGGGACATACATGGCAAAAAAAAGCCCTGATGGTGGTTGTAACCCTTCCTTGCGCTATCCAAAATGGAAACGTTTTGCCTATAATTCCACTGTAAATTCTTCACTACAGCGCGGTCGCACATTTTCAGGAGGGGCGCCTACACAGCGCACATCAGTGGTGATTCTGATCGGGGGTAAAGAGCCAATCCCAGCAGCTCTTCACCATGTGACCAGCTGTGTGCTATCACAACTGATCAATGTAAACAGGATTTGCCAGTTATTGGCCAATAAGCGGCAATCCACACAGGGGACATCACTAATAATCGGGGCACTCATCAGTGCAGGAGAAAAATTACTTTTTTTTACAAAATTATATAACAAACAAACTTAAAACTCTTCCCCCCCCCCCCCCCCACAATCCTTGGTCTCTTTTGTTTAGCAAAAAATAATAAAAGCCACAGTGGTAATTGAATACCACCAAAAGAAAGCTCTATTTGTCTTTAAAAAAAAAAAAAAAAAAAAGATAAAAATGTCATGGGTACAGTGTTACATGACCGCGCACTTGCCAGTCAAAGTGCGACAGTGCTGAAGGCTGAAAATTTGGCCTGGGCAAGAAGGGGGTGATAGTGCCTGGTAGGCAAGTGGTTAATCTGTGTTAATTATTTACCAGACCTTATGCATTAAATTACTTGCGTTTTTTTTATTTTTTTATTTTTTATTTTTTTTATTCTCTGATAGTAGTGAATATACATGTATCCTATAAGACAGGTGGTTATTTTTAGCCTTGCTTGTTCAGTGTTTAGAGTTGCTATTTTAATAGAACTAGTTTCCATCCATGTATCTTCTCAGGCCTATATTTATATGAATGCAAGACCACCATATCTCCTTGGGGGGGGGGGGGGGGGGGAGCTTTGTATTTGTTTTTTTTTTGTTTTTTTTGTTTTGTTTTGTTTTTTTTAACCACTTCAGCCCTGGAAGAATTTACCCCCTTCCTGACCAAAGCACTTTTTGTGATTCGGCACTGCGTCGCTTTATCTGAAAATTGCGCGGTCGTGCAACGTTGTTCCCAAACAAAATTTACTTTTTTTTTTTTTCCAATACAAATGGAGCTTTCTTTGTAAATAACATGCTCATTGAACAAATTTCTGTAGAAGATACTTACAGTTCAAAAAGAGAGAGTACATAAATAATCTATGTTAAAGTTAAAAGCCGTAAGACAAGTCGGGCATTGCTGGAGATCTCACGCAATGCCTGACTTGTCTTACAGCTTTTAACTTTAACATAGATTATTTATGTACTCTCTCTTTTAGAACTGTAAGTATCTTTTACAGAGATTTGTTCGGTGAGTATGTTATTTATAAAATGACTTCTGTCCTAATACTGTGTTTGCATTTTTTTTTTTTTTTATTAGAAATGTGATTTTGCTATATTTACACCCCTGAAGGAGACGCTCGATGCTCCGAAACGCGTAGGGTGACAAACTCTATAGTGTATTGCACTTTGCATCATTAATACCCATGTTTCAATGATTTTTCTATACAATGGTTTTTATGACGGTTTAATAATAAAAAAAGTTATTACTTATTCTCATTTTTTTACTTTTTGTACGTGCCTTTTAAAGTCCCCCACTAGGAGGTTCTTCTTGGTTAGCTTTGAGTTATTGGATGTGGCACAACAAAATTGCAGGAAATTGCCATCCATTACAATTTTCTTTAACAGAGATTTATTTAGGCGGTGTTTGATCACCTCTGCCTTTTTTTTTTTTTTTCTTTTTTTTTTGTGTGCTATAAACAAAGTGTAAATTTTGAAAAAAAAACGCATTCTTTTTTTACAAACAGAAGGTTTTTATCTTCATGCATTTAAGATGAGAAAAACCTTCTGCCTTTACAACCACTTTAAAACCCCTTTCACACTGGGGCGGTGTCGGCGGTAAAACGCCGCTATTTTTAGCGGCGCTTTACCGCCAATTTCATGGTGCTATTCGACCGCTACCCAAATCCCCCCCCCCCCCAACCTCCCCGCTAGCGGCCAAGAAAGGGTTAAAACCACCGCAAAGCATTTCTGCAGCAGCGGTATAGCCACGCTGCCCCATTGATTTCAATGGGCAGGAGCGATGTATACACCGCTCCAAAGATGCTGCCAGCAGGACTTTTTTTTTTTTCTACCATCCTGCCAGCTCACCACTCCAGTGTGAGAGCCCGCGGGGGTTTCACACTGGAGATACAGCAGCAGCTCTTTCAGGGTGCTTTGCAGGTGATATTTTTAGCGATGTAGTGCCTGCAAAGCGCCTCGGTGTGAAAGGGGTTTTAGTTCTTCACACTTCTGCAGTAATCCTCACCGTCTCATCACAGGGAGTCTGCAGCTCAGGTCAAATATCCCTGTGTCAGCTCGTGTCACAATGTAGAAATGCAATGTGTCAGAATATCCCTCCTTGTTGCATTTTGGTGTATTTATGTGCCGCTACTTAAAAGGAATTTAATGCAGTGATTCTAAAAATGTATTGCATGTTTGTACGCAGGAAACCAGATGTAAAACAGGAAAAAGTGACTTGTTTTTTTTTTTTTTTCCTATTGTTTAAGACAAAGGAATGCAAGGAAATGTTCATTACCATCTAAAAAGCACATGGATTACATGGCAATACTTGCACATTGCATCCATTTACACACCTTTCTGCTTTAACCTCTTCTGGACACGGATATACTGCGCCAGGGCGTCCCTCCTGTGTTGAAATCACATACCTGTATGCAATTTCCTGCACTGGGGACGCACGCCACCTGGCAACCCGATGTTCACCGACCCCTCGCAATCCTCCTCAGGACAGGCTGAATGGCAGTCTGCCTAGGTAGTGATGGTGAATCTTGGCACCCCAGATGTTTTGGATGTTTTCCCGTGATGCTCTTGCACTCTGCAGTGTAGCTGAGTATTATGGCAAATGTAGTGTTTTTTTTTAGTTTTTTTTATACCAAAAAAAATGTAGAAAACAGACTACATATTGGCCTAAATTGATGGATAATTTTTTTTGATTTTTTTTTTTTTTTTTTGCTTTAGCCCCAGAAGATTTTACCCCCTTCCTGACCAGAGCACTTTTTGCTATTCGGCACTACGTCGCTTTAACTGATAATTGCGCGGTCGTGCGAAGTTGCACCCTAACAAATTTGACGTCCAGTTTTTTTTTTTTTTCCTTTCCCCACAATCAGAGCTTTATTATGGCGGTATTTGATCACCTCTGCGGTTTTTATTTTTTAGCGCTATAAACAAAAAGCGTCAATTTTGAAGAAAAACACTATTTTTACTTTTTGCTATAATAATAAATATCCCCAAAAATATATAAAAAATGTTTTTCCCTCTGTTTAGGCCGATATGTATTGTTCTACATAATTTTGCTAAGATTTGCAATAAACATATATCGATTGCTTTGCGCAAAAGTTATAGCGTCTACAAAATAGGGGATAGTTTTATGGCATGCTCTGTTTTTGGATCAGGTAAGGGATGGTTATAACCCCTGTCAGATTTTTTTTTTTTTTTTTTTTTTTTTTTTTTTTTCCGCCGTCTGTGTCTCACTTCGGAGATTTACCTTTTTACTTCCTGTCCCATAGCCAAACGGGAAGTGAAGGAAATCTTTGACTGCTTGCCAATACATATACAATACTTATACTGTGGCAAGGCAGCTCTCTTGTGCAGGATCACATACCTGTACATGATTTGTGTGCCACGCTAGGGATTGCCCCGGCTGTGCTTTGATTGGTTGGTGCTGCAACCAACCAGTGGGTGCTAACAATCGGCTCTGGTAATTACCAAAGATAGCCCTGTGTAGATTAACAAACACAGGGCTCTCTTCTGACAGCAGGAAGTAAGAAAAAAAATATATAAATGAGAGATATTTATATATAATTTTCATGTATATATTCTCTAAAAGTAAGCTTCTATTTGTGTGAAAAAATTTGATGTTTTATTTGGGTTCAGTGTCCGACCACGCCCTGCACGCACGTCGTGGATGCGTCACAGTGCTCCGTATCTCCCGCTCTCCTCCGTTCTGCCGTCTCCCTCTCTTCTCCCCCTCCGTGCCGCCGTCCCTGGGGGTGCAACGGATCGTCACCGATCCGTGATCCGAACGGGTCACCCCGTTCGGCTCGGCACATGCTGCGATCCGCGGAGCGCTCCGCGGCCTCGGCCTTAGGAGAGGCTGTGACTTCGGCCTAGCTCCGAAGTGGAGGCCATCTTTCTACAACCAGGCGTTTACAATGTGATTGCTCCGACAGAGCGATCACTTGTAAACAAACCGGCGTCATGACATGATGCTGGTTTCTCTCTCCCCTCTCTACTGATATGTGCAGTGGAAGGCAGTGGTTGGATGGAAGCAGCCATCCCTCCATACCCAGCCCGTACTCGGCCAGCCAATACAATACTCTCAAGGTTATCCAAAGGATTAATTGGCTAATCAAAAAAAGAAAAAAATATATATATAATCGGATAGTCATTGACTAATGGAAAAAATAATCGATAGACAAATTAATCGTTAGTTGCAGTGTGTGTGTGTGTGTGTGTATATGTATGTATGTGTGTGTGTGTATGTATGTATGTATATATATATGTATGTATGTATATATATATATATATATATATATATATATATATATATATATATATATATATATATATATATATATATATATATATATATATATATATATATATATATATATATATATATATATATATATATATATATATATAGTGTGTATATGTAGTAATTTTTTATTTTTTTTTCCTAGTAATTGCAGTGATTTTGATTTTTTTTTTTTTTTTTTATCAGGACTGCGACATTATGGCGGTCACGTCGGACAATTTTGGGAGCATTGGCATTATTCGAGATCAGTGCTATAAAAATGCATTGATTACTGTAAAAATGTCACTGGCAGGAAAGGGGGTTAACATTGGGAGGCGATCAAGGGGTTAATGTGTTCCCTAGTGTATGTTCTAACTGAAGGGGGAAGGGACTGTGTAGGGGAAGTTCATACTCTGTATGAACAATCAATCTGTCACTTCTCCCCCCAGATCCGCAAACTGTGTGTTTACACACAGATGCCTGATCTCCGTGTGCCCTGCGAGCGATCGTGACCGCCGGACACACTCGCATGGGCAAGCAGCGGGAGCTTACGCGCCCCTAGTGGCCCCGGGGCAAAGCGACGTTGCATAATGTAATTTCGCCCAGCCGAGCCACTCTGCTGCAGTACAACTGCAGCGGCTGGTCGTCAAGTGGTTAACCACTTCCTGCAAGCGTGATGTCGCAGACTTTTAGTGGGGATATCGGAATGATGGGTGCAGTTCTAGGCATCTTTGAGATATCCTCATCTTTTGCAGCTGACCATTCCCTTTACCATAAAACAATCATATCGGCTGTTCAGCCGCCGCTTGATCGTTCTTACAGGCGGCCCTCCGGTGCTTCTACCGACCTGGAGTCATATCATCCCGTACGACTTCCAAGGACCATCTGGCCCGCTGGATTCTCCATGATCAACTTCCGGTGCCAGGGGGCGATATGACTTCACGCCCGACCCTCTGCATTGGATTTTTGGGACTTTGAATGAAATGTCAGTTTTGATAACGTTATTTACAAAAACGAATCACAGCATAACATATGTGCAATGAGTTAATATGAAATCACATGCAATCTTAAAAACCATGTAATGCAGCATGGTAAATGGTAAGATCTTCCATGTGGGGAAAAAAACTAAGATCACAAAAATCTTATACAAAAAAAGTATATTGAAATCAATAATCTGCTACAGAATAGGTCCAGTAGGCTGACGCGTTTCATGTATATAAAATTACACTCTTCAGGGACAGGTGCACTTGGGTCTAAAACATAACATGAATACATAAATATGTATCGTGGTTGAAACCATATGTGGGAGACGTATATACATATAGGGAGAGGGATGTAACCTCATCCCTATGGAGACTTACAAGCCTGTAGAGTCTGTGCATCCAGACGGGGAGGGCTGCCAGAGGTATCATTCCTGGGAGCTGAGGTCGGGACCCGACATTGAAAAGACTGGGCCCGTACCATGATCCCAGTAAAGATGAAAAACACGTGGCCAAATGGTGGTAGGTGTGAGTTCAAATTCTCAATTAATTACAATAGGTGCATTGTAAATACCTGTTAGTGTACCACTAATGTAATTTAATAGATACCCAACACTACGAATCCATATGAAGGATATGAGCATTTGAAAATATGCCTTGGCTGAGAAGCTGATCCTTATTTATTTTTCAGGCTTCCCAGCCTTGATCTGGAGACTTATAGATCCCAGATCTCGCTGTAAAGAGGACCTGTCATGCCCTATTCCAAGGGATGTTGCATTCCTTGTAATAGGAATAAAGGTTATCAAAAAAGTAAAAAGGCATCAAAATAGAAAAATAAAAGTAAAATTAACAATAAAAAATAAAGTGCGCGCTTGCAGAAATGAACCCATACGTTGGTCGCACCCACATATGTAAATGGTATTCAAACCACGCGTGAGGTATTGCCACGAATGTTAGAGCAAGAGCAATAATTCTAGCATGAGACCTCTAAGAACTCTAAACTGGGTAACCTGTAAATATTTTTAAAGCTTATGGGGATCTTTACGGAACCAACGTTTTTTTAGCGCCATTCCACAAGCGTGCAATTTTAAAGCGTGACATGTTGGGTATCCATTTACTGGGCATAACATTTTTCATATTATATTACTGTGCGCGTCTTTCCCCCCCCCCCCCCAAAAAAAGTTTGTAAAATTGCTGCGCAAATACTGTGTGAGACATTCAGGTAAGTATTAGTGGTGCTGCTGCATACAAAAGGCTTATCTTGAAGCAGAACTTTGTCACTTTTTTATCTTTCCATCTTTCCAATCATCTGCTTTTGTTTAGAACTTTGGATAGTGTAACTTTTTTTTTTTTTTTGCCAGTAAATATCTTGTACAGCCCTCTTCCTTTTTCTTGTCTGGTAAAAGGCCTAGGCTTATGGCCTCATGCACAAATCTAACTCTCCTGAGAGTTTTTCTGGGAAGGGAGAGGGGATGAGTCCTAAGAGGGCCAATGAAAGCTGCAGAGCTGGAGGTGTGCATTTGCGTGTCTGTAAATCAAGGAATTGAACAGGCAGCTGCCCACAGTTAAAATGGATGCCGCCAGACTAAGTGGGGGGAGATTTGGCAAGTGCAGAATCACAGTATGTATAAAATATGCAAAGTGGTTGGAGGGAAGCTTCAGAGTGGCAAAGATGTTTTTATTACAGATCATGTGAGCAGACTGCAGTTCCTTTTATTAAGATGATAAAAAAAAACTAAAAAAAAACCTTCTGACTTTACATTAATGTAATACCAGAATTGTGTTTTAATGATTCGTGCCACTTTTTCTCAGGAAGTTGCTACTGATTGGCAACCACCCCAACCTATAACTAGGCTTTGCAGTAAGGTGCACATGGAAGGGTAACGGGGACACTGTTGCTCCCGATGTTGGATTTTTTTTTCCACCCTCTGTAGCATTCAAACATGAATGCTTTTCAAATTCTCATATCTTTTTAGCAGAGGTCAGTCATTTTCCAGTGTTTACATATGCTGGCTGTAGCCCCGCTGTCAGCATTTCCATGTGTGAGATGCTGACTACAGTGTCGTCCTCTCCATTCACTGATGTGATGGGGGTATTGTTGGGGGGGGGGGGGGGGGGCTCTCACTACCAATTCTGATGTGAAGAGTTCTCGGCTTCCCACAAGTTAAATTGAAGTTGTTTGAGGCAGAACATAAAAAACGTCTGACTCTAACCATTGTTGAGGTTATTTTCCATTACAACTTAGTAAAACCGTTCACTAAAATGTCTTAAGGCCCGTACACACAGTCGGACTTTTTGACAACAAACATGCAAATTAGCTGTTTTGGAGCAACATCCGACTGTGTGTACGCTCCATCGGACAAACTTTTTCGGTTTTCATCGGACTTTTGTTGGCTGTGCGAACGGACAAACTTTCTGGCAACAAAAGTCCGATGGAGCAAAGTCCGACCGTGTGTACGCAAAAGCATCGGACTTTTGTACAAGGTACAAACACGCATGCTCAGAACCTATGCAAACGATCAGACTACAATACAGAAGTTGACCAAAGGTGGCGCTGGAGTCATTGAACGTCCTCTTTTGAAGTGGCGTCCGTACGTTGTGACGTCACCACGTTCGTGTTTGTTGTCAAAAAGTCCGACCGTGTGTATGCAATACAAACTTGTGGACCACGCCCTTTGTACAAAAGTCCACGGAAAAGTTTGTACAAGTCCGACCGTGTGTATGAGGCTTTAGAATGGCAGCAGAAAATGTGAATCTCATGTGTTTGAGATCTATTGGCACACAAAACAGACGTTGGTTATTGGTATAATCCACCAAATGAAAAGGGGAGGAGGTCTGAAAAAATAAAAATAAAATAAAACGCAGCTATCACATTTTAAGGACTGGTAAGCTAGTTTTGTGTGTGTGTGTGTTTGTGTGTTTTTTTTTTTATCTTTATTTTTTTCCCCTTTCCTGCATTTTTGTGCCTCTGCATTTTTGGAAAGGGTCGGACTTTTTTTCATGCAAAATGCAGCGTTTTGCATGTAATATAAGTCAATGGACTCGCATCCAACGCAAGTGCCACGTTTTTTCTGCAATTTGCTTGTTTTTTTTTTTGTTTTGTTTTTTACACTGTATATAGCTGGTTGCTAAGCAACCTCACTAATTTAAAAATGTGGCAAGCACAGCAAAAAGCACTGCAGAAATGCTCAAAAGCAACATGCATAGATGTGAATCGAGCCTTAAAGAGGAGCTTCAGTAAAAAAAAAAGTCTGCTGCGCAAATTCTTTGAATACAGGGACACTTGCCTGTCTAGAAATCCAGCGCTGTCCTCACATGAGTCGGTTCACTGGGCTTCAAGTCCATAGCGCCAGCATCTTAACTAAGGGCTGCGAAGCCACAGCTGGTTTCCCACTGCCCATAGACAAGTCGCGCTGCATTTTATGAATGGTCCCGCAGTTTTCTGTCACCTGTGATGTGCGCCGCCCCCCCCCCCCAGCATAACTGGGTGCCAAATGTTGGGGGAGAGAGACGAGCACAACTTCCCCTCTCTTGTGACCTTTTTGCTTTGTCTTCTTAAAGGGGTAGTAACGTCTCCAGGAGGAAAAATAACATTGCATACTAGCACATTATGGCAGGCAAGCCTATCCACTTGCCAACCGCACGCTGAAGCGTTACTGCTACAGTGCGAGCCAGATGTGCTGAATCTCATGTGTATATATGTGTGTGTGTGTCTATCTATCATCTCTGATTCTGCTCTTCTGGGCAGGGGACATGCCAATTCACGGGTACCAGCCAATGAATGATTGTCGGAGGAAGACGGAACAGAGCTTTGTCTATGTAAACAATGCAGAGCTCCGTCCTGTCAGCGGGGATGTGCTCGACTTTTTTTTTCCAAGCCTAAGAGTTGTGTAAATTTTGAGTGCTCTCCTTGTAACGCTAACGAGTCACATGACACCGGGGAGAGAAAAATGGCTAATTGGGCCCAATTTGGACATTTTCACTAAGGGGTGTACTCACTTTTGTTGCCAGTGGTTTAGACATTAATGGCTGTGGTGTTGAGTTATTTTGAGGGGACGGCAAATTTACACTGTTATACAATCTGTACACTCACTACTTTACATTGTAGCAAAGTGTCATTTCTTCAGTGTTGTCACATGAAAAGATAGAAGATATTTACAAAAATGTGAGGTGTGTACTCATGTGAGTGGATATAAAGTCTACACACCCCTATTAAAATGTCAGCTTTCTGTGAGGTAAAAAAATGAGAAAAAGCATTTCAGAACCTTTTCTACCTTTTTTTTAAATGTGACTCATCAACTGTAGCATTCAATAAAAAAAAAAAAAAAAAAAATCTTTTGGTGGGGGGGGGGGGGGGGTGGAGTGAAAATAAAAAAACGAAAATGTGATTGCATAAGTGTGCACACACCCTCTTATACTCGGATGTAGTTGTGTTCAGAATTGAGAAATCTCATTCAAACTCATGCTGAATATGAGTCGGTATACACCTACCATCATTTTAACATGTCTGTCTGACCCCAAATAAAGTTCCACTGTTCTAGTAGGTCTTTCCTGACATTTTCTTAGACCTCTTTCACACTGGGATGTTTTTCTGGCACTTTTTAGCTAAAAATAGCACCTGAAAAATGCATCCCTAGTGTGAAAGCCTGAGTGCTTTCACACTGGGGAGGTTCGCTTTCAGGACGTTGGAAAAATTCCTGCAAGCAGCATCTTTCAGGCGGTGTATACACTGTTCCTCCACCGCTCCTGCCCATTGAAATGAATAGGCAAAGCTGCCAAAGCACTATGCATGTGCATTTTAACCTTTTGATTTGACCGCTAGCAGGAGTTAACAGTGCCCCGCTAGCGGCCCAGTAGCGCCACTAAAATGACAGTAAAGCAGCACTAAAACTAGCTACGTTTTACCATCAATGCCCGTCCCAGTGTGAAAGCAGCCTTGGTCCCATCCTGCAGCAAAAGCCGCGCTCCACAGAGAACTTCCAAAGCATCAGAGGGATCTCATTGTTAAAAGGTATCAGTCAGGAGAAGGGTACAAAAGAATTTCCAGGGCATTAGATATACCATAGAACACAGTGAAAACGGGCATCATCAAGTGGAGAAAATATGGCACAACAGTGATATTACCAAGAACTGGACGTCCCTCCAAAATTGATGAAAAGACGAGCAGAAAACTGGTCAGGGAGGCCAAGAGGTCTACAGCAACATTAGAGGAGCTGCAGGAATATCTGGCAAGTCCTGACTGTGTGGTACATGTGACAACCATCTCCCGTATTCTTCATATGTCTGGGCTATGGGGTAGAGGGGCAAGACGCCCTTTATTATGAAGAAAAACATCCAGGACCAACTAAATTTTGCAAAAACGCATCTGAAGTCTCTCAAAAGCATTTGGGGAAAATGTTATATGGTCTTAAAAAAAAAAAAAAAAAGTTGAACTTTTTGGCCATGTTTCCAAAAGATATTTGGTGTAAAAACACTGCATCACTAAAAGAACACCATACCTATAGTGAAGCATGGTGGTGGCAGCATCATGGTTTGGGGCTGTTTTTGTTCAGCTGGAACAGGGGCCTTAGTCAAGAAAGAGGGAATTATGAACAGTTCCAAATACTAATCAATATTGGCCCAAAACCTTCAGGCTTCTGTTGGAAAGCTGAACATGAAGAGGAACTTTCATCTTTTCAGCATGACAATAACCCAAAGCATACATCCAAATCAAAGTAATGGTTTCGGCAGGAGAATAACGTTTTGGAAGGGCCCAACCAGAGACCAGACCTGTATCTGATTTTGTGGGGTGATCTGAGGAGGGCTGTGCACAGGAGATGTCCTGGCAATCTGACAGATTTGGAGTGTTTTTGGTAAGAAGAGCGGGCAAATATTACCAAGTCAAGATGTGCCATGCTGATAGACCCATACCCAAAAAGACTGAGTGCTGTAATAAAATCAAAAGGTGCTTCAACAAAGTATTTAAGGGTGTGCACACTTATGCAACCATATTTAATTTTTTTTACTTCCCACCACATTAAAGATTTCAGTTTGTTGTTCAACTGAGTTGTACAGTTTATAGGTCATATTAAAGGTGGCAAAAGTTCTAAAATGATTTATCTTTTGTCTAATTGTTATACAGCACAGAAACCTGACATTTTAACAGGTGTGTAAACTTTGTATATCTGTGTGTGTATATATGGCGAGAGAGAGAGAGGGAGAGGGGAGAGGGATGATGGTGGGGAGAGGGGGGGGGAAAGGAGAGGGATGATGGTGGAGAGGAGGGGGGGAGAGGGAGAGGGGGGGGGGAGAGGGATGATGGTGGGAGAGGGATGATGGTGGGGGGAGAGGGAGGGGGGGGGGGAGGAGAGGGATGATGGTGGGGGGAGAGGGGGGGGGGGAAGGAGAGGGATGATGGTGGGGAGAGGGGGGTAGAAAGGGGGGAAGGGGAGAGGGGGGGGGAAGGAGAGGGATGATGGTGGGAAGAGGGGGGAGAGGGATGATGGTGGGAGAGGGATGATGGTGGGGGGGAGAGGGAGAGGGGGGGGAGAGGGATGATGGTGGGGGGAGAGGGGGGGGAGGAGAGGGATGATGATGGTGGGGGGAGGGGGGTAGAGAGGGGGAGGAAGGAGAGGGATGATGGTGGGCAGAGGGGGGAGAGGGATGATGGTGGGGAGAGGGGGGAGAGGGATGATGGTGGGGAGAGGGGGGAGAGGGATGATGGTGGGGAGAGGGGGAGAGAGGGATGATGGTGGGGAGAGGGGGAGAGAGGGAGAGGGATGATGGTGGGGAGAGGGGGAGAGGGATGATGGTGGGGAGAGGGGGAGAGGGATGATGGTGGGGAGAGGGGGAGAGGGATGATGGTGGGGAGAGGGGGAGAGAGGGAGAGGGATGATGGTGGGGAGAGGGGGAGAGAGGGAGAGGGATGATGGTGGGGAGAGAGGGAGAGGGGGGGGAGAGGGATGATGGTGGGGAGAGAAGGAGAGGGATGATGGTGGGGAGAGGGGGGTAGAGAGGGGGGGAAGGGGAGAGGGGGGGAAGGAGAGGGATGATGGTGGGGAGAGGGGGAGAGAGGGAGAGGGGGGGGGAGAGGGATGATGGTGGGGAGAGAGGGGGGGGAAAGGAGAGGGGGTAGAGAGGGGGGGAAGGGGAGAGGGGGGGGGAAGGAGAGGGATGATGGTGGGGAGAGGGATGATGGTGGGGAGAGGGGGAGAGAGGGAGAGGGGTGATGGTAGGGAGAGGGATGATGGTGGGGAGAGAGGCAGAGGGATGATGGTGGGGAGAGGGGGGGAGAGAGGGAGGGGGGGGAAGGAGAGGGATGATGGTGGGGAGAGGGGGGTAGAGAGGGGGGGAAGGGGAGAGGGGGGGAGGAGAGAGATGATGGGGGGGGGAGAGGGATGATTGTGGGGAGAGAGGGAGAGGGATGATGGTGGGGAGAGAGGGAGAGGGGGGGGGGGAGAGGGATGATGGTGGGGAGAGAGGGAGAGGGATGATGGTGTAGGTGACGGGGGGGAGAGGGATGATGGTGGGGAGAGGGGGGGGGGAGAGGGATGATGGTGGGGAGAGGGGGGTGGTGAGAGGGATGATGGTGGGGAGAGGGGGGGGCGGAGAGGGATGATGGTGGGGAGAGGGGGGGGGGAGAGGGATTATGGTGGGGAGAGGCGGGGAGGGATGATGGTGGGGAGAGGGGGGGGGGGAGAGGGATGATGGTGGGGAGAGGGGGGGGGGGAGAGGGATGATGGTGGGGAGAGGGAGGGAGATATCTATCTCTCTGAAAATGTATTTTCACCTGCCACCCAGATGCAGCTTGTCACTGCTTGCACTACTTCTGGCGGCGTCTGAGCTGGTAAACTTCCACATGCGGGAGGTTGGAGATGATGATGCAAAAATCTCTGCTTACCTTCAGCTCTGTGTTTGGTGTGTACATCAAGATCTAACACTTTTTGTTTTGTTTTTTTTTGTTCCTTCTTTCACTTCAGTATCTGGGATTTGGCATAACCTCTAACTTGGGTAAAGGACGGCGAGCGGCAGCAGCAGCTGACCTAGCGAATGCCAGCGCAGAATCTAACGCCGTGCAGGACATCGAGGAGAAAGACCGATTATTACGACTTGTCGAGGCCAGGGACCTTATAGAGTTTGGCATGATCCCGGAGTTTGTGGGACGTCTTCCTGTAGTGGTACCACTTCATAGCCTTGATGAGGAGACCCTCGTGCGCATTCTCACAGAACCCAGAAATGCTGTTGTTCCACAATACCAGGCTCTGTTCAGCATGGATAAGGTTTGTGTGGTTTTTGTTTTGTTTTTTTGTTTTTGTTTTTTGGGACTTGTAGGGTCAGCTGTCAGCACTCTGTAGCAATTGCAGTCCCCCCTGTGTATGTTGTCTTTAGAAATGGTATCATGCCATCTCTTTGCAACTAACTGCACTCTGACCATTTGTCACAGTATAGTTAGCTGTGCTTTATAACAAAGGTAAGTCTGTACTGGCAGCTGGTCATTGATGAAAGCTAGGCTAGGTGTCCCCTCCTTAGCTTGCTGGATGAATGAGTAGCATAACAGCAATAACAGAGTAGCCTTAAAGGAGTTGTAAACAGTCATGTTTTTTCACCTTAATGCATCCTACCTGAGCCCCGAATTTCCCTTGGCGGGGACGCGCTGTCCCTCTGCACGGGTTCCAACAGGAGCGCGCCCACAAGGTATCCCCCCTGGGAGAATGCTTTTCCTAGGGAGTTATCTGATGCGGGGAAGAGCTACCAGCGCTGCCGTGGGATCCCAGAAGAGGATTAACGGGGGGCCACTCTGTGCAAAACAATCTGCACAGCGAAGGGAAGTATGACATGTTGTGTTTTTTTTTTTTTTTTTTTTTTAACCAGTTGCCGACCGCCGCACGCCGATGTACGTCGGTACAATGGCACGGGCAGGCATAAGGACATACATGTACGTCCCTTGCCTCCCGCGGGTCGGGGGCCCGATCGGGCCCCCGCCCGGTGCCTGCGGCGGTCGGTATTCGTACGGGAGCGATCCCGGACGAGGGGACGGCCATTCATTCATGGCCACCCCCTCGCGATCGCTCCCGACGAATAGAAATCCCCGGTGACATCACTTCCTCTCCTGTAATGTAAACACAGGAGAGGAAGTGATGTATTCTCTCCTCCGTGTCGGTATTTTTCGTTCCGACACGGAGGAGAGCGGTTCAGTAAGTTGCACCAACACTCTACACACACAGTAGAACATGCCAGGCACACTCACACCCCCCCTTTACCCCCCGATCACCCCCCCAATTACCCCTGCCCCCCAGTCACAGTGACACCAATGTCATTTTTTTTTTTTTTTTTTTTTTTTTTGCATTGGTGTCATTTGTGACTGTAATAACTGTTAGGGCAGTTAGAGTTAGCCCCCTTTAGTTCTAATGTACCCCCCTAACCCCCCCAATAAAGGTTTAACCCCGTGATCACCCCCCGTCGCCAGTGTCACTAAGGCTGGGTTCACATTGCAGCGGTTTATGAGAACGAATGTGATTCGCACCGCACTGCAGTGCAAATCACATCCGATCTCTGTGCGATTTGAGTTCAGCCATTCGCCGCACCCGCCGCACCCGCCACACCCGCCGCACCCGCCGCAAATTCGCACGGGACCCTTTTTTTGGCCCGCAGCAGAATCGGATCGCATGGGTGTTCACACCATGCGATCCGAGTTTGCAGATCGCACTGCGATATGCGAACTGATCTGGGGGTGTCAGTAACATTTCACTGACACTCCCAGCAGTTCGCATAGGGCAGTGTGAACTGCCGCCGGGAGGCATGCGATGCGGGAACCCGCCGCGCATTCGTGGCGTTTCCGCATCGCTCCAGTGTGAACCCAGCCTAATAAGCGATCATTTTTCTGATCGCCGTATTAGTGTCACAGGTGACGCTAGTTAGGCAGGTAGGTATTTAGGTTCGCCGCAGCTTTTTATAGCGCCAGGGACCCCCATATACTACCGCATAAAGCCCCCTGATTGCCCCCTAGTTAACCCTTTCACCTGTGATCACCATATAACTGTTACAGGTGACGCTGGTTGGTTAGTTATTTTTTTATAGTTTCAGGGCACCCGCCATTTATTACCTAATAAAGGTTTAACCCCCTGATCACCCGGCGGGTGTCATTTGTGACTAATAACTGTTAGGGCAGTTAGGGTTAGCCCCCTTTAGTTCTAAGGTACCCCCCTAACCCCCCCAATAAAGGTTTAACCCCGTGATCACCCCCCGTCGCCAGTGTCACTAAGGCTGGGTTCACATTGCAGCGGTTTGAGAACGGATGTGATTCGCACCGCACTGCAGTGCAAATCACATCCGATCTCTGTGCGATTCGAGTTCAGCCATTCGCCGCACCCGCCACACACCCGCCGCACCCGCCGCAAATTCGCACGGGACCCTTTTTTTGGCCCGCAGCAGAATCGGATCGCATGGGTGTTCACACCATGCGATCCGAGTTTGCAGATCGCACTGCGATATGCGAACTGATCTGGGGGTGTCAGTAACATTTCACTGACACTCCCAGCAGTTCGCATAGGGCAGTGTGAACTGCCGCCGGGAGGCATGCGATGCGGGAACCCGCCGCGCATTCGTGGCGTTCCCGCATCGCTCCAGTGTGAACCCAGCCTAATAAGCGATCGTTTTTCTGATCGCTGTATTAGTGTCACAGGTGACGCTAGTTAGGCAGGTAGGTATTTAGGTTCGCCGCAGCTTTTTATAGCGCCAGGGACCCCCATATACTACCGCATAAAGCCCCCTGATTGCCCCCTAGTTAACCCTTTCACCAGTGATCACCATATAACTGTTACAGGTGACGCTGATTGGTTAGTTATTTTTTTTATAGTTTCAGGGCACCCGCCATTTATTACCTAGTCTCACTAGTGTACCCCTAAATTTAGGGGTGTCTACTTTCCAAAATGGGGTCATTTGGGGGGGGTTTGTGCCATCTTGGCATTTTATGGCCTTCAAAACTGTAACGCCCTTAGAAAGCCTGAAGGCGGTGCTTGGTTTTCGGGGCCCCGTACGCGGCTAGGCTCCCAAAAAGTCCCACATATGTGGTATCCCCGTACTCAGGAGAAGCAGCAGAATTTATTTTGGGGTGTCATTTCACATATGCCCATGGCATGCGTGAGCAATATATCATTTAGTGACAACTTTGTGAAAAAAAAAAAAAAAAAAAAAAAGTTTGTAATTTTCCCGCAACTTGTGGCAAAATATAAAATATTCCATGGACTCAACATGCCTCTCAGCAAATAGCTTGGGGTGTCTACTTTCTAAAATGGGGTCATTTGTGGGGGTTTTGTGCCATCTTGGCATTTTATGGCCTTCAAAACTGTAATAGGTAGTGAGAAGTGAACTCAAAAATTTACGCCCTTAGAAAGCCTGAAGGCGGTGCTTGGTTTTCGGGGCCCCGTACGCGGCTAGGCTCCCAAAAAGTCCCACATATGTGGTATCCCCGTACTCAGGAGAAGCAGCAGAATTTATTTTGGGGTGTCATTTCACATATGCCCATGGCATGTGTGAGCAATATATCATTTAGTGACAACTTTGTGAAAAAAAAAAAAAAAAAAAAAAGTTTGTAATTTTCCCGCAACTTGTGGCAAAATATAAAATATTCCATGAACTCAACATGCCTCTCAGCAAATAGCTTGGGGTGTCTACTTTCTAAAATGGGGTCATTTGTGGGGGTTTTGTGCCATCTTGGCATTTTATGGCCTTCAAAACTGTAATAGGTAGTGAGAAGTGAACTCAAAAATGTACGCCCTTAGAAAGCCTGAAGGCGGTGCTTGGTTTTCGGGGCCCCGTACGCGGCTAGGCTCCCAAAAAGTCCCACATATGTGGTATCCCCGTACTCAGGAGAAGCAGCAGAATTTATTTTGGGGTGTCATTTCACATACGCCCATAGCATGTGTGAGCAATATATCATTTAGTGACAACTTTGTGTAAAAAAAAAAAAAAAATTTTTTTTTTGTCATTATTCAATCGCTTGAGGCAAAAAAATAAAATATTCAATGGGCTCAACATGCCTCTTATCAATTTCCTTAGGGGGTCTACTTTCCAAAATGGGGTCATTTGGGGGGGTTTTGTACTGCCCTGCCATTTTAGCACCTCAAGAAATGAGATAGGCAGTCGTAAACTAAAAGCTGCGTAAATTCCAGAAAACGTACCTTAGTTTGTAGATGTGACAACTTTTGCGCAAACCAATAAATATACAATTATTGACTTTTTTTTTACCAAAGACATGTGGCTGAATACATTTTGGCCTAAATGTATGACTAAAATTGAGTTTATTGGATTTTTCTTATAACAAAAAGTAGAAAATATCATTTTTTTTCAAAATTTGCGGTCTTTTTACGTTTATATCGCAAAAAATAAAAATCGCAGAGGCAATCAAATACCATCAAAAGAAAGCTCTATTTGTGGGAAGAAAAGGACGCAAATTTTGTTTGGGTACAACATTGCATGACCGCGCAATTACCAGTTAAAGCAGCGCAGTGCCAAAGTGTAAAAAGACCTCTGGTCATTTACCAGCAAAATGGTCCGGTCTGAAAGTGGTTAAAGAGCCTTTACCATCATTTTAAGCCGGCCATAGAAGGTAGCAGATTTTCTTTACTGCAACCAAAGTCAGTTTTGATGAGAATGGGGCAAATCCCTCCCGTGGAGCCATTGTGTACTCCTGGCAGCCATCCCCACCGGAAAAACACCGGTTTGGCTGCTAGAGGCTAGAATAGCCCCCCTCCAAAATAAAAAGGTGTGCCTTTTCCGTTTTTACTTTAATAATGTAACTTGGGAATACTTTTTTTGCTGTGTTTTTTTAAAATAAAAACTTGTGTACATTTTTCAGTGCGAGTTGAATGTTACCGAAGGTGCTCTAAGAGCAATCGCTAGACTGGCTTTGGAACGAAAAACTGGTGCTAGAGGACTCCGGTCAATCATGGTGAGCTAGATTCTTCTGCATCCAATACTTTTTTTGGTGCTTTTCTTACTGCAAAAAAGACAAGTTTATTTATTCTGAGAGGTTTGTTTGCGATTTATAGAAAATTGACTGTATACGAAATATGAAAGGGTCTGTCTGCTTTTGAACTTATTATATATGCACAAGTCTTTTCTTTTGCAAAGATATGTTAAACTAAATGTAACTATGCTGCGAGTGGACAGTAGGTACAGGCACAATCACGTGCATGTGAATTCAAATATTATTTTTTTTTTGTTTTTTTATATAATAAAGTGGTAAATACCACCAAAAGAGCTCTATTTGTGTGGAAAGAAAATGTATAAATATTTTGGGTACAGTGTGACATGACTGCGATTGCCAGTTAAAGTAGCGTAGTGATGGCAAAAAATGTCCTGGTCCGGAGCTGAAGTGGTTAAGTAAATTATCATGTGAAACGTTTTTCTAAATCTCTTATGAAAAGTAATTTAAAGTGGTTATAAACCCTTAGGGCCGGTTCACACTGCAGGCGAGGCGAGGCGACTCCGACTTGCCTCGCCGCGGCCTCGGCGGCGACTTGCAAATGACTTCTGTATAGAAGTCAATGCAAGTCGCCCCGAGGTCGCCCAAAAGTAGTACAGGAACCTTTTTTCTGAGTCGGAGTGACTCGAGTCGCTCCTCTCAGAACGGTTCCATTGTACAGAACGGGGGCGACTTGCGAGAGCGAGGCGAGGCAAGTCGTGTCGCCTCGCATCGCCCGCTGTGTGAACCGGCTCTTACAAACCACTTTGACCAACAGGTAAGCCCAGATTAAGGCTTACCTGTAGGTCCAAGAAATATCTCCTAAACCTATACGGTTTGGGAGATATTTACCTGAAGACAGCCACCGCTGTCAACGGTGCATGCGCCATAGACAGCGGCGCACTGGGTAAGCCGCAGATCGCAGTGATATGCCGCGAGTGTCGTCACCGCTGCTCCGGTGAATCACAGCGCCGGAGCAGTGAGACCCACCAAGAAGATGGACGCTCGGGACTACAGGGGACAGCGGTGACTTCGCTGGCTCCTGTGTCAGGTAAGTGACACATAATGGACTACTATGCAATGCATAGTAGTCCATTATGCTTTACCTTTGCAGGGAATCAAAGAGGAAGTAAACCCATTAGGGTTTACTTCTTCTTTAAAATGATGGTGAGTTGACATTCACTGGTTCAGAATGTGGTGTATGAAAAGGAAAAGTTTGGGGGACAGTATTAGTACCATGAATTTAATAATTTAGTAACCTTAAGTGAATGATGCCATGCGTTTTTTTTTGTTTGGGAGGTATGGGGTGTATTTGCTGTATCACAGACTTTTATTGTGTTTTTAAAAAAAATTCTAAATCGTTTACCATTTTAGGAAAAGCTGCTTCTTGAGCCGATGTTTGAGGTTCCGAACTCTGACATAGTGTGCGTGGAGGTTGATCAGGATGTAGTGGAAGGAAAGAAAGAGCCTGGTTATATTAGGTAAGTCTGAATAACAACTGCCTCCTTATGCAGATGAGTAAAGTACCTGCTGTCCCCCAGCAATCACATTAGACTTCTGCTACTGCATGGAGATGGGATGCTTTCACACTTTAAAAAAAAAAAAAAAAAAAAAGCCTGTACAAATCATTGCTGTGTATGTGTAGCTCCACTGATATTGGTTCAGTGGAAGTCACCATTTGTGCACAGAAAAACATGCAGAAGCGGACACTTTTAATGAATTTCCTAGTCCTCTCCTCGTGCTGACAGCACATGAGGAGAGCCGCTAAGCGGCAATGCACACAGGGGACGTCTACACTGATCGTCATTGTACTGATTATCAGTGCAGCACCAACAGTGCTCCTCAGTGGCGCATCCTCAGTACCCATAGGTGGCGCTGATACAAAAAATTCATTTTTTACTAAATTTTATAACGAACTAAAACTTTTTTTATTCAAAGTTTTTTCAGTTTTTTATTTTGTTTTTTCTCTGTTTAGCAAAAAATAAAAAAAACTCAGTGATTAACCGCTTTAACCCCTTCCTGCCGAGGCTAATTTTCAGCTTCGAGAGCTGTCACACTGAAAAATGCGTGGTCATGCAGTGCTGTGACCAAATTAAGTTTTTTATCATTTTTTTGAGACACTACTTTTCTTTTGGTGATATTTAATCACCAGTGCGTGTTTTTTTTTTTTTTTTTTTGCAAAAAAAAAATGTATTCGTTTTTGTTAGAACATTTTTAAAATTTTTCTCCTATATTGCTGGGTGCTGATGGGGCTGCACTGCTGGGTACTGACAATCCGTTCCCTGATTACCTGTACAGGTCTTCCCTGGGAGTAGATGCCACTGATTGATGCTGTCAGTGTGATGGGGGAGGAAAGCTGATAACTGGCATTTCCTTGTTTACATGTGATTGGTCTATAAAGCGGGGATGGTTATATGCCACCTAAAGAAAGATCTGTCTCCAAAAAAAAAAAAAAACTATCCTATCTCAGGGCTGCCTTAATGAGTGGGCATGGCCCGGGGGGCCCCCTGCATTTCCCCAGACCAGCTGGTCCTTGAGCCCACGCTGGAGGGGGCTCCATGATGGCACTGAGAGTGATGGATACACAGGGGAGGCAGGCTGGCAGCGGTGGGCTGTGCAGAACGATGCCTTTTATTTTACAGCCAGCAGGGAGGGGCACCGCCAGAGCACCAGTGATGCTCTGACCCTGCCCCATGCAGCTCAAATGCTCGGGACTCAAAGGCTGTGGGTTAGGAGCTGGAATGGGAGCTGCTGAGTCGGCAGCACTGAGAGCCCGCCTGCAGAATTAGCATTGTGGATGGTGTCACGGTGAGCCCAGATATCCAGCACTCTTTGCACTAAAGGGCTTGGAAGAGTCCTGGGGGGATATCTGGGGTGTAGAGGGATCATAGTGCTGGAGAGTCATCAATCTAGCAGATGCAGTTGTGCTCATAAGTTTACATACCCTGGCAGAATTTGATTTTCTTGGCCATTTTTCAGAGAATATTAATGATAACAGACTTTTTTCTTTCACTCATGGTTAGTGTTTGGCTGAAGCCATTTATTATCAATTAACTTTGTTTACTTTTTTTTAAAATCATAATCGCAACAAACTACCCAAATGAACCTGATCAAAAGTTTACATACCCTGGTGATTTTGGCCTGATAACATGCACACAAGTTGACACAAAGGGGTTTGAATGGCTATTAAAGGTAACCATCCTAATCGGTTTGCTTATAATTAGTGTGTGTATATAAAAGGGTCGATGAGTTTCTGGACTCCTGACAGACCCTTGCATCTTTCATCCAGTGCTGCACTGACATTTTTTTGGATTCTGAGTCATGGGGAAAGCTAAAGAATTGCCAAAGGATTTGTGGAAAAAGGTAGTTGAACTATATAAAACAGGAAAGGGATATAAAAAGATATCCAAGGAATTGAGAATGCCAATCAGCAGTGTTCAAACTCTAATCAAGAAGTGGAAAATTAGGGGTTCTGTTGAAACCAAATCATGGTCAGGTAGACCAACTAAAATTTCAGCCACAACTGCCAGGAAAATTTGTTTGGGATGCAAAGGAAAACCTACAAATAACGTCAGGTGCAATACAGGACTCTCTGAAAACATGTGGTGTGGCTGTTTCAATATGCACAATTAGGAGGCACTTGAAGAAAGATGAGCTGCATGGTCGAGTTGCCAGAAGAAAACCATTACTATGCAAATGTCACAAAGTATCCTACTTACAATATGCCAAACAGCAGAGACAAGCCTCAAACCTTCTGGCACAAAGTCATTTTGAGTGATGAGACCAAAATTTAGCTTTTTGACCACAACCATAAACACTACAATTGGAGAGGAGTCAACAAGGCCTATGATGAAAGGTCCACCATCCCTACTGTGAAACACGGAGGTGGATCGCTGATGTTTTTGGGATGTGTGAGCTACAAAGGCACAGGAAATTTGGTCAAAACTGATGGAAAGATGAATGCAGTATGTTTATCAAAAAATACTGGAGGAACGTTTGCATTCATCAGTCGGGAAGCTGCGCATGGGAGGTACTTGGACATTCCAACATGACAATGATCCAAAACACAAGGCCAAGTCCACCTGTCATTGGCTACAGCAGAATAAAGTGAAGGTTCTGGAGTGGCCATCTCAGTCTCCTGACCTCAATATCATTGAGCCCCTCTGGGGAGATCTCAAACGTGCAGTTCATGCAAAACAGCCCAAGAATTTACAGGAACTGGAGGCTTTGTGCCAAGAGGAATGGGCAGCTTTACCATCTGAGAAGATAAAGAGCCTCATCCACAAATACCACAAGAGACTTCAAACTGTCATTGATGTTAAAGAGGGCAATACACGGTATTAAGAACTGGGGTAACTAACTTTTGATCAGGGTCATCTGGGTAGTTTCTGTTGTGCTTATAATTTAAAGAGAGTAAAAACAGTTGATAGTGTTTGACTGAAGCCATTTATTAACCATGAGTGAAAAAAGTTTGTGTTATTCATATTCTCTTAAAAATGGCCAAGAAATCATAAATTCTGTCAGGGTATGTAAACTTATGAGCACAACTGTATATTATATTGCACAGGACAGCTTTGTTACTTTATGTATGTAGTATTTTCCCGTTGTTTATTTTCTGTACAGAATGATTGTTCATGTAGTTTTAATGCGGAGCTCCACCCAAAAGGGGAAGCTCCGCTTGTCTGCCTCCTACCTACTTGATGTCTGTTTACCTGTGTTGTCTCCGTTGTAGGGGCCCCAGAGCATTACTTTGCCCAGGGGCCCCATGATGCTATTAAGACGGCCCTGATAGAGAGATAAGGATCTAGAGATATATAATTATAGTGTTGCATGACTACGCAATTGCCATTGAAAGTGCAACAGCGCTGAATGCTGAAATTTTTGCCCTGGGCAGAAAAGGGGGAGAAAGTGCAAGTGGTTAATTTTTGTTTTGTTTTTTCTTTTTGTTCCAGAACCCAAAATAAAGAGGTGACAGAGGAAGAGTACGACTCTGGGGTGGAAGAAGAAGGCTGGTCCCGGCAGGCTGATGCAGCAAACAATTAGACTGTCTAGATTGCTGCAATTTTCCTGCTCTGAAACGCACTTCTCACTAATACTAAATACCGCTGTTTTGTGACCTGAAAAAAACTTACTCTGGGAACTAAATCAAGCCAATGCGTTTTACAAAACTTCAGTTTCTACAGTTGAGAACTGCATTTATATACAATGATAGACACAACAATGTATAATATATCTTGGATTTTCTTTTTTTCTTATTTTTTTTTTTTTTTAAAGAGATACTTTAACCATTCTTAGAAGTACATTTACTGGGATTAACCATGGTTAATTTTACAATTGTGTTCTGTTGTTAACCTGACAGTCTATGCAGGTGCTTACCAGTCCCCAAACATTTTGTGGCTTCTCTTGTGTGATTTTTTTTTATTTTATTTTTTTTTATTTTATTTTTTTTTGTTTTGCTGATTCTTTCCTGATTTTATGTCTCCTTTTTAATTTCATAACTGGTTTAATATGAAAAAAAAAATGGAAAATGCTACTGATCGCAGCAGATTTTAATGTCGTCCTATAAAAATCCACTTTGAACTTGTAATTTTTTTTTATTATTTTTTTTGGTCCCCAATGGCTTTTACTTTGGCACTACATTTTGGGGGAGATTTTACTAAAACTGCCGCACAAAGAATCTGGTGCAGCTGTACATAGTAACCAATCAAATCGGCATCAAGCTTTTATTATCCAAGCTTAATTGAACAAGCAGGAAGCTGATGGGTTACTATGCACAGCTGCACCAGATTTTGTTTAAACCAGTTTTATTAAATCTCCCCCATTTATTATCCCCTTCAGTTGTATTTGCCACTTAGAAAAATGACGTATGAGTGATTTGGTAGTCAACACAAAGGTGCTTTTCCATATTTATTACAGTTGAGCTTCAGTCTCACACCCGTAAGCAGAGCTCTGCCAGCAATTTTTTAAGCCCAGTGGAGCAGGTTGAGAATATATAAATAATAAAAGAATAAAATTATATATATATATATATATATATATATATATATATATATATATATATATATATATATATATATATATATATATATATATATATATATATATATATATATATATATATATATATATATATATATATATATATATATATATATATATTCAAATTTTTTTTTTCTTCCCTACACACACCTGATGCCAGTTAGTGCCCACATTAGAAAAAGAACCTTAATTTGTTTGTTTTTTTTAATCCTTTTCCATTCATGGTAATGAAGCATGGTGATTCCTGGCCCCTTTAGTTTTGCATGAAAAATTCTTCAGTAATAATCACACGAACACTGCACAGAAGCCAGATGAGATGTGCCATTGAGCGCCTGTTTTTAGTTTTCTTTGCTTCCGCACTGGAGAGTATTTTGTCACTCTTCCTAAAACACTTTATTGCCTCATGCTTGGGAGAAATGTAAAACAATTACTTATAGCAGCAAATAAGAGACCTTTTTTCAATCCAGTAAATGAATGATGAAACCTGGTTCCCGTGGGCATCAACTTCAGGTTTTCTTCTGTTTTTATACAGCCACTTTATCTGTAATAGTTAAGATGAAACAATTGAAACCACTTGCAGATGTAGCACAAATTAGGGAAGTTGCCTGTGGAACCGGGAGTCCATGGTTGCCTGTGGAACCGGGAGTCCATGGTTGCCTGTGGAACCGGGAGTCCATGGTTGCCTGTGGAACCGGGAGTCCATGGTTGCCTGTGGAACCGGGAGTCCATGGTTGCCTGTGGAACCGGGAGTCCATGGTTGCCTGTGGAACCTGTCCCTTGTGCTGGTTTTTAGGTTTGTAATTTATCCTAAACTACATTATTTGATTTTCTACAGGTTTTTGCCTTCAGATTTACCAAAACCATATAATATGAAGTCAAACCTTAAGAGTTTCAATTTGTATGCAATCCGCAAGACCTTTGCACTACATGGTTTTGTTAAATCTGAAGACAAAAATCTGCAGAAAATCTAATAGTGTGTATGGAGTCTTAGTTTAGCGTAAATTACAAACCTAAAAATCGGCACAAGGGACCTAACTCAATTTTAGTATGACATGTCCCTTGTGCTGAATCTTCTTGGTTTAGGAGAAATTTTGTTGTCTTTCCTACCACTGCCTTAATAATTTTCTGGTGTAGCAGGGGTTAATGCAACTAAAGGGGCTGTTAGGACTTGACTCTGCCTGCCCTTTCTACTCCTGCTGTGCCATTCATACTACAGCTTCTATTAACAACATAAGAACACTGCATGGGGAGCGAGCGGGTAAATGATGGGTTTATCCATGTAGTACAATCGTTCACCCACTCGCCCCCCCCCCCCCCATTCAGTTTTCCTATGTTGTTCATAGAAGCTGTAGTATGTATTTTATGAATGGTACAGCAGGCATAGTCCAGCTCCTGACAGCCCCTCTGTGGTAATAACCCCCGATGCTCTGGAAGATATGGGGTGGGATGCAGGGGACCTAAACCAAGAAGACTTGGCACAACGGGAACATCCTACTGAAAGCCCAATGCGTATAAATGCACTGGATTTACATTTCTAAGGAAGTCTTCGCTGTACCTGTGTAGTGGAATGCAGGTGGCTGTCTTCCGGCCTTTTTTAAAAGGCTTTATCGTGGTTCATACCGCTACCAATGTACCTCCAGCTCCGATGCAAGCAGTGCTTTGTGAATGACTTAAGTGGAGAGGGGGCAAGAGACACGGCCAACAGATGTACAGCAGTGGAATCTCCAGAAGTACAATGGCAGCTGGGATATCCAGCAGAACCAAGAGAAAACGAGAACAACAAAAAATTGGCAGCCCCCATGTAATACTACATAGACGTAAAGGTACAGATCCCCTTTTTTGAGCAATATTCGGTGCATTTATCATGCCTGGGTTGGGTTTTAAGTTTAAGAAAGGCAGCTAAGCTGCATCCATGGGACATAAGTCTTTTGAAACTCAGTTTTTTTTTTTTTTAATATTGGTCTAAAGAAAGAGGGGAGGGGTATTCACGGTGAAAAGTTTTTTGTTTTTGGGTTTTTTTTTGTTTGTTTTTTTGCAAGTTTAAAAATGAATTCATGTTTGTCATTTAAACCTCCACTTTGTTTCCCTTGCACTGGTTTTTTTTGTTTGTTCCCCTTTTTATGTGCCTACCATTGTTTCAGATATAGGTTTATAAACCACCAAGGTGGGTGAATAACCATCCTGCCCTTTTGTACCTCCCAGAACACATTCTAGTATTCCGTAGACCGCAATAAAGGGATTTTTTTTTTTTCATATTTAACCGCAATTGATTTTCTAATTTAATTTCCTGTTGGAAATACGCTAGAACATACTTCAGACCCCCACAATAGTGGCCGGGTTTGTATGAACACAGTTTTAAGTTGGACAAAAATGCTTGTCTACTGTATTAATTCCCTTAGTTTTTTTTTTTGATTTTAAGATTTCAGATAAGTTGATGTTCAATTCATATGACATTCACTTGAATAAAATTGCTCCTTTAGCCAAAAATCTTTTGTGTAACCCTGAGGGGTGTCTGTTTTTTTTTTTTGTGTGGTTTCTTTACTTCAATGAAAGTGTAAAATCATGCAGTAAAGTGGGGTTAATCCTGTGCATTGTGTAAAAAGGCTTTTTGATCCAGTCTTCTCTGATCCTCCTCTTCCACTCTACCCAATCCATCTGGTAAGACAGAGCCTTTGGCATCACTCTGCACATGCTCCATTTGGTGTGTATTGCTTGAGGGGTGTGTGGTTGTTTTTTCTCTATCGTTTGCTGACTGACACAGCTCCATTATTCTTGACCATAGGGTTGTTACGCCACCTTCAGGAGAGGACTAGGCAGAACATGTTATACATGTGAAACAAAATACAGAACTTTATAGTTCTGCCCAGGGGGTGGTCCCGTAACAACCCCTCAGCCTGCTTTCTGCAGCTTGTTTTTTTTTTTTTTTCCTGCTTTGTATCCCTGGATGTCTGTGGTCTCCCTGCTGGGTGTCTGGAGGTCTGCATATGCTGATCCCCATATCGCTGTTCTGCTGCCATTTTCATTGTCCTTTCCCGGTCTACAATAGTTTGTCGGCCATGTTTGGTGTGCCTCAGTGGAAAGCATGGTCAGGAGCCATTTTGCTGTAGTTCGGCCATTTTCCCTATGATTATGTCCCTTATACCGGGCGGCCATTTTGTTGTAGCCCAGCGCGGCTTTTATGCTCAGCGCTGGTCCCTGCCACTCAGAACAGCGTGGTTTCCTCACTGAGGAAACCTGGGAGCTGACACAGGATGCGGGCACTTTTAGCTGAACAGTCCTGCGGTGGGGGCCCCTCAATATGCAGCAGCTAGGAGGGGGGGACTGTGCACCTGTCCTAAGTCCCCAAAAGTGGCAGACAGTGTGGGTCAGTATGGCTTCAGAAACTGGTTTCTTTCCCTGAACTCCCGACAATTGCAACCAGCTAGTCTGCAAACAGTGCAGTGCCTTTGGACGCTTTGTCGGCGGTCCTTGATATGTTTATTGCCAAGATGGAGGTGGTGTGTGGGTGCAAAGGTGGTAAAAAGGAGGCCCTGCCCCCCCCCCCCCCCCCAAGTCCGGGGAGAGCTCTGACGCAGACTCGAGCCCCGCTGAGACTGCTGGCCCCTGCTCTGTCGTTTCAGATGACACTGACCAGGACCGTTCGGACAGTGAGGATGAACCCCCGTCTGGGTCCGCAAGACAAAGCGCTAGTTGGAGCACTTATCACCGCTGTGCATGATATCCTGAATTTTCAGGGTACAGCAGATTCTTCTGCTGAAGTAGCGGTCCCTTTTGGGTCCCGTAAGCCAGCATGTGCACCTAAAGGTGTTTCCATATCTGACTTATTTCGATAAGTTCATATACAAGGATTGGGGAAGACCGCAACGGACCTTTTCAGGACCAAAAAAGTATGATGGTGCATTACCCTGGTGAGGAGAGCCTTCTTAAAAAATTGGTTGGCTCCTCTGGTAGCGGACCCCCCCAGTTAAATAAAGTAACCACGATCCTGGTAGAGGGGGCTCCTGTGTTTGACTCCACGGACAGGAAGGCAGAGGCAGTGGCCCGTTCCTTGTTTAGGGTTGTGGGTTCAGCAGTGTGACCAGTACTGGCCTCAGCACTTGTCACAGACACTTACTGAGTGGCAAAACCTTTGCACCGTGAGTTGGGGAAGCAACAGGCCTCCCCTGTCTGCGTGGAACTAGCAGACCAGTTAGTACAAGGCCTTAAGTACTTTTGTGACGCGGCCCTGTATACGTTCCCTCTGTTATTCAGGGCTTCAGTGTCAGCAGTGGTGCTGAGGCGCCTGATTTGGCTGAAATGCTGGTCTGCGGACCAAGCATCTAAAGAAAGCCCTGACGGATCTAGCCTTCCTTATTGAGCGGCTCTTTAGAGCCTTGTTGGATGACATTAAGAATGCCACAGGGTGAAATAGTACCTTACTGCCGCAGACCAGGAAGACTAAGGAGCCACGCTGCAGGCAAGGGCCCTCGTTTTCTGCTCACAAGAGGCTTTTTCATCTGCCCGGGTCTTTGTCTAAACGCTCCCAGCCTGACCTCTGAGGGACAAAAGCGTCCCTGGAACCACAAGCCTAATGAGCCTGCGAGCAAAAGTGCTACCGTATGAAGGTTTGCCCCTGCCCGGCTCTCGAGTGGGGGACCGCCTTCGGGAGTTTGCAGCCCAGTGGGCCTCTTGGCTGTCCAACCTATGAATGGGTCTACGAACTGATTTTCTCTGGCTACAAGATACTCTATCCAAACAGATTCTTCCCTTCCGGCTTGCCGGGAGGCCCTAATGGTGGTGGTAAGGGACCTGCTAAGTCGCAGGGTGCTAGTGCTGGTTCCGGACTCGGAAAGGTTCCAGGGCTTCTATTACAATCTGTTGTCCCCAAAAAGGAAGGGGTACGTCCAATCTTGGACCTGGAAAGCCCTCAATTACTTTGTAAAGGTACAGAGGTTCAGAATGGAATCAGTTCACTCAGTGGTCGCTGCACTCCAAGGGGACTCCCTGGCGTCCTTGGACATCCAAGATGCGTACCTGCACATACCCATATACCTCTGGCATCAGGTTTCTGCGATTTGCAGATGGGGAAGCCCACTACCAGTTTGTGGCTCTCCCCCTTTGGCTTGGCATCAGACCCCTGAGTCTTTACCAAGGTTTTGGCCCCAATTTTGGTGTTGTTGCGACAACGCGGGATCGCAATCGTAGGCTACCTTGATGTGCTGGTGGCTCCGTGGGATCAGTACTGACTGACTGGTCTATACCTTTCCTCCGTTAAAGCTCTGCTCCGCAGAGTGGAGACCGAAGGGATTCCAGTAATTCTGATTGCCCCAGCTTGGCCTCGGCACCCCTGGTACAGAAACTTAGTATGCCTGGTTGCGGACGCTCCCTGGCGACTACCGATGTGAGAAGACCTTCTGTCTCAATCCTGCTTTACCATCGCTGGTTTTAACGGCATGGCTGTTGAGAGCCAGGTGCTAAGGAACCGAGGTCTCTCAGACTCTGTGATTTCAACCATGGTGAGAGCCTGGAAATCTTCTCTAAAGATATACCATCGTACCTGGAAGGCCTACATCTCCATGTGTGAAGAGAGGATGGTGTCCGCACCCATTCTGTTTCCAGGATCCTACTGTTTCTACAGCGAGGAGTAGACCAGAAATTGGCTTTAAAGAGGAAGTAAACTCTCCTACTCTGATGCTGCTTTTCATTTAGTTAATTTATAAGTCATTATCGGACTATAGCCACTGTAATTCAGCCCAAATCACATATTACTTACTGTTTAGAGAAACTTTAAAAAACGTATTTCCAGGGGTTAGGCAGTGCCATCTTAAGTATTGTTTTCGGAGTCCACAGTGGAATGTATTTCCGCCCTTACATTGAGCACTCCCTGTACTGTTAACCAAGCCTCCTTCTCAATCCACAGTTTCTATGGCAACCCTGCTTCCCTGTTCATAGCTTACTTGTATTTTCATAGTATTTGCTTGTGCTGATGTCCGTTTACCTTTTTCATACTATCAGCGTCAGCTGATAAGACTGCAGTAATGGCCAAGTTTACACTGTATGTGAGGTCACATGGTTTGTAGGAGGAAGCTCTGAGTGATCAGCAGATTTCAGTGTTGTGCTGTCGGAAGTCCTGATAACAGATAAGCACATAGTGTGCCTTAAATCGGGGGTGATCTGGGCATGCTCAGTGACTTCATTCTACAGAACAACAATACTAAAAGTAAGGAGATATCTACAAGCAGGGTTTTTTTAATGCTGATTTACATGGGGCAGGGTTTACAACCACTTTAAGCACCATTTTAAAGGACAAATATCAGCTTTGGCTGGCTTTTTTTTTTTTTTTCAGCGACCACCTTTACCTCCGTGGAAACTGAACCTGGTGTTATTGGCGCTTCAGAAACCGCCGTTTGAGAACATCAGAGAAATTCCCTGGTTGATACTTTCCCAGAAAGTGGTCTTCCTAGTGGCCATTACATCGGCCAGGAGGGTTTTGGAACTGGTGGCCTTGTCTTGCTAGCCGCCCTAAAGATAAGGTGGTGTTGCGTCCGTAATCTTCTCTTCTGCCAAAGGTGGTTTCTGCGTTCCACATCAATGAAGATATTGTGTTACCATCTCTGTGTTCTAAACTGACACATCCTAAGGAGGTGACCCTTTATTCCCTGGGTGTGGTCTGGGCTCTAAGGGTGTATTTGTCTGCCACGGCTCCCTTGCAGAAGTGAGACTTTGTTTGTTTCTGTAGCTGGCCTGGAAAAAAGGGTATGGCCGTCTCGTCGGCCACCATTTCCAGGTGGATCAGACAGATCGTGGTACAGGCCTATGCCTTGAAGGGGCAGGTGTCCCCCTTTCCTGTCACGGCCCATTCCACCAGGGCAATTGGAACCTCTTGGGCCTTCCGACATCAAGCATCAGTCGCTCAAGTGTGTAAGGCGGCATCCTAGTTGTCCGTTCACACAATTATACAAAGTGGATGTCCGCGCATCTTCGGATACTTGCTTCAGCTACAAATTTTTGCAGGCGGCCGTGTGATGTTGCAATTGCACTTCGTTTTTTTTTTTTCCTTTAAAATACAGTTACTTTTGAGTATAATGTGCTGTTGCATTGTTAACCGCAAGTTCTGATGCGGATAGATATGGTGGTGACTCCCCTGTTAGGGGAGCACTTCTGGTTGGGGGTGAAGGGTATTTATTTATTTTGTTCAAATATAAAGTTTTATTAAACACCCAAAAAGGGGGGTGAGGCCCCACCACTACAACAGAGACTTGAACATTTCTGTGATTGTATGGATCGTATACAGTGTGTGAGATGATTTCAAAAAGGTCATAGTGTCGGTTACAAGACAGTGAACATCAAAACAGACACTCATCGCTTAAGTGTTATAAGTTCATGATTATTAAATTCCAAGTAATTGTCAGGTGCTGAGGGCAGGGCCGGACTGGGAATAAAAACCAGCCCTAGAAAAAAAATTTTTATACCAGCCCCACAGCAAACGTCATTATTTTCTTGTTCATGAAGGGTAAAGCCATACATTTTAAAGCACATTTGATGAAGAGTGTATTATATATAGATATGAAATCCTATAGGGGATAGATTACACGCACACGCACACGCACACGCACGTTAAAAGTGGTAAGTGGTCAATCAGCAATGGGGACCCCAGGAACTCAGAATGTTGGGGGGGACCTTCTGCAGAAAGAATACACTAAGGTAAGGGGGGGGGGTTACTAATATAAGGAGAAAACTCTTATCAGTGCCCCCTTACATCAGTGACCCCACCCCCGCCTGGCGGCGCTGTCTCTGACCTCCTCTCCGGAGTCGGCTCCAGCTTGGGGGCTGTGGTTTTATCCTATAGTCTCCTGTCCACACAAGTCTGCCTTCTCCCATGACCCCCATCCTGGCGGTGCTCCCACTCTTGACTCCTCTCCAGACTCTCTCAGAGACTTCAGACATGATACAGGAGATGGTCAGAGACTGCAGACTTGATGCAAGAGCTCAATGCAGCCTCACCAGTGCCCATCAAATGCAGCTATACCTTGCCTGTGAATACAATCTCACTATGCTCATCAAATGCAGCTTTACTGTGCTGTGAATGCAGTCTCACTGTGCCCATCATTGCAGCCCCTCCTGTGCCCCATGTCCCTGTCTGTGGGAAGGTGTGCTGTTGATGCTCTGTACGGTACCTTGCATGCCAGCAGGATAACCATGACGGCCAGCAGCAGGTAGGGTCTGTTCTTGTTTTGGATGGGGACGGCGCTCCTTCTAGTGGATCTGTTTGCTGTGAAATGGAGTAGTCCCTAGCCACCTGCACCTTCAGCCTGGGTGGGAGCTGGAGAGAAGGAGGAGCAGAGAGTTCTGGTGGGGTTGAAGAACACATGGGTGGGGCAAAGAGCAGGGGGGATTGGACATCACAGGGGTGGGGAGCGGAGAGCGCTGGGGGGATTTTGAGAGCACTGCGGGGGGGGGGGGCTAAGAGTGTGGTGTGGTGAAGAGCACGGGGGGGGGGGCTGGAGAGTACTGGGGAGGGTACAAAGAGCAGGGGGGAGTGGAGAGCACCAGTGGGGGCCAGAAAGAACAGGGGGGAAAGCACGGGGGACTGGAGAGCATTATGGGGGGGGTGGAGAGCACATGGGTGGGGAAAAAATGCAAGGGGGGGGGGGTGGAGAGTGCTGGGGCAAGCCAAAAAGAACAGGGCTGGAGAGCGATGGGTGGAGCTTGAGAGCACCAGGGGGGCAGAAAGAACAGGGGTGGGGAGAATGGGGGGCTGGAGAGTGATGGGGAGATAACGGGGGAGAGCACTGGGGGGGGGGGGGAGCACAGGGGGCAAAGAACAGGGGAGGAGAAAACTGTGGGGCGGGGGGGGGGGGGGTGGCAGAGAGAACGAGGTGAACTGGGGGGGGGCAGTAAAATAAGTTGGATAGGAGGATCGGCTGGGGGCTGCATATAGAGGAAATTAGCTTTCTATATTCCTCCATGCAGCCGCTGAATGCTTGATTCTCTTCCTCTCACTCCTGTTCGGCGGTCGCTCTGTAAAGGCCCATACACATGATCAGACTTTTTGACAACAAACATGCAAATTAGCTGTTTTGGAGCAACATCCAACCGTGTGTATGTGCCATTGGACAAACGTTTTTGGTTTTCATCAGACTTTTGTTGGCTGTGCGAACGGACAAACTTTCTGGCAACAAAAGTCCGATCGTGTGTACAGAAAACCATAGGACTTTTGTACAAAGTACAAACACGCATGCTCAGAACCAATGCAAAAGATCAGACAACAATACAGAAGTTGACCAAAGGTGGCGGTAAAGAGCAGAAAAACCACGTGATTTGGTGAAAGTTGGCTGAAAAAGTCCTGCTGTGTGTATGCAATACAAGTTCTCGGCCGTCGCCCTTTGTACAAAAATCCACAGGAAAGTTTGTACAAAGTCTGATCGTGGGTATGAGGCTTTACAGTGACGTCAGAAGTCTGGCCTATTTTTAGCTACTGACGTAAGCAGCAATTTTATATTTAATAAAGTGTATATTATTTGGGTAATGCACTATTGGAGGCCCATTCATTTTACATGTGAATACCACTATGGAGTGGCCATTCGTTTCACAACCCAACTTGTATTGCTGGATTGACCTATAATCACAGACGGGGGGGGGGGGGGGGGGGGGATAAGATCTTTATAAGGGAGCTTTTCCAAAGCCCATAAGGTAAGGGCACGGAGAGCACTTTAATCACAGGAATTTGGAGTGAATGGACACAGACCTTTGGACTTTGGACAATTTGCTGCACTTTATTTGTATTTTGCACAATTGGTAGCACCTTTTTATTTCCACAGTGAGTGCACTTTCTTGCACTTTAAATAACACTATATCACTGGACTATGTTGAATGCGTCAACACTAGGAGTGCACTTTATAAAAACAGAAACACGAAACGATATTGAAGGCTTGGTTGGCCGAATTTCGAAATCAACGGTGGCGCCATCGGATCACAAAACGCACCAATTTTCTGATTTTCAAAAGAAAATTCTTTTGAAAATTCGACCCATGTGTGACTAACCTAAGACCCCATACACACCATTAGATTTTCTGCACATTTTTGTCTTCAGATTTACCAAAACCATGTAATACAAGGGCCTGCCTGATTGCATACAAATTGAAACTCCTAGGGTTTGACCTCATATTATATGGTTTTGGTAAATCTGAAGACAATCTGCAGAAAATCTAATAGTGTGTATGGTGTCTTACTTTAAACTGGTAACCTGTAAACATTTTTAAAGTGTCGCCTATGGAGATTTTTAAGTACCGTAGTTTGTCGTCAGTCCATGAGCGTGCACTGCCCCCCCCCCCCCCCCCCCACTCGCACTTCCACCACGTACACTCTGTTGAGACCAAACTATTATTATAGTTTTTATTATTAGAATTTATTGTTATAAACTATCAAATTATAGGTATTGGAACTTCCTATCAAATTTGGCTAAAGTAACTGTTAGCGAACGTATCGATTACGAATGCATCCGAAGTTACAAATGCCACGATAACGAATGATCCAATAAACGGAAAAAATAAAAAAAGGAAATAAACAAATTTTCGGTAGTGCACATGTCTAATAGGCACACATTTAAACCTTTGATTGCCCCTAGATATTCACCTTTTCCCTGCCAGCATCATTAGTACAGTGACAGTGTATAGCATTAGCACTGATCACTGTATTAGTGTCAGTGGCAGTTATTCCATCCCCCCCCCCCCAGTGTCGGTGTCAGATTGCCTGCTGCACTATAGCAGTCCCATTATATCCCGCTGATCACAGCAATTACTAGTATATAAAAGAAAAATGTTTTACAAATTCCAGTATATATACTATAGTTTGTAGACGCTAGAACTTTCACACAAACCAATTAATATACACTATTTGTGGGGGGGGGGGGGGGGAAGACATACATTTTATTTTAGTACAGTGAGGGGTAAGACTTTTTTTTCTGGAATTGGAACGCCCTGAAACTGAGCGCATTGGTGTGAACTATGCCATTGGAAACTATATAACCTACTATCCATGTGTTTTTGACGCAGAAAAAAAAACGCACTGGGCTGCATGTAGTATGAACTGGCCCTGAAGCAAGTAATTTTTAGAAGTAAAATGTATATAAATATATGTTGACACCTGTGATGCTGTTTTGATGTTACATTTTTAAAGAAGCTGGGCTTCAGCAGTAGGAAGCTGGCGGAGGCCATCTTGGTACACCCCGCACTGCTCTGTGCTAAACATTTAGGCTTTCAAAATGAAACATCCAAACAGCATCACAGATGTCAATATACTATATTTATTTATGTATAGATGCTTACTTTACTGCTAAAATTACTCTGAAATTCAAGACATAGCTGGGTGTAGTAAGATGTCCGCTGCCTTCTTCTGACTGCAGGTGTTTGGACAAATGATCGAACTTGGCAGAATGTCAAAGCCGTGTCACTTGCTGTGACGTGGCATCAGCCGTTTCACAAAACCGCATGCACCGCGCGTCATCAATGACGTCACCGCTGGTGTTGGCATACTGAGGAATTTGCATGTCAAATTCGTCGACCGACGATACAGCACATGCGCACGCAAATACACTAACGCTTACGAAACACACTAACGTCTGCTTACATTACAACACTTACAAGTAGTTAAGCACTGACTGCACGCATGCGCAGTTAGAGTGCTTGGTAGAGTAGCCGTTAAACACCGTACATCTCAAAAGCGTTAGTGTATTTGCGCGCGCATGTGCTGTATCATCGGTCGAGGAATTTGACATGCAAATTCCTGAGTGCACCGACATCCACGCTAACGTAATTGCTGCTGCGCATGCTGATCAGGTTTGCTGAACAGCTGATGCTACGTCACAGGAAGTGACCTGGGTTTGATATTCTTCCAGGTTTGAGATTTTGTATAAACACAGGTGTTGTCAGATGAGCAAACCTGGTAGCGGTGGACCGCATGCGCAGCTGATGGTCCCTCACTTCCATTACCTAATCTGACGGTTCGCCGATCCTGACGGGAAACACAGATAAGGCGGACTCCATTTCCTGACAGGTCACACAGAACTTTGTAAACATCGCTGGTGTCTTGTCAGAATCGGCGACCTGTCAGATTAGGTAACGGAAGTGCCGTTCCATTGCTACCCTGCGATGGCCATCTTGCTACACCCTGCACTTGTCCACAGTAAGTAAGCCTGCAGTCAGAAGGCGGCAGCAGACATCTTTTTACACCCAGCCAAGTCTTATATTTCACACTTATTTTTACCACTAAACTGACTGAGCTTATATTGTGAAATACAGTATTTAGCGTCTGACTGTTTTTATGTTGAATTATAAAAGCAGCGGTGTTCTGTCAGATTAGTAAACCTGTGAGATCAGCAGGCTTGCCGCTGCTTTTAAAATTCAACATCAAAACAGTGTCAAGGATTTGAAAAACCTGTATTTAACTATATAAGCTCAGTTTATTGGTAAAAATAAGTGTGAAATTCAAGACTTGGCTAGTTGTAAAAATATGTCCACTGCCGCCTTCTGACTTCAGGCTTACCACAGACGAGTGAGGGGTGTAGCAAAATGGCTGTCGTGGTGTTGTGACATTACGTATTCTGATGGGTGGCCGATTCTGACGGTGCTCTATCAGAATACTGCTACCCAACAGAATATGTAACAGAAGTGACGTTTTTGTCACCGCCATCTTGGTACACCTCACACTCGGCCACAGTAAGCCTGCAGTCAGAAGACGGCAGCGGACATCTTTTTACACCCACCCAAGTCTTGCATTCCACACTTATTTTTAACAGTAAACTGAGCTTATATAGTGAAATACAGTATTTAGAAATCCCTCAGACTGTTTTGATGTTGAATTTTAAAAGTAGCGGTGTTCTGTCAGATTAGCAAACCTGTGAGATCTGCAGGCTTGCTACTGCTTTTAAAATTTGTTGTCAAATCAGTCAGACAGATTTCTAAATACCGTATTTCACCATATAAGCTCATTTTACTGTTAAAAATAAGTGTGAAATGCAACACGTGGGTGGGTGTAAAAAGATGTCCGCTACTGCCTTCTTACTGCAAGCTTACTGTGGACAAGTGCGGGGTGTAGCAAGATGGCTGCCGTGGTGTTGCAGCAAAATGTCACCTCTGTTACCTATTCTGATGCGTCGCTGATTCTGACGGGAACACCGGTGTTCTATCAGAATACCGCTATCCATCAGAAAATGCAAAGGAGGTGACGTTGCCAACAAAATTGCTTATTGTCCATTCCTTAGGCGTTTCAATAGGTTCCCTGATGTGACAGCACACGAAGGCGGCAGCGGACATCTTCTTACACCCAGGCAAGTCTTCAATTTCACACTTATTTTAGCAGTTACATAGTTGGGTTGAAAAAAGACACAAGTCCATCTAGTTCAACCACAAAAAAAAAAAATAATAATATCATACAATCCCATATACCCAATTTTATAGTTGATCCAGAGGAAGACAAAAAAAAACCCCAGCAGAGCATGATCCAATTTGCTAAAGCTGATCCCCGAGAGGCAATCGGATTTCCCCCGGATCAACTTTACCTATAAATGTCAGTACCCAGTTATATTATGTACAATAAGGAAATAATCCAGGCCTTTCTTAAAGCAATCTACTGCGCTGGCCAGAACCACCTCCACAGGGAGTCTATTCCACATTTTCTCAGCTCTTACTGTGAAGAAACCTTTCCGTATTTGGAGATTAAATCTCTTTTCCTCTAGAAACATTCCGCCAGCAAAAGTCCGATGGAGCACACACGGTCCCATTTTCCAATGAAAAGCTCCCATCGGTCTTTTGCTGGCCGAATTTCCAAATGTGTGTACGCGGCATCAGATGTTAAATTTTTAAAAGCAGAGGCAAGCCTGATGATGCATTGCTCCCAATTGTCCCTGATTTGGAGGGACTGTCCCTGATTTGGAGCAATGTCCCTCTTTCCCCCCCTCATTTTGGTCTGATCTATATAGCTGTATATAAAATACACATTTTATCTTTCAAAAAGTGTTTTTTGGTGCTAAACCTTTCATCTGATTTTTAAATTGCTGCATTTGTAAATTCTACAAGCCAATATAAAGGAATAGTAATGGTAAAAAAAGCCCTTGTGGGTTTAACCAATTTTTTTTTTTTTTTTTTGTACAATTCTCCTTTAAAGGGGGGCGTGGCAAGGGGTGTGTCCTATGCCTGCATACTTTTGCTGATATGTGTCCCTCATTCCCATCTTAAAAATTTGGGAGGTATACTGATTTGAAAAACCAACATTTAGGCTGGGTTCACACCACAGCGATGCGGGAACGCCGCGAATCCGCTGCGTTTTCCCGCATCGCATGACTCCCGCCGGCAGTTCACACTGCCCTATGCGAATGGCTGGGAGTGTCAATGAAATGTTAATGACACCCCCAGATCCGTCCGCATATCGCAGTGCGATCTGCAAACTCGGACAGGAATCGGATCGCATGGTGTGAACACCCATGCGATCCGATTCTGCTGCGGACCAAAAAAAGGGTCCTGTGCGAGTTTGCTGCGGGAGCGATGCGAATTCAGCCATACTATCTGTATGGCTGAACTCGCATCGCTACGGAGATCGGATGTGATTTGCACTGCAGTGCGGTGCGAATCACATCCGGATCACCCCCCGCAGCAGTGTGAACCCGGCCTAAAACAGTCTGAGGGATTTGAAAATACTGAATTTCACTACCCCTGTTTCCCCAAAAATAAGCCCTACCCTAAAATTAAGACCTACAAGGACTTTAACTAGGGCTTATTTAGGGGGTAGGGTTTATATTGCAGCCATCACCGACAATCGCACTAGGTCTTATTTTCAGGGAAACAGGGTATATAAACTAAGGTGACCAGATTTTTAAAATGAAATCCGGGGATATCCTTTTTTTTTTTTTTTTTTTTTTTTTTTTTTTTTTATAACTAGTAATGGCAGCAATCAGGGACTCATCGCGGGACTGCAATATTGCGCTGGACAAATCGGACACTAATGCCGCGTACACATGACCGGTTTTCCCGTCGGAATAAACGCCAAAGGTTTTACCGAGTTCCAACGCAATTCCACTGAAACTGTCCTGCCTACACACGGTCACACCAAAGTCCGACTGTCTAGAGCGCGATGACGTACAACACGGACGACAGGACTAGAAAAAGGAAGTTCAATAGCCAGTAGCCAATAGCTGCCGTCTCGTACTTGCTTCAGAGCATGCCTGCTGGGTGATCATTTTGTTAACTTCTGACCAATAAGTGGTGCTGCCTGTGAGTTCTGATACCATGCATTATGCCAGAGAGACAGACACAGTGCAATGTAGTCTATTCACAGATGCCCCCAAAGCACACCTGTGTTGAAGCCTTGAAGGCACTGGTAGCCCCCCGATTGGATCCCCTCCCCCTCTATTCCTGCTGCTGGACATCATCAGCTGCCTCTCTCTGCCCGTTGCCTCCGCCGTTGCCGCCACCTGCCTCACAGCCTCTCAGGTCTCACTCTCCGGGCCCCGGCTACTACTGGGTGGGGAGTGGAGGAAAATTACTCTCCCGGGGAAGGTAAGGAGATAATCAGGCAGGCGGCTGGTCGGGATTTGAGCCAAGGCAGAATAACATGTGAGCGGAGCTGAATGGGCATGTGCCGAAAGCGGAAGAAATAGTCCATCCGCTCCGACCAGCACATCATCATCAGAAAGGGACACAGATAATGGAAAAAAATACACCCCTAAGCTAGTAGGAGCGGGGGGGCGGGTTGTAATTCAGATTTTTTTTTATTCTGCACTGACTGTCTTTCAAAATTGCCCCAGCTCCTGTTGAAGTCCGGGGACAGAATTGGTCCAGGGACAGTGTCCTCAATCCGGGGACTGTCCCCTGAAACTGGGGACATCTGGTCACCCTAATATAAGCTGAGTTTTCTTGTAAAGATAAAAAAAAGTCCATACACACTATCAGATTTACTAAAACCATGTAGTGCACGTCTAAAACCGAAGCGCTCCCTATTCATATTCCCCCCGCACTTCAAGCTTCCTTGGAATCCACGTACCCCTACCGTTGGTGCCCCGTTTCTCTCAAATATCTTGGCATTAACCTGACCGCCAAGTACGGCTCCCTTTATGAAGCTAACTATACATCCTTAATAGTGGAAACGCATAGTCTACTCAGAAGTTGGTCGTCCTGCCCCCTATCTCTCCTGGGTAGGATTAATGTATTGAAAATGGCCATACTCCCTAAGTTTTTATATCTTTTTGAAACGTTACCAGTTACTATCTCCATGCCTCAGCTTAGGAATATTCAGCGAGCCTTTGCTAAATTTATATGGGGGAATAAGAGGCATCGGATTGCCCAAACGGTGGTTTTTGCTCCACGATCTCATGGAGGACTGGGAGCCCCTGATATCGTGAAGTATTACTATGCGTCGCACCTTGTGGCGGCTGTCTCCTGGTCGTCATATTTTGCTACCAGTAGATGGTCAGAGCTAGAAATGAGTGTGGTCACCCCGGTCCATCCATGCTCCATGCTATGGTCTGATCTGACCTCCTCTATGGCTCAGCTTAGGCATATATGCCTGGGACCGATGCTTTTTACTTTCTCCATATGGAAACAGTGTCACAAACGGTTCTCTCTCTCCTCTCCATGCTCACCCCTGCTGAATGTAATTTTTAATCCGGATATGCCTGACAGCCTCTCGGTGAAGAATATGTTTCCTTGGTATAGGTCTGGCGTCTTTCAACTCCGCCATCTGGTGCACCCAGTATCTCGCAAATTCCTATCCTTTCCTGAGCTTCAGGACAAATATGGCATTCCTGATCGACTCTCTTTCTCTAACATTCAATTCAAACATTATTTCCACTCTAGATCTCCTGACCTGACTCTGGCCAACCCTAACACTTTTGAAACTTTGTGCTCACAAGGCCCGTGCCAGAAAGGACTTATATCCTCTATTTATAGTGCCCTCCACAATTCAATCTCACCCACCACAGACACACATCTCTATATGAGAAGATGGGCTACAATTTTACCATCCCCCTTAACCATTTCCCAATGGCAGGACATCTGGACCTCTACTTCTAGAGTCTCCAGATGTGTGGAGCAGAGAGAGACGGCCTACAAGATACTAATGTTCTGGTACAAAACCCCTGAAATGTTACATAAATATGATCATTCCGTATCTAAGTTGTGTTGGAGATGCCAACAAGATGAGGGCACCCCTTATCATATTTTCTGGAGCTGCCCTTTGATTGTGCCTTTTTGGTCCATGGTCCAATCCCTACTACAATCTATATTGGAGGTAGATATTCCATTAGACCCTAAACACTACTTGTTAGGCCTGCCTATCGCGGCGTTATCTAAACACGCCAAGAAATTGACAGCCTATATTCTTCTAGCTGCTAAGAGAACGATTCCCACTCTTTGGTTGTCCACCTCCCCTCCGTCCCAATCGCAGCTAATCTCTGCTATTGCATATATACGCAGAATGGAGCATATGACTGCGCTGGTACAAGATACTCTACCCAAGTTTTCTAAAATATGGGACAAGTGGGACATTTCCACGGTTAACCCTGAGACTATACCTTAACTCTTTTGACCATTTACTCTAGGGAATGGTTTTCTCAGGTTCGGCCTTGGGATTTATACTCCACAACCCTTCCCACACTGACATATATATTCTTTGGTTTTTCTATGTATCTTTACTGGTGGACTCGTGGTGTGTCCTTTTTCTTTTTACTTTTTGATGTGCTGTATTGAAATGTTTACAGTCTATTTCCCGCCTGAGGCGGTTTTCTTTGATGATGTTACATTATCAATCTTGACTATTTGTATCAATGTGTATGAATTCACCTGTTGTACGAAAATCTTTTTTCTTCAATAAAAATACATTAAAAAAAAAAAAAAAAAAAACATGTAGTGCAAGGGCTTGCCTGATTGCATACAGATTGAAACTCCTAAGGTTTTGTCCTCATATTATATGTTTTTGGTAAATCTGAAGGGGAAAAAATCAGCAGAAAATCTCAGTGTGAAATGCAAGACTGCGGTGGGTGTAACAAGATGTCCGCTTGCCTCCTCCTCCTCACTGTATCCTTACTGTGGGTGACTGATGGGTGTAGCAAGATGGCGGAGACGAAACGTCACTTCCGTTTTATAATCTAATGAAACGGAGGTGATCTGACAGGACACCTGTGCCGCAGTTCACCCTCCAGGCACTAGGTGTCGTTTTACACGACGCCCCCTGTGTTTCGCCCTTCTCACGTGATCTCTGACGACTTCCGCTTCACTTCCTTGTTGTCATGGAGAGGAGGCGGCGGCAGGACGATGGTCCATGGAGCCGGCCTCACTATGGCGGCGCTCATTTAAGCCAGTCCGGGGACTATTACCATGAAGCCTCCTCTCAGTATCCCCCTCCCGGGCCGTACACGGACCTCTCCCTTGGACGGACTCCCGGGGCCTGGAACAGTAGAGCTCAGAGTGCGGCTCAGCAGCAGTATGGACCAGGGGGCCCTCCGAGGATTGGGGGATCTGAGCGAAGACTGCTTGGGGCCCTGGAGGCGGAGCACTTCCATCATGGGCGGTTACATTCAGTAGAGGACCAGTCGGGTCTGTTCCCTCATGTCAGTGCTGGAGGAGATGGGCCTTCTCCTTATAGGACCAGCAATGAGCAGAAGGAATCTCACTATGGAGGTCCTCAGCCTGGGCTTCATCCTCATAGGACCAGCATTGAGCAGAGAGATTCTCACTATGGAGTTCCTCAGCCTGGGCTTCCTCCCCATAGGACCGGCAATGAGCAGAGAGGTTCTCAGCCTGGGCTTCCTCCTCATAGGACCGGCACTGAGCAGAGAGATTCTCACTATGGAGGTCCCCAGCCTGGGCTTCCATCTCATAGGCCCGGCAATGAGCAGAGAGATTCTCATTATGGAGGTCCTCAGCCTGGGCTTCCTCCTCTTAGGACTGGCAATGAGCAGAGAGATTCTCATTATGGTGGTCCTCAGCCTGGAATTCCTTCTCATAGGACCGGCAATGAGCAGAGAGATTCTCACTATGAAGGTCATCAGCTTGGGATTCCTCCTCATAGGACCATGGCTAATCCGCAAGGAGGTCCTCAGCCTGGGCTTCCTCCTCATAGGACCGGCAATGAGCAGAGAGATTCTCACTATGGAGGTTCTCAGCCTGGGATTCCTCTTCATAGGACCAGCAATGAGCAGAGAGGTCCTCAGCCTGCGATTCCTCCTCATAGGACCAGCAATGAGCAGAGAGGTCCTCAGCCTGTGATTCCTCCTCATAGGACCATCGCTAATCAGCATGGAGGTCCTCAGCCTGGCATTCCTCCTCATAGGACCAGCAATGAGCAGAGAGATTCTCACTATGGAAGTCCTCAGTCTGAGATTCCTCCTCATTTGCTCTCCAGGGAGGCTAGAACATCTCACCACGGAGGTCCTCAGCCCGGTTTTCCTCATATGCAGCAGCATGCAGGTTCTCAATCAATTCCTCCTCGTATGGCCAGCATGGAAGAGAGAACATTGCAATATGGTGGCGCTCAGTCTGGTATTTCTCATATGCTCAACATTGAGCAGAGAACATATCATCAAGGAGGTCCTCAGCCTGGTATTGATCACATGGCCAGCACGGAGCAGAGAATGTCACATTATGGAGGTCCACAACCTGGTATTCCACCTCATATGACCAGCACTGAGCGGAGAACATCCCATCATGGAGATCCTGAGTCTGGTATTGATGATCATATGGCCAGCACTGAGCAGAGAAGGTCACAGTATGGAGGTCCACAGCCTGGTATTCCACCTCATATGACCAGCACTGAGCAGAGAACATCTCATCATGGAGGTCCTGAGTCTGGTATTGATGATCGTATGGCCAGCACTGAGCAGCGTGGAGGTTCCCAGTCAGATATTCGTCCTCGTATAGCCAGCACTGAGCAGATAATATCTCAACATGGAGATCCACAGCTTGTTATTTCTCGTATGACCAGCAATGAGCAGAGAACATCTCAACATGGAGATCCTAGTTCTGGTATTCTTCCTCATATGGCGAACATTGCGCAGAGAGGTTCACAGCCTGGTGTTCCTCCTCATATGCCCAGCACTGATCAGAAAGCATCTCATCATAGAGATCCTAGGTCTGATCTTCCTCCTCATATGAGCAGCATTGAGCAGAGAGCATTCCATCATGGAGGTCCTCAGTCTGGTATTCCTCATACGGCCATCATTGAGCAGCATGGAGGTCCTCAGTCTGGTATTCCTCATATAGCCAGCATTGAGCAGCATGGAGGTCCTCAGTCTGGTATTCCTCATATAGCCAGTATTGAGCAGCATAGGGGTTCTCAGTTGGATATTTCTCCTCATATAGCCACCAGTGGACCTAGACTATCTCAGCATGGAGGTCCTCAGTCAGATATTCTTCATATGACCAGCAATGAGCATAGATTATCTCAGCATGGCCAGCATATTCCTCCTGGTATGACCATCACTGAGCAGAGAGGATTTCAGGGTGGGGGTCCTCTTTCTGATATTCTTCCTGGTGTGCCCACCACTGAGCAGAGATTATCACAGCATAAAGCACTTCAGCCTGGTATTCCTTCTCATATGACCAGTATTGAGCAGAGAACATCTCAGCACGGAGGTCCTCATATGGGCAGCACTGGGCCTAGAGTACCTCAATATGGAGGTCCACCATCCAATATTCTTCCCCGTATGGCTAGTGTTGAGCAGGGAATATCACAGCATGGAGCTGTTCAGCCTGGTATTTCTTATATGGCCAGCACCGAGCAGAGAATATCTCAGCATGGAGGTCACCAGTCAGGTATTCCTCCTCCTATGGCCAGCACTGAGCAGAGAACACTACAGCTTGGAGGCCCAGAGTCTGGTGATTTTAAGCATGGACCTTCCCAACCCAGCAGCATTTATTTTGGTGGACCCCAGCATGAAGAATTGCAGCACAAAGGTCCTGGGCAAGACCCGATCAGGCTGGAAGATTCCCAGCAGCGACCTCTAACTTTTCAAAATGCTCCTCAGCTTGGAGAACCAGGAATTTCATCTTTTGGAGGTTCCCAGCTTGAGGGATTTAATCCAACATCTCTGAATAGGCCACCGCCAAATGATGTGTTCCATCCTAGAGTACCTCCTCCAAGTATTATACAGCAGAGCGCTACACAACTACCACTAGGGCCTTCTCAAGACATTCAACATCCCAGCAATCCTGTACAGAGCCAGTACAGTTTTCCTCCACCTCTTCATGGACCCCCACTGAATCCCGCAACTGTTCCACCCTTTTTTCATCCCCCGATGGGTGCTGTATTTGGTGGCCCTCCCACAGAAGGTGGCCAGGAGGTCTCGCACATTCAGACTCAAGCTCAGCATCCGAAAAGCGTTTTGGAGCAGGAAAGGTCAGACACTACAGCTCTTTTTAATCTTCATAGGCAGGACACCCACATGCATCAGGAGATGAGACCTGGGCACCCACCTGATCCCTATAGAACTTCTGAAGTAACAGGTATGCAAAACAATCCATTTTTCAGTAAGACTGGTTTTCAAGTAGGTAATACAAATTTTTTCCACCAAGATATACCTGACATGCGTCAAGATCCGCATTTCTCACGACAGCAGCATGAGAAAAGTATAATGAACCCAAACGGGCAAAGCGAGATGCTGGCGTGTAAGGAGGACCTAGCAGATAAGGACCTCTTTCAGCGGTTGCTGTACAACTTCCTGGCATGTCGGAGAAATAAGCTTCCTCTTCCTAAGCCTGAATCTGTTCAATCCGTTTCTATACCAGAGGCCCAGAACCTAATATACGGTGCCCTGACCCTTGTCTCACAGCTCAGCTCCTTGTGTCAGAGTCTGGAAAATAATAAAGAGGAAGGACCCTCTTGGGATGAAGATTATGAAAAAACCAAAGACATAAAAGCTGATCTGGAGAAAAGAATAAAGGCGCTGGAGAAGCCAGGGTTTATTCAATGCGTTAAATTGAAAATTGATAGAATACGTAAGAAGAGGCTTCGCTGCCGGCGCAGGAGGGAAACGAGTGAAGAGGAAAAGGAGGCAGCGGAACGTGCCGCAGAGAGAGAGGCTGAGATTGACAGCTGGAGGATGCGGCGTGTCCAAGAAGTGGAGGAGAAGAAAAAGGTGCGTAATGATCAAGTGGCTTTTGTTTGTTAAATCCTTAAAGAGGAACTGCAGTCTGCTCACATAATCTGTAATAAAAACATCTTTGCCATTCTGAAGCTTCCCTCCAACCACTTTGCATATTTTATACAGTTGTGCTCATAAGTTTACATACCCTGGCAGAATTTATGATTTTTGCCCATTTTTCTGAGAATATGAATGAAAAAACAAAAACTTTTCTTTCACTCGTGGTTGGTGTTTGGCTGAAGACATTTATTATCAATCAACTGTGTTTACTCTTTTTAAATCATAATCGCAATGGAAACTACCCAAATGACCCTGATCAAAAGTTTACATACCCCAGTTCTTAATACCGTGTATTGCCCCCTTTAAAGAGGAAGTAAACCCTGATGTTTTTACTTCCTCTTTCATTCCCTGCAAAGGTAAAGCATAATGGACTACTGTGCATCGTATAGTAGTCCATTATGTGTCACTTACCTGACACAGGAGCCAGCAAAGTCACCGCTGTCCCCTGTAGTTCCGACCATCCATATTCTTAGTGGGTCTCGATGCTCCAGCGCTGTGATTCGCTGGAGCAGCGATGACGTCACTCCCGTGCATGCACACGGGAGCCGACACTCGCATATCGCCGCAATTTGCGGCTTACCCGGTGTGCCTGCGCGCCGCTGTCTACGGCGTATGCGCCGTAGACAGCGGTGGCTGTCTTCAGGTAAATATCTCCTAAACCGTATAGGTTTAGGAGATATTTCTTGGACCTACAGGTAAGCCTTAATCTAGGCTTACCTGTAGGTGAAAGTGGTTTGTAAGGGTTTACAGCCACTTTAACATCAATGACAGCTTGAAGTCTTTTGTGGTATTTGTGGATGAGGCTCTTTATCTTCTCAGATGGTAAAGCTGCCCATTCCTCTTGGCAAAAAGCCTCCAGTTGCTGTAAATTCTTGGGCTGTCTTGCATGAACGGCACGTTTGAGATCTCCCCAGAGGGGCTCAATGATATTGAGGTCAGGAGACGGAGATGTCCTCTCCAGAACCTTCACTTTATTCTGCTGTAGCCAATGACAGGTGGACTTGGCCTTGTGTTTTGGATCATTGTCATGTTGGAATGTCCAAGTACGTCCCATGCGCAGCTTTCTGGCTGAGGAATGCAAATGTTCCTCCAGTATTTTTTGGAAACATACTGCATTCATCTTGCCATCAATTTTGACCAAATTTACTGTGCCTTTGTAGCTCACACATCCCCCAAAACATCAGCGATCCACCTCCGTGTTTCACAGTAGGGATGGTGGACCTTTCATCATGTAGCGTTTATGGTTGTGGCCAAAAAGCTTGATTTTGGTCTCATCACTCCAAATAACTTTGTGCCAGAAGGTTTGAGGCTCGTCTCTGTGCTGTTTGGCATATTGTAAGCAGGATACTTTGTGGCATTTGTGTAGTAATGGCTTTCTTCTGGCGGCTCCACCATGCAGCCCATCTTTCTTCAAGTACCTCCTTATTGTGCATCTTGAAACAGCCACACCACATGTTTTCAGAGAGTCCTGTATTTCACCTGAAGTTATTTGGTGGGTTTTCTTTGAACCCCGAACAATTTTCCTGGAAGTTGTGGCTGAAATTTTAGTTGGTCTACCTGACCGTTGTTTGTGTTCAACAGAACCCCTCATTTTCCACTTCTTGATTAGAGTTTGAACCCTGCTGATTGGCATTCTCAATTGCTTGGATATCTTTTTATATCCCTTTCCTGTTTTATACAGTTCAACTACCTTTTCCCACTTATCCTCTAACAATTCTTTTGCTTTCCCCATGACTCAGAATCCAGAAACGTCAGTGCAGCACTGGATGAAAGATGCAAGGGTCTGTCAGGAGTCCAGAAACTCATTGACCTTTTATACACACACACTAATTACAAGCCAACAGATCACAGAGGAGGACGGTTTCCTTTAATAGCCATTCAAACCCCTTTGTGTCAACTTGTGTGCATGTTATCAGGCCAAAATCACCAGGGTATGTAAACTTTTGATCAGGGTCATTTGGGTAGTTTCTGTTGTCATTATGATTTAAAGAGTAAACACAGTTTGATAATAAATGGCCTCGGCCAAACATTAACCATGAGTAAAATGTTTGTCATTCATATTCTCTGAAAAATGGACAAGAAATTATAAATTTGGCCAGGGTATTACATAGTAGGTAAAAAGACACAAATCCTTCAAGCCCAGCCTATGTGTGATTATATGTCAGTATTGCATTGTATATCCCTGTATGGGTATGTAAATTTATGAGCACAACTTTATATACTGTGATTCTGTACTGATGCTGCAGACATTTGCCTCCACTGAGTCCGGCTGCAGCCATTTAACTGTGGGCAGCTGAAGCTGCTGCCTGTTCACTTCCTGGATTCACACAGGGGCACACCCGCAGCTCTTCTTAGCCATCTAATGACGCACCCCAATACCCCCCCCCCAAACTCTCATGAGAGGGAAAGAGAGAGCTGTGCATGATGTCATAAGCCTAGGCATTTTACCAGACAAATAGTGCCAGCAGGTGAAAGCAAAAGAAAATGGAATGCAATTTAACAGAATGAAACATTTATAGAAAGGACAAACAAATATAACTCGCACCTTACAGTTAATAAACCCTCCTGCTATATAGTGTGTGTATAAAAAATAAATTATGTATTAGCCACCAACAGCCATAGGCTCAAATCCTTCCACTCTAAATTGGTTTATTAGGACTCCCTTAACAAGCTCTCTGATTTATGACACTGGCACACTGTGTGTGTGTGTGTGTGTGTGTGTGTGTGTGGCTTAAGTGAGTCCTAATAAGCCAATTTAGAGTGGAAGGATTTCAGGCTATGGCTGTTGATGGCTAATACATATTTATTTTTTGTATAGAATATATATAGCAGGAGGGTGCCCGCATCCAGCTAGTGGGGGGTGCAGGAGAGTGCCCACATCCAGCTAGTGGGGGGTGCAGGAGAGTGCCCACATCCAGTCAGTGAGGGTGCAGGAGGGTGCCCGCATCCAGCCAGTGGGGGTGCAGGAGAGTGCCCGCAGCAAGCGGGGGTGCTCTCATCCAGCCAGTGGGGGTGCAGAAGGGTGCCCTCATCCAGCCAGTGGGGGGGCAGGAGGGTGCCGCGTCCAGCCAGTGGGGGTGCAGGAGGGTGCCGCGTCCAGCCAGTGGGGGTGCAGGAGGGTGCCCGCATCCAGCCAGTGAGGGTGCCCGCATCCAGCCAGTGATGGTGCCCGCATCCAGCCAGTGGGGGTGCAGGAGGGTGCCCGCATCCAGCCAGTGGGGGTGCAGGAGGGTGCCCGCATCCAGCCAGGGAGTGTGCAGGAAGGTGCTCGCATCCAGCCAGTGATGGTGCCCGCATCCAGCCAGTGGGGGTGCAGGAGGGTGCCCGCATCCAGCCAGTGGGGGTGCAGGAGGGTGCCCGCATCCAGCCAGGGAGTGTGCAGGAAGGTGCTCGCATCCAGCCAGTGATGGTGCCCGCATCCAGCCAGTGGGGGTGCAGGAGGGTGCCCGCATCCAGCCAGTGGTGGTGCAGGAGGGTGCCCACATCCAGCCAGTGGGGGTGCAGGAGGGTACTTGCATCCAGCCGGGGAGTGTGCAGGAGGGTGCCCATGGCCAGCCAGTGGGGGTGCAGGGGGGTTGCCCATGGCCAGCCAGTGGGGGTGCAGGAGGGTGCCCACAGCCAGCCAGTGTGGGCACAGACATCCAACACTCCTTCAAAACCTGCAGATTATTCAGGTGGCCAGATTGCTTGAACAGAGCAAATTTCTTACTTTCTATATGCTTTGTACGAGCTTGTTTTATGCACTGCTCTTATGTCAGCTGAACCCTGTGTGTGCAAAGCATTATACATTATATATCATAGCCATTGGGATCCGGACTTCTTTCCAGGACTCAAAAATAAAAAAAATACAAAAGAGCATTTACACTTGGAAAGATGTTGGGCAGTCTTTGTGGCTGTCGCTGTCATATTTCGGGGAGACAGTATCTTTTGGGCTCTTCTTAGCCTGTTCTGTATGTTACAAAATGTGTGTAAAATAGAACACTTTAACTTCTCTACATGTTTCATTTTTAGGAACGGGAACTAAAAGCTGCCGCTGACAGTGTGCTCAGTGAGGTGAGGAGAAAACAAGCCGATGCCAAAAAAATGTTGGACATGCTGAAATCCTTGGAAAAGCTGAGAAAGCTGAGAAAAGAGGCGGCTGCAAGGAAAGGTAAGAAATGAACATTCACCTTAGCGATAAAGAATGATGTGGTCCAAGGCACCAAAAGTATACATTCAACTTTGATTTTAACCAGCTACTTGCCACCATTTTGCATGTGTCCGCTGCACATTGTGTTGTGTGTGTTGTGTTGTGTTGTCTTTTTTTTGTTTGTTTTTTCATTTTTGCACATCCTCCCTGTTCTATGAATTATTAGTGCTCACCATGCAATAGTTTTTCCCCTCTAAGGAGTTTTTTAAATCTATCCCACTCCCACCTACCATCCTGTAAATAGTACACCTTCCCACTATAATTGCAGCTGATTTGAGCAGTTCAGTTTATAAACTATATTCAGGTAAATGCACCAGCAAATTTTAAGGGATAAGTTCACCTTTTGGGAAAAATAATAATAAATGTACATATTTTTTCAGGAAAAAAAAAGTGCATTTATTTTTACTGCAGGATCTTGGATCCGTGATCAGGGGTGCAATGTCACCTCCTTGACTCCTGCAGTCAAGCCCTGCAGCTTTCATCAGGTACCTTCATACAGGCTCAGTGTTTACAAACTGCAGGGCTTTTGAATGAACTATGAGAGCGCACATCAGCGACCCCCCACCCGCTCTCGAACTACAACCTGTCAGCAGCAATGAATGACGGTAGTTGTAGTTCATGCATTCTCAGGAAACTGTCAATGAATGATGCAGCCGTGTGGGCAGAGCTACTCATGGCCTCACTGCTTGTGAATTGTGACAGCGGGTCCAGGAAGAAGATCCCGAGCATCTAAAACCGCCGCGCTTCTGAAAAGCAATCCACGTATGGATCGCATTACAGAGGCGATTTACAGGCTGTAAGGAGGTGATGTGACACCTCACTCGCCTGTTTTAACCCAATTTTTGCCGAACAAATGTGCAGCAACCATGTGCATCGCATGGGATTGCGGGATCTTTGTGACGCTTCCCCATTTGCCTAAATGGCTACTCGCAACATGTTGGATAATGCATTAGAAGGACATGGCTTAGATGAAATCAGTGGGCAGCACTGCTGAAGCACCTGCAAAGCGCTTGGGCAGCGGCTCTTTGTGGGCAGTTTTAACCCTTTCCTTGGCTGCTAGTGGGGTGAAAAGCACTTTTATAACATCTGTAAAGCGCCACTAAAACTAGTGGTGCTTTACCGATAATGTGGCCATACTAGCAGTGTGAAAGGGCTGTAAGGCTACTTTCACACTGAGGTGTTTTACAGGCGTTTTTGCGCTAAAAATAGCACTTGAAAAAGGCCTGTAAACTACCTCTTCTGAGTGCTTTCACACTGGGGCGGTGCAGGACGGGGAAAAAAAGTCCTGCAAGCAGCATCTTTGGGGCCGTGTGGGAGCGGTGTATACAGCACTACTTAACTGCCCCTGCCATTGAAATCAATGGGTGCTGAAGCGCCTGCAAAGCAATTCAGCAGCGGAGCTTTTAACTGTTTCCTCGGGCCCAAAGCGGGGGTTAAAAGCGCCCGCTAGTGGCTGAAAAAAAGAGTCGCTATAACAGCAGTAAAGCACCGCTACCCCAGTGTGAAAGCAGCCATACATAAAGTGGTTATAAAGGTTCTGTGTTTTTATTTTTTTACCTGCACTAAGGTAAAAAAAAAAAAATCACCCACTTGCTATCCCCCCCCCTCAAGCTAAAAGCGCCCCGCTAGTGGCCGAAAAAAGAGTCACTATAACAGCAGTAAAGCACCGCTACCCCAGTGTGAAAGCAGCCATAAAGTGGTTTTAAAGGTTGATAAAGGTTCTGTGTTTTTTTTTTTTTTTTTTTTTTTTTTTTTAACATGCACTAAGGTAAAAAAAAAATCACCCACTTGTTAGCCCCCCCCCCCCCAAAAAAAAAAACGTACTTAAGCCTGCCAGGTATCCAGCGCTGTGCCCAGCTGCAGTCTTCTCTCCCCTCTCCCTCTTTTCACAGGGACCCAGGCCATTGGCTCCCACTGGTGTCAATCAAACGCTGTGAGCAGGGAATGGGAGCGGGGCCGAGCCATGCTGTGTGTGTAAAGGGAGCACGGCTCCATAGACATGCACTCCTCGGGGGCGAGCACGCACACATACCCCCATAGCAAGCACCTTGCTATGGGGGGGGGGGGGGGGGGGGGGCACTTGGAGAAAAGGAGGAGCCAGCGGGGGACCCGAGAAGAAGTTTGGGCAGTTTTGATTTCCACAGAGCAGGTAAGTATGACGTGTTTTTTTTATTTGAGTAAAATCTGGACTTTTTCAGTTACTTTAAAAAGTTTAACAGCAGAGGTACAGCTGGCAGCTATGAGGAACAAGTAGCCAGGCCAAATCTAGCTTTACAAAAGAGGGGAATAATATTGAAATCGAAGTGGAAGCTTCCATCAAATTTTCAGACCTGCAAACTACTTGTTCACAAAAGTGAAGGAGCTGCTGAACATTCTGAAGGACTGTCTGTGCTTGGCAGTGGCTTTTTCTTGGCTGTTTGTTAATCCACTCCGTGTTCCATGTTTTATAGATAAGTGTGTGCCAAAACTGACACTCGGTCACTGATGTGTATTGGGGTCTTAGGAACAGTTATTACATAATGTTGGCTGTTTTTTTTTCTCATTTTTCAGGTGTCAGCCCTCCACCCAGCGCAGATGAAACATTCAAAAATCATGTAACCAAGCTTCGCAGCATGGTCCACAAGCGTGTCGCCTTGTATGATGCGGAGGAGAGGGCCCTCAGGGTCATACTGGAGGGAGAACAAGAAGAAGAGCGACAACGGGACAAAGACAAGAGGCTAAAGAAACAAAGAGAGAAATTTCTCCAAAAGCAGCGAGAACTTGATTCTATATTGTTTGGAGATGATGGTATGGGCAGGTTTTTTTCTAAGTGTCGGTTCACAGTGGGGATACTTGTCAGGGGTCTTGAGTCGCTTCTATTAGAACGGTTCCATTGCACTGAATTGAGCGTAACTAGAAAAAGGTTCTGCACTACTTGGGGGCGACTTCGGATCGGTTTGCATTGACTTCTATTAGCAAAGTTGTTTGCAAGCTGCGCTGAAGTCGCAATGTGCGGGGCGACTTTGATGCCGCCCCAGTGTGAACCAAGCTTAAAAGTCATAGATCTTTCACGTCTATTTGTTTTAACATAGTGGTTTTTTTTTTGTTTTTTTTAATACACCTTCCTTTTGATTTTTGGCGTTCTCTTTTCTTACTCCTTTCATTTATTAAGGGCCTGTTCACACCATTGCCCAGTTACAGCGACTGCTGCTGTGCGCTGGGAATGGAAAAGTGCCAATGCGTTGTGAATAACACATCACACGGTTTGTTCTTTCCTTACTGTTTTTCAACTTTGTAACATTTTATTAATCACTTGCCATCCGCCCCATAACGGCTGTGACATTGCGGCGGACAGATTGGACACTTTTGACACTTTTTGGGACCATTGACATTTATACAGTAATCCGTGCTATAAAAATGCACTGATTACTGTGGAAATATCACTGGCAGGGAAGGGGTTAACACTAGGGGGCTATTAAGGGGTTAACTGTCTTCTCTGTGTGTGTGTGGGTGTGTGTGTGTTTCTAAGGCCCCTTTCACACTGGGGCACTTTGTAGGTGCTACATCGCTAAAAATGGCGCCTGCAAAGTGCCCTGAAACAGCCGCTGCTGTCTCTCCAGTGTGAAAGCCCATGGGCTCTCACACTGGAGCAGTGTGCTTGCAGGACAGTCAAAAAAGTCCTGCAAGCCGCATCTTTGGAGTGGTGTATTTACCGCTCCTAACGTGCCCCTTCCCATAGAAAACAATGGGACAGCGCTGCAAACTCGCCTGCAAAGCGCTGCTGCAGCGCCGCTTTGCAGGTGGTTTTAACCCTTTTTAAAACTGCCCCCGCCAGCGGTCGAATAGGGCTGCTAAATTTAGTGCCGCTTTACTGCCACCGCCTACAATGCCCCAGTGTGAAAGTAGTCTAACTGTGGGGGGATGGGACTGACTAGAAGAGGAGACATATCACTGTTCCTAATGACTAGGAACAGCAGATCTGTTTCTCCTCCCTTGTCAGAACGGGGATTTGTGTGTTGACACACACAAATCCCCGTTCTGGCTCTCGTGCCCACGTTCGCGGGTGTTCGGCGGACATCGCGGCTGCCGGTCACGGGCATCGAGTCTCCCCTCCATGCAGCGGGCGCTCCCGCCTGCTATGGCTCTTAATGGTGCTGACATACAGGTACGACGATTCGCAGAAAAGAGCTGACCTGCCGCCATATAACGACGGCGGCTGGTCGGCAAGTGATTAAAGTGACGCAGTGCCATAATGCAAATAATGGCCTGGTCATAAAGGGGGGGCTAAATCTTTCGGAGGTTCAGCGGTTTAAAGTGACATTCCATTGATCTTTCTTTGCTGCAGCTGCTTGTGATTCTGTGCACTGCGCCACAACACGCTGCACTGAAAAGGGAAAAAAAGGACTTCATGATCTAATTTCTTCAGTGCAGTACTGTGAACTAATATAAAGCTGGCCAATATGACGGATCTAAATTCAGTGAGTTCTGCAGGAACCAGACTCATTTTAATCCTTGCGTGGCCATCCCTGCTTGACAGAAGTCGATCGCTTAATAGACTTCTGATGAATGGACATATTGGAAAGCTTGTCAATCAGAAGCTGCAGCCGCTGATCAGTGTATTCTCACCGTGGCAGGTGCTGCTGTCAGAATTCATTGTCTCTCTGTGGAGGGAAGAGGATTCTGTTTTCTCCTCCTTTTTTAACAATGGTTTAACAGGGTTAAAAAAAAAACAAAAAAAAAACGACCCATCTTTGCCAAGCCTATTGGAACTTGGGACACGTTGGCTTGTCTATGCATTTGGGCTGTGTTGGACAAGGCTGCCTAGTGTAGCCCAGTGCTTATGGTGTGAACAAGGGTTACACAATAATAATAGAAGTATTAAGTACTACATAAATTCTTGGAATATTAGTCTATTTATATTAAAATATTTTATCTTGAAGTCATTACAGCATATTTTGACAAAAAAAACTTGCATTTATTTGAGTGCTTGTTTACTACATGTTCACATTACATTTCCATTGACCTGTACAGTGGGTATAGAGAAGAATCGCACCCTTCAAAATAATCACATTTTGTTGCTTTGCCCTGAAATGAAGACAGACATTCTACAGACATGTATTTGCTCTGCAACATTTAACATGCAAGTGAAATATATACAGGGCTTTTGGAAAGTATTCACAGCGCTTCACTTTTTCCACATTTTGTTAAGTTACAGCCTTATTGCAAAATGGATTCAATTCATTATTTTCCTCAAAATTCTACAAACAATACCCCATAATGACAAAGTGAGAGAAGTTTGTTTGAAATCTTTTCAAATTTATTAGAAATGAAAAAAGTCCCATGTACATAAGTATCACAGCCTTTGTTCAATACTTTGGTGAAGCTCCTTTGGCAACAATTACATCCTCAAGTCTTGTTGAGTTTGATTCTACAAGCTCGGCACACCTATTTTGGACAGTGTCTCCCATTCTTCTTTGCAGGACCTCTCAAGGTACATCAGGTTGGATGGGGAGCGTCGGTGCACAGCTATTTTCAGATCTCTCCAGATATTTTCAATCAGGTTCAAGTCCGGGCTCTGGCTGAGCCACTCAAGGACATTCAGAGAGTTGTCCTGTAGCCACTCCTTTGTTAGCTTGGCTGTGTGATTAGGGTGGTTGTCCTGTTGGAAGATGAACCTTCATCCCAGTCTGAGGTCCAGAGCGCTCTGAAGAAGGCTTTCCTCAAGGATGTCTCTGTACATTGCTACATTCATCTTTCCCTCGATCCTGACTAGTCTCCCAGTTCCTGTCGCTGAAAAACATCCCTACAGCATGATGCTGCCACCACCATGCTTCATGGTATTGGCCAGATGATGAGCGGTGCCTGGTTTCCTCCAGACATGATGCTTGCAATTCAGGCCAAGGAGTTTAATCTTTGTTTCATCAGACCAGAGAATTTTTTTTCTCTTTATCCCGAGTCCTTCGGGTGCCTTTTAGCAAACTCCAGGCAGGCTGTCATGTGCCTTTTACTGTGCAGTGGCTTCCATCTGGCCACTCTACCATACAGGCCTGATTGGTGGAGTGCTGCAGAGATGGTTGTTCTTCTGGAAGGTTCTCCTCTCTCCACAGAGAAACGTTGGAGCTCTGTCAGTGACCATCAGGTTCTTGGTCACCTCCTTGACTAAGGCCCTTCTCCCCCCCATAGCTCAGTTTGGCCGGGCGGCCCACTCTAGGAAGAGTCCTGGTGGTTCCAAACTTCTTCCGTTTATGGATGATGGAGGCCACTGTGCTTAATGGGACCTTCAGTGCTGCAGAAATGTTTCTGTACCCTTCTCCAGATCTGTGCCTCCATACAATCCTGTCTCTGAGGTCTACAGACAATTCCTTGGACTTCGTGGCTTGGTTTGTGCTCTGACATGCACTGTTAACTGCGGGACCTTCTATAGACTAGAGGTCGACCGATATATCGGCCGGCCGATATTTGCCGTTTTTTAATTAATCGGCATCGGCCAATTGTGCTGGTAAAAAGCCGATTTAGAACTACAGCGGGACTTTGAAATGACTTCTGTAATAGAAGTCAGTGTAAGTTGCCATAGAAACGTCTTCCTCCTCTCTGGGCAGACTGCCAAGAAAAGAACAGAAAGATACAATGTTTACACTTCTGAATGAATGAAGTCATCTCTGTGTAGAAGTTCTCAGTTTAACCATTTAAAGACTAAATCTTTTCTGACACTTGTTGCTTACAAGTAAAAATCCTGTATTTTCTGCCAGAAAATCACTTAGACCCCCCCCAAAAATTATATATATTTTTTTAGCAGAGATCCTAGGGAATAAAATAGCGGTTGTTGCAATATTTTTTGTCACATGGCATTTGCACAGAGGTCTTTCAAATGCATTTTTTGGGGAAAAAAAATACACTATTTAAAAAATAAAATAAAAACAGTAAAGTTAGCCCATTTTTTTTTTTTTTTTTTTTGTCCAAAAGTTTTGACTACCTGTTTTTATTTAATGTATAGGTTTTTTTTTTTTTTTTATCTAAATCATACATACAAGTAAACTGATTGGAGGTTTGTTTTGTTTAATAAATGTTTAAATGTAAGAAATTTTCTGTATCACTTATGAAGGCTGCTTTCACACTGGAGCGGGCAGGCGTTGATGGTAAAACGCTGCAAGTTTTAGCGGCTCTTTACCATCATTTTAGCGGTGCTATTTGGCTGCTAGTGGGGCACATATAACCCAGCTAGCGGCTAAGGAAGAGGTTAAATGCGCCCATGAAGCACTGCTGCCAAATCGCATTGCATGCGCTTCGGCAGTGGTGCCCATTCATATCAATGGGCAGGAGTGGCGGAGGAGCTGCTTGCAGGACTTTTTTTTTAAGATCCTGCCAGCGAATCGCCTCAGTGTGAAAGCACTCTGTCTTTCACACAAGACTGCAGGGGAGACGTTTTGCAGGCACTTTACAGGCGCTATTTTTAGCCCAAAAGCGCCTGAAAAACACCCCAGTGGGAAAGGTGTGTTAGATCAAGGGGGATTAAAAAAATAAATAAAAAAGGAAAAAAATAAATAAATAAAATAAAATCGGCCTAACATATCGGGCCAAAAAAATCAGCATCATATATCGGCATCGGCCAGAGAAAAACCCATATCGGTCGACCTCTAATATAGACAGGTGTGTGCCTTTCCAAATCATGTCCAATTCACTGAATTTACCACGGGTGGACTCCAAGTTTTAGAAACATGTCAAGGATCAGTGGAAACAGGAGGCACCTGAGCTCAATTTTGAGTGTAATTGCAAAGGCTGTCAATATTTATGTACATGGGATATTTCAATTTTTTTTTTTTTTTTTTTTAATACATTTTCAAAGATTTCAAACAAACTTCTTTCACGTTGTCATTATGGGGGATTGTTTGTAGAATTTTGAGGAAAATAATGAATTTAATCAATTTTGGAATAAGGCTGTAACATAACAAAATGGAAAAAGTGAAGCTCTGTGAATACTTTCCAGGTGCACTGTAATACCAACATGTCAGAAAAAAATAACAAAATTCAAAAACAATCACTGTGTTGGAAAAAGGATCCCCCCCCCCCCCCACCCACCCACTTATGTCAGTATTTTGTTGAACCACCTTTTGCTTTAATTCCAGCCTTTCTTAGTCTGTTGATTTGTCTCTACTAACTGCACATCTAGCAATATTTGCCCGCTCTTCTTTGCAGAACTGCTCAAATTCGGTTACATTTGATGGTGACCGTTTGTGGCCTGCAGTCTTCAAGTCATTCCACAGATTTTCAATGGGGTTTAGGTCTGAGCTCTGACTAGGCCATGCAAGGACATTCAGCTTGTTGTCCTCCAACCACTGTGTGCTCATTGTTGCTGTGTGCTTTGGCTCATTGTCATGTTGGAAAGTAAACCTTCTTCCCTTTGCCAACCTTCCTGGCAAAGGGATTTATTGTTAGGCCAGTGGTATTGTGCAGAGGGTAGTGCCACATCCAATATTAGCCAAAACCAGAAGAAATCCCCTGTTTGATAGACTTTTAAGGCACTATAATGTTTTCAAGAAACATTGGAAACATTATAGTGCCTTAAAAGTCCACCAAACAGGGGATTTCTTCTTGTTCCTGGCAGAGGGCAGCAGATTTTCCTCAAGAATTTGATGGTATTTACCATTTTTCCTTCTATCCTGACAAGTGCCTCAGTCCCTGCTGCAGAGAAATATCCCAATAACAGGATATTACTAAATCCATGCTTTACTGTAGGAATGGTGTTATTTGGATGATGAGCTGTATTGGATTTCTGCCAGACATCGTTTGGTGTTGAGGCCAAATAATTCAATTTTAGTCTCATCTGACCATAACATCTTTTTCCATGTGGCCTTAGAATTTTCAAGGCTTGTTTTTAAGGTGGTCAGATGAGACTAAAATGGTGTTGAGGCCAAATAATTCTAAAAACGATGTCTGGCAGAAATCCAATACAGCCCACTATCCAAATAACACCGATCCTACAGTAAAGCATGGAGGTGGTAATATCCTGTTATGGGGGTGTTTCTCTGCAGCAGGGACTGGAGCACTTGTCAGGATAGAAGGAAAAATGGATGGGCCAAAATGCCATCAAAATCTTGAGTTAAATCTGCCGTCTGCCAGAAAGTTGTCAATGGGAAGAAGGTTTACCTTCCAACATGACAATGACCCAATGCACACAGCAACAATGACCACACAGTGGTTAAAGGTGGAAAAGGCGAATGTCCTTGCATGACCTGGTCTGAGCCCAGACTTAAACCCCATTGAAAATCAGTGGAATGACTTGAAGACTGCAGTCCTCAAACAGTCGCCATCAAATTTGTTTGGCTGGGCTTCTCCTTTGGGTCACAGGAGTGCAATTCGTTTTGCACTCCTGTGACCCTTTTTCAGCAGAGCGTGGTCTGAGGTTTGCTCTCTGCTGATTTCACAGGAATTAGTCCATGCACCGCGTCACGACAAAGTCAGGATCCACCAGGGGCCTGGACTGATGCACCTCTTAGCGAGCCGCTGAGAGCCTGAGACGGCCTCTCCCCGGCCCCTCCACAGCTCAGCGCTCCACTGAGCGTGGAGGAGCAGAGCGGGGAGATGCTGATTGACAGTCAGCAGCTCTCCGCTCAGGGAGCTGTGAGAACCAAGCCATCAGTGGTGTTCGATCGATTGGTTCTCAGTGTCGAGCCACGGGGTGGCAGATGCAGCATCGGACTGATGCTACATCCACCGACCATGTTACCCCGAAAATAAGACCTAGCGTTATTTTCCAGGAGGGCTGCAATATAAGCCCTACCCGAAAATAAGCCCTCGTTTAAAATGTTTGTAACATCCTATAATCCACTCTATTACAGTAGTATATAATGTACAATGTGTGCATTTTCTGTAATATATAAATGTGGGGAAGTGATCTCTGGCGGGTCACAGACGTGCAGAGCGACGATTAAATGAAGGTATTTAGCACAATTATATTACAGAACCACACATTATACATGATATACTACTGTAATAGAGTGGATTATAGGATTTTACAAGCATTTTAACTCCGTTCACTCTGGGGATTTCTGTCAGGCAGGGAGGGAGAGGGGGAGAGAAGACAATACATTACATGTTAAGACCTACCCCAAAAATAAGCCCTACTGTGTCTTTTGTTGCTCAAATTCAGTTAAAAGAGAAGTATTGATTTGGGGGTTCCCCCCACCCCCCGGGTCTTGGCTTATTTTCGGGGGAAATACGATAGGTAAGTATGATGGGGGGGGAAACCCCAAACCAATACTTCTTTTATCTGAATTTGAGCAGTTCTGCAAAGAAGAGCGGGCAAATATTGCAAAGTCTAGATGTACAACGTGAGTGGAGACAAATCCCAACAGTCTAAATGCTGGAATAAAAGCAAAAGGGGGGGGGGGGGGAAGATCTTTTTTCCAACTGTGATTCTGTGTTTGATTATTACATGTTGGTGTTTATCTTTCACTTGGATGTTAAAAGTTGCATGGAGTTTCACAGCTGGATAAAACAAAAACTGTGTCTGTCTTCTTTTTCTTTTAGGCTGCAAAGCAACAACAGGTAATTATTTTAAATCTGAGTGATTTTATTTTCTATATTCCCTCTGTACATAGGAATGTAAATGTTGCATTTCAGAAGCCACGATAAAGCAAATGAATCCCATACTTCACCTCTGCCCCGGAATATGTTTGGTGCGGAACTCACCGATATCTTTTTGTTTTATCTTTCTTCTTCATAGACCGGCTTCCAGCTCTTCACCCTCTCCAGCCGTTCCGTCAGTACCACCTGCAAGCTGAACACTCTGTTGTATCTCTCGTCCAGATCCGGTGAGTCTTGTATCCAGCCTTTGTAGGATGTAATGGACATTTTGTTCAGTCCGGTTTCTACACTGATCACTTTTTTTTCATGTTGGAGGTTCTTACCACTTAGCCCTTGTACACACGGTCGGAGATTCCGGCGGAATGTGTCCTATCGGACTGTTTCCGTCGGAATATCCGACGGACCAACTTTTCCAACTTGCCGGTAAAATTTTCCAACAAAATGCTCCTATCGGACATACTCCGATCATGTGTAGCCTACTCCGACGGACAAAGTGCCACGCATGCTCAGATCAAATTCCTAGACCAAAGCTATTGGCTACTAGCCTGAACGTAGTCCCGTCGTAATGAAATAACGTCATCACGTTATGTACAATCAGATTTTCCGACAACTTAGTCCAACCGTGTGTATGCAACATCACTTCCGGACCTCTTCCGGAATTAATCCGTCGGAATTACTCCGATGGATTTGGTTGTCGGAATCTCCGACCGTGTGTACAAGGGCTTAGAATGTATATCCAGCCAAAAAATTTTTTTCTAATGTTTGGTTAGATTAGGGAGGGGTTTAGGGCTGCAACAAACAATTATTTTCATAATCGCTTAGTTGGCCGATTATTGTTTCGATTAATCGAATAATCGGTTAATAACCTAGAAAAAAAAAAAAGGTAATTTTGCTGCAATTTGCATTTTTTACATATTTTTTTGGCCAATTTGTTGTTGGGCAGATTAAAAAACTAAAATTGCCGCAAAAACGCACTACATGCTTTTCTGCAGCTTCTCCATTGAAGTATATTGAACCAAAATAGCACCGTTTTGCGTTAAAAAAAATAAATAAAATAAAAGTCCTCGTCTTTTCCAAATACGCAGCAGCTGAAAAAATCATGGATGTGAACGTGTCCCATAGAAAACCATGTAAATGAACTGTAGGGTGTTTCTGCAAAAAGCACCAAAAAACACAGAGGTGTGACCCAGGCCTGAGATGTTTAGTAACATAACGGGGTTAAAAAAAACAAAAATTAGTACAAAAAGAGCAAATAGTCGCTACTGTAAGGGGTTAATTTTTTACTATGGGACAGTGAAAGTAATATTTACAGTAGAAATTTGCTCTTTTTGTACTATAAAGGGCTCATTTTAGTTTTTTGTTAACCCCATTATGTTAGTGGCCGATTTTTCGATTATGAAAATAGCAATCGATTAATTTCATAATCGATTAGTTGTTTCAGCCCTAGAGGGGTTAGAACCCCTGTTAGCTATCCATGGCTCTGTTAATAAGTTTTTTTTTTTTCTTTCTGTCCTACTGATAATGTTTTGCCAGACAGGAAGTGAGGGTAACCCTGCAACAGAAACACAGACAGAAATAAAAATGCTTTTAATACTATTTTATTTTTTCCTCTAACTTTTGTGTGTTGCGTGCTTGTTCTTGCTCTAGAGCGGGGATCTCCAAGCTACGGCCCTCCGGCTGTTGCGGAAGTACACGCAAGTAGGGGCCTGCCCTATATGCTCTGCAGAAATGGCGGAACAAGGTGTTGGTTTTGCCACAACATTGTAAGCCCTGAAAGTGACTCTTGGTGGGCGCTGGAGCGCCCTGCTGTGAACGATTATATCAAGAATTGTAATTGCATGCCATTGTTGAACAGTGGTAGAAAAATTGACCTTTGGTGGTTGTGGTGCTGGTGCCACAACACTATAAGTCCTCACAGTTACTCTGGGTGGGCACAGGAAGGGGCCCTCCTGTGAAATATTATATCAAGAATTGTAATTACATGTCCCTGTTAAACAGAGGCAGAAAAATTTGGCCTTAGGCACTGCTGCTGGTGCCACCACACTGCAACCTCTCCCATATACTCTAGTTTTATTGCAGGAATTAGCCCTGCTGCAAAGCATTGCATCAAAAATTGTAATTAAGCGCCCCTGTTAAACAGGGGCAGAAAAATTGGGCCTTAGGCACTGGTGCTGGTGCCACCACACTGCAACCTCTCCCATATACTCTTGTTTGATTGCAGGAATTAGCCCTGCTGCAAAGCATTGCATCAAAAATTGTACTTAAATGCCCCTGTTAAACAGGGGCAGAAAAATTGGGCTGATGGCATCACCCAGAACCAGAAATGTTCTTCCAACATATCAGCGGAGGAGGAAGAGGATAGACAATCAACATAACAGGACAGTCACTCAGCATCAGCATAGGCAGTCTTGAAGGGATGTGATATTTCAAAAAAATTATTCGGTTACATCAGCTTCAGGTGCTTGGTAGCTGTGGGTGATCCAAGACTGATTCATCTTGATGAAGGTCAGTCGATCAACTGATTCGGTGGACAGGCGCACACTGTGATCGGTAACAAAGCCACCAGCAGCACTGAAGGTGCGTTCCTGAAAGAACGCTGGATGCAGGACAGGCCAGTAGCTCAATTGCATACTGTGCAAGCTCTGGCCAGTGATCCATCCTCAAGACCCAGTAAGCCAGAGGATTTTCGGTGGGAAAGGTGTCCAAGTCTGACCTTGCCCCTAGGTATTCCTGCACCATGTAAATCAGACGCTGGCGATGGTCGCTGGAACCGATCATACCTATTCATTGTAAGACTCTGACATTCACAGACATGACGAGGCATGATGGGAATTGTAGTTCCTGAACAGCTGGAGGGCCGTAGTTTGGAGACCCTTGCTCTAGAGTGTTGGCAACTAGCATACCTAGAAGATCAGCAAAGCATAGCCAAATAATTTCGAATGACAGGTGTCCTTAACTGCTTCAGCCCCGGAAGATTTTACCCCCTTCCTGACCAGAGCACTTTTTGCGAATCGGCACTGCGTCGCTTTAACTGACAATTGCGCGGCCGTGCGACGTTGTACCCAAACAAAATTGACATCCTTTTTTTCCCCCACAAACAGCTTTCTTTTAGTGGTATTTGATCACCTCTGTGGTTTTTATTTTTTGCGCTATAAACAAAAAGAAATGGCAACAGTTTTGAAAAAACACAATATTTTGTACTTTTATAATAAAATATCCCACATTTAAAAAAAAAAAATAATTATTTTCCTCAGTTTAGGCCGATATGAAAAAGGGACAATTTTGAAAAAAACGCATTATTTTTTACTTTTTGCTATAATAAATAACCCCTAAATATATATATAAAAAAAAATGTTTCCTCGGTTTAGGCCGAAATGTATTCTACATACTATTGGTAAAAAAAAAAATCTCAATAAGCATATATTGGCTTTCACAAAAGTTATAGCGTCTTCAAAATGGGGGATAGTTTTATGGCATTTATATATATATATATAATATTTTTTTTAATACTAGTAATGGTGACGATTAGCAACTTATAATAGGACTAAGCGAATGTGCGGCAGGCAATCTGAGACTGACACTGACATCACCGGTGTGTAGGGGTAATACTATACACAGTCACTATCAATGTGTAATGTGTGCTGCTTTTACTAAGCTATGTGATTTTTTTTTTTTTTACTCCCTGCTTTGCAGAGAGAAAAAAAACAGCCACATCACTAGACTCATAGAGAGCCCTGTGTTGTGTACCAACACTGGGCTCTCTTCTGTCATCCGTTCAGCAGGTTCCGGGACCCGCTGATCAGCTCGTGCTGTGAATGACAGCTCAGCCGGGAAGGCAGGCGCATGTATAGTATATCTGTATGGTGTATAGTATAATATATCTGTATAGTATATATCTGTACAGTGTATAGTATATATCTGTACAGTGAGTGTATAGTATATATCTGTATAGTATATTTGTACAGTGTATAGTATATCTGTATAATATATATCTGTACAGTGTGTATAGTATATATCTGTATAGTGTGAGTGAGTGACTTGTATAGCGCTACTCAGCAGGGATCGATCTCCGCTGAGCAGGCACATGACAGGTCCATCTCTGCTCACTGTGCTGAGACGGGCCTGTCAGAGCCCCGCTCTCCTCTATGGAGAGATCGGATGAAAATGGATCGCCTGTCTGTTTTTCATTCGATCCGATTCCCCCAGACGGATGGAAAATAAGGTTTCTATATGTCTGGATTTAGCGGACGGGATAGCGGCAGATGTCAGCGGCCATGTCTCCACTGACATTAGTCCCTCCATAGAGGTGAATGGAGCATCCGATCAGGTCCACCTGTAAAACTGAAAGGCGGACTGATCGGGGAGCATGTGTAAAAGGGGCCTGAGTGGTTTTTGATTTAGGTTTTTTTTTTTTTTGTGTTGTTTTTTTTTTTTTTCTTACTGTAAAAACGCTAATAAAACACAAACGCTACTACTAGGCCAGTGAAAAAATGCTATTGGCGTTTTTCATGCAGCGTTTTATTTTTGGCGTTTTTGGAGCTTATTAAAAACGCTACTCTGCTTGGAGTCTAATAGTGAGAACTTCCATACTGATAATGTGGCAGGTTCCGTTAAACATTTTAATGAGAAAATGGCGATTTCATTTTCTTCTGGAAGTAATTGTTTTTCTTTGTCTTTCAGACACGAGTGGGATCAATTCTTGGCTCCACCTGACCATCCTGATGCCAGTAGTATCCCTCGTGGGTGGGTACTGCCCATGCCACCATCTAGTGACATTTGGGCTACGGCCCTGAAACAAGCAGAATGACTGAACTATTAAAAATTGCGATTTGTACATGATTTATATGTACTACCAGACTTTAAACAAAGGGTATGCAGATGGCCTATTGTATCCAGTCTGGGTTACGCAAGAACTTCTGAATTGAAGCACAACTTCAGCCCTATTTTTTTTTTCTAGTTGTGCAGAGCGGGAGAAAGGGGCAGAAACTCCATTTGTTTTTTCTTTGCCATCTGTATCCCTCTTTGGAAGATTTCACTCTGGCTTTTTGTCCCATTGACAGCTGTCAGAAGTATAAAGCTGGGTACAAACTGGCTGAAAATCAGCCTGTTCAGCAGAAACCAGCCGACCTTCGATCAATGTGTACAGCAGTCTGTCTGAGAGAAGCTGGTCTAACAACCGGATTTTGTCAAAGGGACACGCGGGAAAACCAACATCCAATCAGCACGTGCAACCCCAAAGGGGTTAAGATAGGCAGACTAAGGAGAGAAAAGTAGTCCACTTTTTACTGAATGTGAACTTGTCATTGAATGTATGATATGATAATGAACAAGTCAATATGGACAATACACGCAAAGTTCTATATTTATTTTGAAGTGACAGAATAAAGCATGTCAAAGTTGATTTGTGGTTTTACTAAGAGTTTTTTGTTTATTGCCCACATTTTTAACTTTTCACCATCCAACAGTAAAAAGTCCATTCATTCCACTTTTGTATATATTTTTTTTCTTTTCTTTTTCTTTTTCTTTTTTTTTTTTTTAAAGCACTGCTGTATTTATTCATAGTATCCCTACTTCCTCCTACTCGGCCGCACGTGTCATTTCTAGCTTTGCAATGTCTCCTAGGATATGTGTGTCATCAATCCCAGGAGACAACAGGCATTGCCAGTGTTGAGCCGCTACCCATAAGAATATGCAAACAAAGTGATGTTGCATCACGGCCATCTTGGTACATCTGCACTCGTCTGCAGTAAGCCTAGCATTAGAAGTCAGCAAGCGGACATCTTTATAAGACCCACCGGAGTCTTGCTTTTCACAGTTTTTTTTTTTTAAACAGTAAACTCAGCTTATATACTGTATTTCACTATATAAGCTGAGTTTACTGTTAAAAAAAATAACGATAAGCAAGACTCCGGTGGGTGTATAAAGCTGTCCGCTTGCCAACTTCTAATGCTAGGCTTACTGCAGTGCCAAGCGACTGCCCTGTTGCATTATGAACACAGAGCCTGGGTGATGACGTCACCCATAGGCTTACTGTTCGGCATTCGTTGTTGGCTGTCCCTCCTCTACTCTAAACTGAAGCCAGTGCTGGGAGCCGATCATGTGATTGGACCCGAGCAACTTCACAAGAGGTAAGTATAAGCATCTTTCCATGATAGATCAAATAGTGTTGGAATGGGATTGGGAGTAGATATTGGCTTAGGGTTTGACTGGAATGCCACCTTAACAGTTGTAATTATTTGAAGCAGCACCAGGGGGGAGTAGAGAGTAACACTTATAATAAAAGAGCACATTTTAGCAAGAAGCATAAAAAGAAACCCAAAGCACAAAGTAACATCTTTACTAGTTCATATAGAGAATAATATAACGGGGAAATTGCTTCCTTTGTTCTTTTAAGGGTCAACCCTTCCAAAACTGATATTTCACTTTTTCGTTATGATAAACTGGCAGCTGGATTAAATCTCCTATCTTCTGGGGTGACTCTCTTGGGATCTCTGTGCAATTTGGTTCCTGGCTTGGCACAGCTCTCCCATCATGAGAGGTTCCTACTCTTCCTTCTGTGTTTTTTATTTTTTTTTATGTATTTTCCTTCTTCATGATGGGTAACTCAGAGAATGCCCACCCCACCTGATCTGAACAGGAAACGCACAGAGAAGACTGAAAGCCCCAACCCACCTTCACCTCCTCCTTTCCTCACAGTTCCACTCCACTGTTCCCTGTGGAGTTGCAGGAATTTCCCTTTTTAGAAATTTTAAGGCGTATTTAGCTAGTATACTGCTTAGGTGAAGATGCTGGTTTAAAAAACAAAAAAACAAAAGGAGGTGTTGTGGTCTTCACCGAGGATGATTCCAGAGCGTAGGTTTGGTTGTAGGAGCTCCTGATGTGTATTCCTCTGTCCACCATCAAAGACAAGGCAAGGATGAGGCCGTTTTTGGGGCTTGCGGAAACTAGCTTCTTTGTATGGCTAATGGTGGCTCCATCTTGCTGGCCCGGGCCCACAACGCACATGGTTGCGGCGTGGCTGTCTTGTATTTATTTAGGGTCTTAAAACAGGCGGTGAGGAGGCAATATAACGGCAGGGACCCTCAGCTGTAAGCACAACCGGAGCCTGGGAAATGGTTACCTGATTTTTATTAGTAAGCATCTACAGTATTTGTAAAATAAGTAAAAATCTGCTTTCATCCCTTCCCACCAACTATACACACCCACGTGGCCTCACTGAAGTGGGTCTATATCCATTAGGCTGCACATATATGCATACCAATGTTTGTAAGAGCTCCGGGTCCCATGCTAATGATCGAGAACCAGGACTTCTAGTCACCTGATCACTGTGATGGCATGTAATTGGCTATCAGTGTTCAGTCACACTGCAACCTGACCATTTTTTCTTGAGAGAAAGATGCATTGTATACATACAGGATACATTACATTATATGCATACAGGATCCATTATATAATACATTGTATGCATACAGAATACATTATATTATACATTGTATGCATACAGATACTGGGCTGCCCCTACCATGGGTCCTGGTGGGTCCATTGGTCCTAGGTGGCCATTTGAGAGGGATGGCAAATTGATGCCCACATTTTTTCCCCCAGCATTTTTGTGTGCAGGGGTGCCATGCAGCTCAATGGCCGGTGTCTTATCATATAAGGTCCTCCATCGGATAGTGTCCGCTGCGTACTGCGCATGCGCAGTACACAGCAACACAGATTCCGAAAATTGCCGAGGATGAACGGCGCCTGCGCCGTGAGTCCAGGTTCTATCCCCACTATCCAAGTGGACATAGAGTAGGAATATAAAAGAGCCGAGCGCAGCGAGGCCGAGCCCGAAGCATGGCGAGCAAAGCTCGCCCGCGAGGGGCCCTCTAATATTCACAACCCTATGTCCGCTTGGATGGTGGGGCTACCACCTCCACTCACGGCGCAGGTGCCGTTCAGCTTCGAAGATTTTCCGAAGCTTTGTCTGCTCCGGCGCGGACACTATATGATGGCCGGACACTATATGGCACAACACCGGCTGTGCTTGTTAGGGGCAGCAGAAGGAAAGGGGAATTCCGGACATGAGAAGCTCCGTGTCTCCCCCCCATACAGACGTGAAGATGGTGCATCCCAGTCAGCAGAGGCTCCGGCTGCATGTGGTGCACAAAGCAGTCACAGCAGCTAGGATCTGGAGCCCATGGCCGCCCATTCAGTTCGCGGAATGGTTAGAGGGGCGGAGACTAGAGGTCAGCTGACTCGTGATTGAAGTGGGAGGAGACCCCATCTCCTCACTCAGCATAGGTGTCACTCCCGCCAGACACCACAGTGAGTACGACTGCCTGTAATCTTAACCTCCCAGCACTGCCACTGACCCCCCTCTTAGTGCTGCCTCCCTAGCACTACAACTCCTCCCAGAACTGCCGCTGACCCCCCTCCTAGCACTGCCTCCCTAGCACTGCCACTGACCCCCCTCTTAGTGCTGCCTCCCCAGCACTGCGACTGACCCCCCTCCTAGCACAGCCTTCCCAGCACTGCCACTGACCCCCCCTCCTAGCACTGCCACCCCAGCACTGCCCCTGACCCCCCTCTTAGTGCTGCCTCCCCAGCACTGCCACTGATGCTCCTCCCAGCACTGCCGCTGACCCCCCTCCTAGCACTGCCTTCCCAGCACTGCCACTGACCCCCCTCCTAGTACTGCCTCCCCAGCACTCCATCTCCCCACTCAGCATAGGTGTCACTCCAGCCAGACACCAGAGTGAGTATGACTGCCTGTAATCTTAACCTCCCAGCACTGGCACTGACCCCCCTCCTAGCACTGCCACTGACCCTCCTCACAAGCAGTGCCACTGACCTTCCCAGCACTGCCACTGACCCCCCCCTCCCAGCACTGCCACTGACTCCCCCTCCCAGCACTGCCACTGACTCCCCCTCCCAGCACTGCCACTGACTCCCCCCTCCCAGCACTGCCATTGACTCCCCGTCCCAGCACTGCCATTGACTCCCCGTCCCAGCACTGCCACTGACTCCAGTCCCCAGCACTGCCACTGACTCCCTCTCCCCAGCACTGCCACTGACTCTCCCCCTCCCCAGCACTGCCACTGACTCTCCCCCTCCCCAGCACTGCCACTGACTCTCCCCCCTCCCCAGCACTGCCACTGACTCTCCCCCTCCCCAGCACTGCCACTGACTCTCCCCCTCCCAGCACTGCCACTGACCCCCCTCTTAGTGCTGCCTCCCCAGCACTGCCACTGACGCTCCTCCCAGCACTGCCGCTGACCCCCCTCCTAGCACTGCCTTCCCAACACTGCCACTGACCCCCCTCCTACTACTGCCTTCCCAGTACTCCACCTCCTCACTCAGCATAGGTGTCACTCTCGCCAGACACCAGAGTGAGTATGACTGCCTGTAATCTTAACCTCCCAGCACTGGCACTGACCCCCCTCCTAGCACTGCCACTGACCCCCCTCCTAGCACTGCCACTGACCTTCCCAGCACTGCCACTGACCTCCCCCCTCCCAGCACTGCCACTGACTCCCCCCCTCCCAGCACTGCCACTGACTCCCCCCCTCCCAGCACTGCCACTGACTCCCCCCCTCCCAGCACTGCCACTGACTCCCCCTCCCAGCACTGCCACTGACTCCCCCTCCCAGCACTGCCACTGACTCCCCCTCCCAGCACTGCCACTGACTCCCCCTCCCAGCACTGCCACTGACTCCCCCTCCCAGCACTGCCACTGACTCCCCCTCCCAGCACTGCCACTGACTCCCCGTCCCAGCACTGCCACTGACTCCCGTCCCCAGCACTGCCACTGACTCCTCGTCCCCAGCACTGCCACTGACTCCTCGTCCCCAGCACTGCCACTGACTCCTCGTCCCCAGCACTGCCACTGACTCCCCCTCCACAGCACTGCCACTGACTCTCCCCCTCCACAGCACTGCCACTGACTCTCCCCCTCCACAGCACTGCCACTGACTCTCCCCCTCCACAGCACTGCCACTGACTCTCCCCCTCCACAGCACTGCCACTGACTCTCCCCCTCCCAGCACTGCCACTGACTCTCCCCCTCCCAGCACTGCCACTGACTCTCCCCCTCCCAGCACTGCCACTGACTCTCCCTGTAACGGCTCCCCTAATATAAAGGGGGTTAACGCCGTTTGCGATGTTCCCTCTCCGAGACACACATCCAATCGGTACCAATATCCACAGTTAAACGACCCTTTCCTATAGGAGCCGATCCCTCTGGCAAAAAGACGAGACGCACTCTGTCTCTGCTGTAGTAGGAATTACTTTTATTAAAAACCAACATTGTATTTTTTTACACAATTCCAGGCACATGCTTTAACATGAACAAGAGCCCAGCTCCACCCACACATCCCAAGACGTCTGCTATGCTTCAAACGATCCCACCCAATACACATCTTTTCACAAAGGGTTAGCAGCCAGTCTGTCTGGCACTTTACACTACACACAAGGATAGACTTAAATGAACAATAGAAATGCAAAACAACTTAATTCCTCACAACAATGACACTTAACCCCCACATACAGTATACAATGTATTATACAGCCTTGAATATGGCTATCACAGACCATATCGGGGGTTTCTTTTATTCACCCTGTGTCCAAAGTGACCCCACTGTCATACATCTCCCCTTTCGGCAGGAGACTAACAGAGGAGGGGACCCCAGACGGGTTGACTCCGCAGTTAGTCCATGGGTCCATTCTTCCAATACTGGATAACCCATCAACATTGCACTAGGAGCCCGGGAGGGCGTCGGTTTGCCGGGACAACCCATCAGCATTGCCATTTTGCTTACCGGGTCGGTAGCTGATGGTGAAGTTGTAAGGTTGTAGGGCTAAGCTCCACCGCAACAACCTGCCATTATCTCCGGAGACCCGGTTAAGCCAGACCAATGGGTTGTGGTCGGTGACCAGTGAAAATTCCTGTCCGTATAAGTAAGGGTTCAGCTTTTTAAGGGCCCAGACCAGGGCCAAACACTCCTTCTCCACTGCCGCATAGCTCACTTCCCGGGGTAATAGTTTTTTCTACTCAGGTATGCGACAGGGTGTTCTCCTCCATCCTCCCCAACTTGGCTCAGCACCGCCCCCAGTCCAAACATGGAAGCATCCGTGTGGACAAGAAAACGTTTGTTAGGTACTGGGGCAGCCAAGACAGGGGCATTTACAAGTGCTTGCTTGAGGGCTAGAAACGCGGATTCACAAGCTGGAGACCAGAGGACTTGCCTAGGTAAATTCTTTTTCGTCAGGTCAGTCAGGGGTTTGGCGATAGCACTATAATTAGGGACAAAACGTCGGTAGTACCCTGCAGTTCCCAAGAAGGCCAATACCTGGGTCTTAGTACGGGGCGTGGGCCAGTTAGCTACTGCCTCTACCTTGGCTGGCTCAGGTCGCTGGTTCCCACACCCCACTCGGTGTCCCAGGTACTGCACCTCCGCCATCCCTAGATGGCACTTGTCTGGTTTCAAGGTCAGGCCTGCGGCCCGAATTTTGTCCAGAACCACTCCTACGTGAACCAGGTGCTCCTCCCAAGACCCACTGTAGATCGCAATGTCATCCAGATATGCACATGCAAAATCCTGGAAGCCATCGAGGAGCCTATCCACCATACGTTGGAAGGTCGCTGGGGCATTTTTCATTCCAAATGGCATGACCTTAGACTGGTACAGGCCAAATGGGGTAACAAATGCCGACTTGGGGATAGCATCCTCGGCCAGGGGGATCTGCCAATAACCTTTACACAGGTCTATTGTAGTTAAATAACGTCCCCTGGCTATACGATCTAGTAGTTCATCTACCCTGGACATCGGGTAGGCATCGGTGGTGGTCTTCTCGTTGAGTCGCCTGTAGTCCACGCAGAACCGGGTAGTCCCGTCTTTCTTAGGCACCAGGACTACAGGCGAGGCCCAAGGGCTGTCAGAAGGCTCCATGACTCCTAACTGAATCATCTCCTGTATCTCCTTCCGCATTTCCTCTCGGACTGCTTCAGGGATACGGTAGGGGGACTGGCGGAGGGGTGCTTGTCCAGGGGTCTCTACCTTATGTACAGCCAAGGTCGTATAGCCCGGTCTTTGGGAGAACGTCGCCTGTTTCTCCCACAGAAGCCGCTTAGCCTGTTCCTTCTTTGTGGGGCTTAACCGGTCTCCTAGCTGTACAAGGCTAATGAGGTCGGTCTGGGGCTCTCTCTCTAGTAAGTCAGGGAGGGGTAAACCTTCTGAGTCGTCCGCAGCAGGGGCACATACTGCCGCAACATCCTCCTGCCGTTCCTGATACTCCTTCAGCATGTTCACATGAAAGGTTCGCTGGATTCTTTCATCTGCACAGCTGGCAATAACATAGGTAGTATCACATACCTGGGCTACTACTTTATATGGGCCCTGCCAAGATACCTGCATCTTGTCAGTCTTCACAGGCTTGAGCACTAAGACCTTCTGCCCAACCTGGAAGACCCGCTGTCGGGCCCCCCGGTCGTACCATCTCTTCTGTCTTCCCTGGGCCGCCTGGAGATTCTCTCTTACCATCAGAGACAGTTGCTCCATGTGGTCCCTGAGTTCCAGAACATAGGGTACTATGGGGGTCCCTTCTTTCTCTGTCTCTCCCTCCCAGTGTCCTCTGATGAGATCGAGGGGTCCGCGGACCCTTCTCCCATAGAGTAACTCGAAGGGCGAGAACCCAGTAGATTCCTGGGGTACCTCTCTGTACGCAAATAACAGGTGAGGCAGGAATCTCTCCCAGTCTCTGCAAGAGTCCGAAAAGGTCCTCAGCATTTGCTTGAGGGTCCCGTTAAAGCGTTCGCAGAGACCATTAGTCTGGGGGTGGTAGGGGGAGCTCAGTAAGGGCTTAATATTGCACACCTTCCACAACTGCCGGGTGAGTACCGCGGTAAACTGGGTTCCCTGGTCAGAGAGAATCTCCTTAGGGAACCCCACTCTGGTAAAAATCTTAACCAGGGCATCAGCTACTGTCTCTGCTTCAATGTTGGACATAGCTACTGCCTCTGGGTAACGGGTGGCGTAGTCCACCACGGTGAGAATATACTTCTTTCCGGATGGACTAGGCAGGGCAAGGGGACCCACAATGTCAACGGCTATGCGGTAAAAGGGCTCCCCAATAATAGGCATGGACATGAGTTTAGCCTTAGGGTGGTCCCCCCTCTTCCCTATCCGTTGACATGTGTCACACGTTTTGCAGTATTGTCGCACATCCTGGCTAAAATTGGGCCAGAAGAAATTCTGTGTGATCCTATGGGCCGTGCGACGGAACCCTAGATGTCCCGCTAGCGGCACATCATGCCCGATTCGCAGAATCTCCAGCTGGTATTTCTTAGGTACCACCAGCTGTCGTTTCTGCGAAGGGGCCTTACTTCTCTGAGATGGCTTAGGGATCCTATACAGTCTATCCCCATCCCATTCAAACAGCTCCCCATCTATTCCCCTTTCCTGAGTATCTGCCTTAGCCCTATACTTGTGTAAGGTCGGGTCCTCCCGAGTTTCCCTCCCGAATGCTTCTGGGGTATCCCAGCCTAGGCGCGCCTGATCTAAGGTACGTGTCGGGGAGGATAGTCTCACCTGGGTCTCTGCAGCAAGTGGGCCGGTTCCAGCAGTACGTGTCTGTGCACGGGTAGTCACAGGGTTGACTTCATCGGGGCCCATCGGGGTGTAAGCAGAAAACAGGGGGGCCAAATCATTCCCCAGTAGTACATCCGCAGGCAAGTCCTTCATCACCCCCACATTCACGTGTCCCGAACCAACCCCCCAATCCAGGTGAACACGGGCCACGGGTAGCCGGAAGATGGTACCTCCCGCTACTCTTACGGCTACAGTGTCTCCGGTGTGTTGGCTCTCTGGGATGAGGTTCTTCCGTAGTAGGGTCATGGTAGCGCCGCTATCACGTAAGCCATTGGCTACCATTCCATTAACCCGGACCGTCTGCCTGTGTTGTTGCCTGTTGTCCCGGTTAGCTGCTTGTATTGGATCAGCCTCGTGCAGGACGCCCCAATGTTCTTCCCCCTCAACGCAGTGGGCCGCAGGCATGGGTGTGCGGGGGCTCCCCCTTGCTGGTTGTCTCCATGACTGGGACTGGATTGCTGGATTTAATGGACAGTCTGGCTTTTTGTGCCCTAGCTGTTTACATCCGAAACACCTGATGGGTTGTGCATAGTCCTGGGCGGTGAACCTGGGCTGCTGAGGATAAGTGGCCGCTGGGGTTGGTGCTGAAGCTGTGTTAGAGGCTGATAAACTGGGCCGAGATGGTGGATAGCGCTCGCTTCCGCCTGACCTTCGAGAGTCCAGATATTCATCGGCCAAAGTAGCCGCTTGCTGTACAGTCCGTGGTTGCTTATCTTGTACCCAATCCCGTAGTACCGGAGGGTTGTGGTTAAAGAACTGTTCTAAGAGTACTAGTTGGGTGATGTCTTCTATGGTATGAGCGTGGCTTCCCTGGATCCAGCCCTTAAGGTCTCGCTGCAGACGATGTGCCCACTCCACGTATGTTATGTGGGTTTGTTTCCGAGATTCTCGAAACTTAATCCGGCTGGCTTCGGGTGTAATGGCAAATCGGGCTAGCAGAGCTTCTTTTACCCGATCATAGTCTTTAGCGTCCTCATCCTCCAGGGCCCGATACGCATCCGCCGCTCTGCCAGTTAAATTACTTGCCAGTAAGACGACCCAATCTTGGGGCAGTACTTCATGTATCTGACATAGTCTCCCAAAGTCCTGCAGGAATGCTTCAATTTCCTCCTCTCCCTCCTTAAATAGTTTGAACGCCCGAAAGGGCAACTTACGGACAGGCGCTGCATCTTTAAGTGTTGTCTCCGATTGCCATATTTCTGCCATTCTCTGTTCATGTTGCCGCTCTAGTTCTCTCTCCTGTCGCTCATCCTGCAGCTGGATGTCTCTAATGGCATTCTGTATGGCGGTCTCTGATGGGTTAGCACCATATAATGCCACCCGCTGTCGAACTCGTTGCTGAAACAAGTCTTCAACTGACCGGGGTCCTGCATCACCATCCCTCTGATCCATCTCGGTTAGTTCCCTGATCAAGGTGGCCTTGTTCTTTGTCCCACTGGTCCCTCCACGGCTCTCAAGTAAGTCTTTCAGTGCGGCTTTCCTGCAGGCTGCATAGCTGGTCATTTACTGTGGTGGTTTGAAGTGTCCCAGTAACTGGAGGGAAGATCCCGCTGCTGCCACCAATGTAACGGCTCCCCTAATATAAAGGGGGTTAACGCCGTTTACGATGTTCCCTCTCCGAGACACACATCCAATCGGTACCAATATCCACAGTTAAACGACCCTTTCCTATAGGAGCCGATCCCTCTGGCAAAAAGACGAGACGCACTCTGTCTCTGCTGTAGTAGGAATGACTTTTATTAAAAACCAACATTGTATTTTTATACACAATTCCAGGCACATGCTTTAACATGAACAAGAGCCCAGCTCCACCCACACATCCCAAGACGTCTGCTATGCTTCAAACGATCCCACCCAATACACATCTTTTCACAAAGGGTTAGCAGCCAGTCTGTCTGGCACTTTACACTACACACAAGGATAGACTTAAATGAACAATAGAAATGCAAAACAACTTAAATCCTCACAACAATGACACTTAACCCCCACATACAGTATACAATGTATTATACAGCCTTGAATATGGCTATCACAGACCATATCGGGGGTTTCTTTTATTCACCCTGTGTCCAAAGTGACCCCACTGTCACACTCCCCCTCCCAGCACTGCCACTGACTCCCCTCTTAGCAGCATTGCCACTGACCCCCCCTCCCCAGCACTGCCACTGACCTCCCCCCTCCCCAGCACTGCCACTGACCCCCCCCTCCCCAGCACTGCCACTGACTCCCCGTCCCAGCACTGCCACTGACTCCCCATCCCAGCACTGCCACTGACTCCCTGTCCCAGCACTGCCACTGACTCCCCGTCCCCAGCACTGCCACTGACCCCCCCCCCCCTCCCAGCACTGCCACTGACCCCCCCCTCCCCAGCACTGCCACTGACTCTCCCCCTCCCCAGAACTGCCACTGACTCTCCCCCTCCCCAGAACTGCCACTGACTCTCCCCCTCCCAGCACTGCCACTGACTCTTCCTCTTCCCAGCACTGCCACTGACCCCCCTCCCCAGCACTGCCACTGACTCTCCCCCTCCCAGCACTGCCACTGACTCTCCCTCTTCCCAGCACTGCAACTGACCCCCCTCCCCAGCACTGCCACTGACTCCCCTCCTCCCCTCACTGCCACTGACCCCCATCCCAGCACTGCCACTGACCCCCCTCCCCAGCACGGCCACTGACCCCCCTCCCCAGCACTGCCACTGAACCCCCCACCACCAGCGTCGCCAATGATACCACTGTCATATACTGTCCTAGCCTGTCTATACACTACCCTAGCCCGCCCCTTGGAATTGAACATAACGGTATGTTATATAATTTTTCATATACCGTATATACTCGAGTATAAGCCGAGATTTTCAGCCTCTTTTTTGAGGCTGAAAGTGCCCCCCTCGGCTTATACTCGAGTCATCGCTGTCTGCCCGCTCGATCAGCGTGTCGAGCAGACAGACAGCGGCCATTCTATAATTCAAAAGCCGCGCCTCCGGCTCCGCCTTCGCCTGTGATAGGCGGAACACTGAATTTCCCAGCAGCCTGTGTTCCGCCTATCACGGACATCGTATCATCCTCGTACTACGGACGAGGATGATACGATGTACGTGATAGGCGGAACACAGGCTGCTGGGAAATTCAGTGTTCCGCCTATCACAGGCGAAGGCGGCGGCGCAGCTTTTGAATTTTACAATGGCCGCCGAGGCGCCGACGAAGAGGGCACGGGACGGAGGCAAGGCAAGGCACGGCACGGGACGGGACGGGACGGGACGGAGGCAAGGCACGGCGGCGAGGCACGGAGGCAAGGAGGCAAGGCACGGGACGGAGGCTCGGGACAAAGGCTCGGGACACAGGTAGGCTGGACACACACACACACACACACACACACACACACACACACACACACACACACACACGGATGGATACACACACACACAGGGATGGATGGATGGATGGAGACACACACACACAGGGATGGATGGATGGATGGATGGAGACACACACACACAGGGATGGATGGATGGATGGACACACACACACACAGGGATGGATGGACGGACACACAGGGATGGACGGACACACAGGGATGGACGGACACACAGGGATGGACGGACACACACACAGGGATGGACAGGCATGTCTCACCCTCGGCTTATACACGAGTCAATAAGTTTGCCAGTTTTTTTGGGGGTAAATTGGGGGCCTCGGCTTATATTCGGGTCGGCCTATACTCGAGTATATACGGTATACAAGGTGCGGTTGCATTTAAATCCGACTTCCTGATCAACTTAATTTCAGTTTTAATTATAAAGGATTATAATGGATGTGGGGGCCTTTTGGTGGGCGTGATTTTTATTTTTTTATTTTTTCGGGTGGGGGGGGGGGGGGGCAGCACAATGTCTTGGGCCAGCCCTGATCGGATATATTATATACAGTAATACATTGTATACATACAGGATATTTTCTATAATACATTGAATTTATACAGGATACATTATATAATACATTGTATACGTACATACAGGATACATTATATAATACATTGTATAAATACAGGACACATTATATAATACTATTTATGCATACAGAATATGTTATCGCTGCGTTCATCAAGAGCAGGAGAATTTATTTTGGATTGGTTTTAGGTGGTGGATTATGGTAATAGCAAGAAATAATACAGCTAGATTTAACCACTAGGCATCTGCACTATAGCCGAAAGACGGCTGCAGCGCAGACTCCAATTGCCGGGAGGACATCCTCCTGTTTACTACCCCAATGCGTGCCGCCGCGGGCGTGCATCGGAGAAGTTCTGTGTTAGCCGTGTCCCATGGACACAGCCAATCACTGATCATGCTAAGTGGCCAATCGCAGTGGCCATTTAGCACTCGATCGCAGTGTCCAATGGGAGATGATCTCATATGTAAACATCTCTCGTCGCCGGCTCTCCCTCCTCACACCGAGACAGTGTGTGAGGAGGGAGAACGAATGGCTGCAGCGTCAAGGTGAAAAAAAAAAAGTGCTCTCAGTGCCATCTATCCCCAGTGCCATCTGTCCCCAGCACCACGTATAAGTGCCATCTGTCATCAGTGCCACCTATTAGTGCCATCTGTCATCAGTGTCAGGTATTAGTGCCATCTGTCATCAGTGCCACGTATTAGTGTCATCAGTGTCATGTATAAGTGCCACCTGCCACATATTAGTGCCACGTGTCAGTGCCACATATTGGTGCCATCTGTCATCAGTGTCAGGTATTAGTGCCATCTGTCATCAGTGCCACGTATTAGTGTCATCAGTGTCATGTATAAGTGCCACCTGCCACATATTAGTGCCACATGTCAGTGCCACATATTGGTGCCATCTGTCATCAGTGTCACATGTCATCAGTGCCATGTATTAGTGCCATCTGTCATCAGTGTCATGTGTCATCAGTACCATCTGTCATCATGCCACGTCAGTGTCACGTGTCATTGTCCTGGTGCTCCAGGGCCTTCAAAAGTGTAATAGGTAGTCAACAAGTTAGATGTGTAATTTATGCTCCTAGAACACGTGACGGAGCTCCCTGCATGTTGGGCCTCTCTATGTGGCCAAGCTGTAAAAAAGTCCAACATATGTGGTATCGTAATACTCAGGAGGAGTAGCAGAATGTGTTTTGGGGTGTCATTTGTGGTATACACATGCCATGTGAGAGAACTAACCTATTACAATGACAATTTTGTGGGGAAAAAATAAATAAACTTCATTTTGCAAAGAATTGTGGGGAAAAAATGACAACATCAAAAACCTCACCATTCCTCTTCCTCTACTAAATACCTTGGAATGTCTACTTTCCAAAAAGGGGTCATTTGGGGGGTATTTGTACTTTCCTGGCTTGTTCAGGTCGCAAGAAATGAGATAGACCACCAGTACATTAGATGTGATCAATTTTTTATGATTCGCACCACAGCTTGTAGACTCTCTAACTTTCACAAAGACCAAATAATATCCACTAATTTGGGTTATTTTTTACCAAAGATATGTAGCAGTATAAATTGTGGCCAAAATGTATGAAGAAAAATTAATAATTTGCAAAATTTTATCACAGAAACAAATAAAAATGCGTTTTGTTTTCAAAATTTTCATTCTTTTTTCATTTATAGTGCAAAAAAGAAAAAAAAACCCAGAGGTGATCAAATACCACCAAAAGAAAGCTCTATTTAAAAAAAACAAAAAACAAAAAAAAATCATTTGGGTACAGTGTTACATGACTGAGTAATTGTCATTCAAAGTGTGAGAGCACCGAAAGCTGAAAATTGGTCTGGTAATGAGGGGGGTTTAACTGCCCAGTTGTCAAGTGGAAAAAAAAAATAGATATTTTTTTTTTTTTATTATTATTTTGTGCCAGCTTTCCTTAGATAATAAAAAATATATCAGGAGATACCCACTATCATTAAATGAAAAAAAAAAACGATTTTTCCAGAAAAAAAAAACATGCTATAGTCCACCTGGATACACAAAGTAGTTGTGATGCTATGTACAGATCTACTGACACATGTCAAAGCTGCACAATTGTGTTCAGGTGTTTAGAATTTGTTTTATTCTCCATCACAAAGGGGTTGAGAATAAGTACTTACGGTGCCTTGAAAAAGTATTCATATCCCTTGAAATTTTCCACATTTTGTCATGTTACAACCAAAAACGTAAATGTATTTTATGTGATAGAACACAAAGTGGCACATAATTGTGATGTTTTCAACATTTGTTACAAATAAATATGTGAAAAGTGTGGTGTGGATTTGTATTCAGCCCCCATTACTCTGATACCTCTAACTAAAATCTAGTGGAACCGATTGCCTTCAGAAGTCACCTAATTAGCAAATAGAGTCCACCTGTGTGTAAAAAGAAAATCATTATTGAAAGAAATCCATAAGAGGTTTGTGAGAAGCCACGTGGAGGACTCAGCAAACATGTGGAAGAAGGTGCTCTGGTCAGATGAGACCAAAATTGAACTTTTTGGCCTAAAAGCAAAATGCTATGTGTGGCGGAAAACTAACACTGCACATCACCCTGAACACACCACCCCCACTGTGAAACATGATGGTGGCAGCATCATGTTGTGGGGATGCTTTTCTTCAGAAGGGACAGGGAAGCTGGTCAGAGTTGATGGGAAGATGGATGGAGACAAATACAGGGCAATCTTAGAAGAAAATCTGTTAGTCTGCAAAAGACTTGAGATTAGGGCGGAGGTTCACCTTCCAGGAAGAAACGACCCGAAACATACAACCAGAGCTACAATGGAATGGTTTAGATCAGGGATGTGCAATTAGCGGATCTCCAGCTGTTGCAGAACTACAAGTGCCATGAGTCATAGCAAGAATGACAGCCACAAGCATGACACGCAGAGGCAGAGGCATGATGGGACTTGTAGTTTTGCAACAGCTGGAGGTCCGCTAATTGCATATCACTGGTTTAGATCAAAGCATATTCATGTGTTAGAATGGTCCAGTCAAAGTTCAGACCCAAATCCAATTGAGAATCTGTGGCAAGACTTAAAAATTGCTGTTCACAGACGCTCTCCATCCAATCTGACAGAGCTTCGGATATTTTTTAAAGAAGAATGGGCAAAAACGTCCCTCTCTAGATGTGCAAAGCTGGTAGACACCCCCAAAAAGACTTGCAGCTGTAATTGCAGTGAAAGGGGGTTCTACAAAGTATTGACTCCGGGGGGCGCCATACAAATGTACCCCCCACACTTTTCACATATTTATTTGTAAAAACTGTTGACAACCATTTATCATTTTCCTTCCACTTCACAATTATGTGCCACTTTGTGTCGGTCTATCACATCAAATCCCAATAAAATACATTTACTATTTTTGGTTGTAACAAAATTTCAAGGGATATGAACACTTTTTTAAGGCACTGTGTATATTGATTTTTTTTTCTTTTCAAACCGGAGTTTTTAGTATCACTTTTTAATTATCTGCGTTAAAAATACTTTCTGGTGTTTAACACAAACTGTGGTAAACAGTTTTTTATTTTTTATTTTTTTTTAATATATCTGGATTTCAGCTTTTAGAAACAATGATGTGTGTGCGTGGAATAAACAATTCTATGGGCCCAGTTGCTCGGGAATAACCCTTCCCGGTCACATTTCTCTTCCACACGTGTGTTCCCGTTTTAATGGGATTACATGGCAGGCAGTAGATGATATAATCCATGCTGTATGATCTGCTACTATCTCTGTACACACGTGGACTTCATAAGCTTTTAGGCTGCTTATTACGTCAGCAGTGAAGTACTAGGTAGGTAGATGTGGTGTCCTGTACTGATCACTCATTCACTGCTTTGTAGCTGATCTGTTTGCAGCATCCAACAAGGATACATCAAGAGGTAAGTGTGTGTGTGTGCTTTCTATTCTATTTATTAATTTGTATATTATAATAAAAAAAATATTTGCATATTTATCTATTAAGTTGCATAGGATAAACTGGTAACTGTACACTGGCTTTATATTTTTTTTGATAAAATACATGTTTATATACTTGATACAACATTGATCCTTTTCTAATAAATAGTAGTAGATAATAGTATCAATAGTATTTTTTTAATCGCATATACATATGTCAATAATGAAATTTATAATATATATATAATATATAATATTATAATATATCAATATTGAGACAACTGTCTAAGTTGACCCCAAGAAATTGCAAGCATAGGAGGAACAGTAAAAAAAAAAAAAAAATATATATATATATATATATATATATATATATATATACACACACACATATATATATATATATATATATATATATGTGTGTATATGTATATATATATATATATATATATATATATATATATTTTTTTTTTTTTTACTGTTCCTCCTATGCTTGCAATTTCTTGGGGTCAACTTAGACAGTTGTCTCAATATTGATATATTATAATATTATATAATATATATATATATATATATATATATATATATATATATATATATATATTATAAATGTCTCAATATTGATATATTTGTTAAACCTTTTTAAATTGAAATGTAAGGGGCAACACTTGGTGTATTTATTAAATAAAAAAATAAAAAAAAGTTTGCATAGCAGTTCGTCCATTGATAGCGCCTATACTATTACTCTGTGTGAATGGGACTAAAAAAAAAAAAAAAAAAAAAAAAAAAATGTTATTCGTTTTTATTTTCTGTGATGGTTAAGTGTTATTAGGCTATCCACTTGACCTTTGGAAGATTTACCCCCCTTCAAGACCAGGACACTTTCTTCTTCTTTCTTTTTTTATTCTTCTCACAAATAGAGCTTTCTTATTTTTTAGAGTTTTTTTTTTTTTTTTTGTTTCACAAAGTTTTATTGGGTGAAAAAGAAAACATAATACACCTTAGTATAGAAATTTATTTTTGCGCTATAAACAATAGCGGATCCTGCTTTTCGTTTTTTTTTTCGCCTTCCTCTGGATCAACTGTGGGTATAGGATTAAAAATGAAGACAGGGACAAAGGGGTAAACAAAACCCCGGGACTTTAAAGGTGCTATATAATGTATATAGAAAATAGATATTCATAGAGTATGTATCATAAAATCACACATTTTTTTAAATTTTATTAACAAAAGTACAAAATCATATTTACAATATATTAAAAATTGTTATCCACATCAATGCGCTACAATGAAACAAAAGAAATAATATTTATCACTTCAGAGTATACCACTCGACATGTTTCGCTCCTCTGAGCTTCCTCAGGAGTTAAAGGTACACTTAGTGGATAAACTAAAAGTAATAATAGAGAGATACGGAATCAAAAATATATCATAATCAAATTCACATTTCCAATAACAATGATAAGATAACATACTCCAATAATACCCAATTCATGGGCATAACAACATTGTATGAATATGCAGTGTTCAATTCATGTATTTTTTTAAAACATAGGTCCACATAAGATTTTACCAAAAATATGCCAATTAGCCAGTTATACCGCAACAGTATAGCAGCCACCAAGTGGGTATAGGATTAGGTATATGGGTTTGTATGATATATATATATATATATATATATATATATATATATATATATATATATATATATATATATATATATATTTTTTTTTTTTTTATGGTTGAACTAGATGGACTTGTGTTTTTTTTTTTTTTCAACCTATGTAATAAAAAGAGACAATTTTCACAAAAAAATTTATAAAACTATATATTTTTTTACTTTCTGCTATAAAACATATCCAATCATTTAAAAAAATAAATAAAATCAAATTGTTTCATAAATTTAGGCCAGTATTTGTATTCTGCTGCATATTTTTGGTATTTTTGTTTACATAGGCAGAGCTCAATCCTGTCTCTCTCCTCGCCGATCAGCGGGTGCCAGCAAACATCCATTGGCTGGCACCTGCTGATTGGTTTCTGCTGTGACTAATCACAGCAAAAGGGGCACGCTCCCCCTGCCCGGAAATGCAGAATCATGTGTGTGTATATGTATTTGTGTAATATATATATATATATATATATATATATATATATACACACAAACAATATACAGTTGTGCTCAAAAGTTTGCATACCCTGGCAGAAATTGTGAAATGTTGGCATTTATATTGAAAATATGACTAATCATGCCAAAAAAAAATGTCTTTTTTTCAAGGATACTGATCTCATGAAGCCATTTATTATCACATAGTTTTTTGGCTCCTTAAAAAATTCATAACTATAACAGAAATCACCCAAATGGCACTGATTAAAAGTTTACATACCCTGGAATGTTTGGCCTTGGTACAGAAGGTGGCACACAGAGGTTAAAATGGTTAAAGGTTAATTTCCCACATTTGTGTCGCAGTAAAGCCACGCATTTTCCACTTCTTAATAAGCGATTAAACAGTACTGACTGGCATATTCAAGGCTTTGGGTATCTTTTTATATCCTTTTCCATCTTTTTTATAAAGTTCCATTACCTTGTTACGCAGGTCTTGACTGTTCTTTACTATCTCCTCATGGCTTAGGCAGGCCATAAATGGGTTGAATTTCGAAAAAGAATTTTCTTTCGAAAATCCTATCTAATAATTTTTAGTTCGTATTTCGCACCATTAGTGAGCTGCAGCCGATTTTCGTGCGGCAATCAAATTTGAGTAATCGGGCATGTTGGCAGTTTTTTGAACAATGAACGATTTTTTAATCAACGGTGGGAGAATCGTGCGAGAAATGTAATCGAAAAAGAAATGCGCGTGTTCAACAAAAGAAAATTCCCGGAGAGAAAAAGAAGATTCCCAGCCACGAAAATTCTTTTCTGTAGCAACATGAGGTTGGTTGGCCGAATTTCGAAATCAATGGTGGCGCCACCAGATCACAAAGCGCACAAATTGTCTTATTTTCAAAAGAAAATTCTTTAGAAAAATCGACCCATGTATGGTCAGCCTTGGTATCCAGCCTGCTTAGCGCATCTATTGCCGCGTACACGCGATCGAATTGTCCGCCGGACCGCATTACGCCGGACAATTCGAGCGTGTGTGGGCTCCAGCTGACTTTTTCATCGTAAAGTCCGGCGGACTTACAAAGTAGTTTTGGCGCAAAATTTGGACTTGGCTTTCAGCGGACAATCCGTCCGTCAGTGTGCTAGTCCGGCGGACTAAGAATGACGCATGCTCAGAAGCAAGTACGAGAAGGAAGCTATTGGCTACTGGCTATTGAACTTCCTTTTTCTAGTCCCATCGTACGTGCTGTACGTCATCGCGTTAGAAATCGCCGGACTTTTGGAGTGTCCGTGTGCGGCCAAGTCCGTTCGTTAGAAAGTCCGGCGGATTGTTTGCCGGACTAAGTCTGCTGGACAATTCGACCGTGTGTACGTGGCATATGTGAGAGCTAACAAACTCCTTGACTATTTATACACAGACACTAAGGGCCGGTTCACACAGCGAGGCGCGGCGAGGCGTCTCCGACTTGCCTCGCCGCGACCTGCGGGGATCTCAGCGGCGACTTGCAGAGGACTTCTGTATAGAAGTCAATGCAAGTCGCCCCCGAAGTCGCCCAGAAGTAGTACAGGAACCTTTTTTCTGAGTCGGAGCGACTCGAGTCGCTCCTCTCAGAACGGTTCCATTGTACAGAACGGGGGCGACTTGCGGGAGCGAGGCGAGGCGAGTCGTGTCGCCTCGCATCGCCTCGCTGTGTGAACCGGCCCTAATTGTGTTTTAAAAAGCCACAATTTTTTATTTTTTTTCCCTGTTCCTTTCCAACAGAACAAAATGTACAGGCACTTCCTCTGGGTGAATTGCTATTCTAATTTATTTTTTATTTTTATAAATGCACCCCTTGTTGTTCGACTGCAACAATAGAAATTAATTAAAAAAACAAGACATATAGGAGGAGGAAGTCTCATTTAGCTCTACTCTCAACTTAGTAATAAAAGGACTTGCCCGATTCTGTACAAATTGAACGGATTGTTGAGTTAGGCACTCACATTACATTGGTGGTTTGTAAACCTGCGGGAGTTTGTATGGTCAAATTGTAATGTATAAAATAAATGAGGTCCATAATGCCTCATATAGCAGTGTGCTGTCCGCAATTAATGTGCACTGATCGTTCCAGACTAACAGAAGTGAGGGAGAAAAGGAGAGGTTTCGATGCTCATGGAGAACATTACAAGCAGTCAAAAATACACATTAACCATTTCCTATGCAAGCCAATTCTGGCATTTTTCTCCCACGTGTAAAAATCTAATTTTTTTTGCGATTAAAATTACTCAGAACCCCCAAACACCATTATATCTATCTATCTATCTATCTATCTATCTATCTATCTATCTATCTATCTATCTATCTATATATATATATATATATATATATATATATATATATATATATTGTGACAGAGCGAGGCTCTGTCCCTGTGAAATTGGAGGAAAGAGGGATCTCCAACCCTGTGTCCAGGTCTTGGTGATAACGAGCAGGGTGTGTGCCCAGCTGCACACAGGCCATATAATGAAGGGCTGTTGGTGAGGGATGGTAGAGTGGAGTAGCTTGAAGCTGTGTGCATGTCCAAAGAGCCCAAAGCTGTGTGCGTTGAAGGGTTGAAGCTGTGTGTGTCCAAGGAGCCTAAGACTGTGTGTATCCAAGCAGCTCGTTTGAGGGGCAAGTACCTATAGCAGCACTACTGCTGAAGAGTAGCCAGGTGGGCTAGCATTTTCGTTTGGATTTTTCTGTATTTAATTTAAGCTTGGACCCCTGCGTGGGATTACTGGATGGACTAATATTTTGTTTTTCTTATAATAAACGTGGGCTACCAGGCCCTTAACCACCAACGCCTGCCTGATGTGGACTAAAAAATGCATCTACCAATTGAGCTAAACACCCCAATATCACAATATATATATAGAGAGAGAGAGATATACAGTGTCTTGCGAAAGTATTTGGCCTCCTTGAACTTTTCAACCTTTTGCCACATTTCAGGCTTCAAACATAAAGATATAACATTGTAATTTTTTGTGAAGAATCACCAACAAGTGGGACACAATTGTGAAGTGGAACGAAATCTATTGGATTTTTGAAACTTTTTTAACTAATAAAAAAAATGAAAAGTGGGGCGTGAAAAAATTATTCGGCCCCCTTGCGTTAATACTTTGTAGAGCCACCTTTTGCTGCGATTACAGCTGCAAGTCGCTTGGGGTATGTCTCTATCAGTTTTGCACATCGAGAGACTGAAATTCTTGCCCATTCTTCCTTGCAAAACAGCTCGAGCTCAGTGAGGTTGGATGGAGAGCGTTTGTGAACAGCAGTTTTCAGCTCTTTCCACAGATTCTCGAATGGATTCAGGTCTGGACTTTGACTTGGCCATTCTAACACCTGGATACGTTTATTTGTGAACCATTCCTTTGTAGATTTTGCTGTATGTTTGGGATTATTGTCTTGTTGGAAGATAAATCTCCGTCCCAGTTTCAGGTCTTTTGCAGACTCCAACAGGTTTTCATCCAGAATGGTCCTGTATTTGGCTGCATCCATCTTCCCCTCAATTTTAACCATCTTCCCTGTCCCTGCTGAAGAAAAGCAGGCCCAAACCATGATGCTGCCACCACCATGTGTGACAGTGGGGATGGTGTGTTGAGGGTGATGAGCTGTGTTGCTTTTACGCCAAACATATCGTTTTGCATTGTGGGCAAAAAGTTAGATTTTGGTTTCATCTGACCAGAGCACCTTCTTCCACATGTTTGGTGTGTCTCCCAGGTGGCTTGTGGCAAACTTTAGACGAGACTTTTTATGGATATCTTTGAGAAATGGCTTTCTTCTTGCCACTCTTCCATAAAGGGCAGATTTGTGCAGTGTACGACTGATTGTTGTCCTATGGACAGACTCTCCCACCTCAGCTGTAGTTCTCTGCAATTCATCCAGAGTGATCATGGGCCTCTTGGCTGCATCTCTGATCAGTCTTCTCCTTGTCTGAGCTGAAAGTTTAGAGGGACGGCCAGGTCTTGGTAGATTTGCAGTGGTCTGATACTCCTTCCATTTCAAAATGATCGCTTGCACAGTGCTCCTTGGGATGTTTAAAGCTTGGGAAATCTTTTTGTATCCAAATCCAGCTTTAAACTTCTCCACAACAGTATTACGGACCTGCCTGGTGTGTTCCTTGGTCTTCATGATGCTCTCTGCGCTTTCAACAGAACCCTGAGACTATCACAGAGCAGGTGCATTTATACAGAGACTTGATTACACACAGGTGGATTCTATTTATCACCATCAGTCATTTAGGACAACATTGGATCATTCAGAGATCCTCGCTGAACTTCTGGAGTGAGTTTGCTGCACTGAAAGTAAAGGGGCCGAATAATTTTGCACGCACCACTTTTCAGTTTTTTATTTGCTAAAAAAGTTTCAAAAATCCAATAGATTTCGTTCCACTTCACAATTGTGTCCCACTTGTTGGTGATTCTTCACAAAAAATTACAATGTTATATCTTTATGTTTGAAGCCTGAAATGTGGCAAAAGGTTGAAAAGTTCAAGGGGGCCGAATACTTTCGCAAGGCACTGTGTATATATGTATATATGTATATATATATATATATATATATATATATATATATATATATATATATATATATATATATATATATATATAGATAGATATCTAATCTATCTATCTATCTATCTATCTATCTATAGATAGATATATATCTATAGATCTATAGATGTATCCATCTATATATATTATATTAGCAGAAACCCTAGGGATTAAAATGGTCGCAATTTTTTATGTCACACTGTATTTGCGCAACAATTTTTCAAATGCAATTTTTTTGGGTAATATGCCGCGTACACACGATCGGAATTATGGCCAGAAAAATACCTTTTCATCAGAAAATGCAACCGTGTGTACGCTCCATCGGAATTTAGCTGTCTGAATTTCCGCCAGCCAAAAATTGATAGCACGTTCTCAATTTTCCCGACGGAAAAACTTTCTATCGGTAATTCCGATCGTGTGTAAGCAATTCCGACATGCCAAAAATCACGCATGCTCAGATTCAACTACGAGACGGAAGCTATTGGCTACTGGCTATTAGAGCTGCACAATTCTGGCTAAAATGAGAATCACGATTTTTTTGCTTAGAAGATAGACCACGTTTCTCTCACGATTCTCGCGGCGTAACATCATCTTTCACATTAAAACAAAAAAAATTAGCTAACTTTACTGTTTATTTATTTATTTTTTTTAAATTATTGAAGTGTATTTTTTCCCAAACAATTGCATTTGAAAGACTGCTGGGCAAACACAGTGTGACATAAAATATTGCAGCAATTGACATTTTATTCCCTAGGGTCTCTGCTAAAATTATATATATATATATATATATATATATATATATATATATATATATATATATATATATATATATATATATATATATATATATATATATATATATATATATATATATATATATATATATTGTAAGGGATCTTCCCGGGGTAGGGTGTGTTTGGACACAGTTCACAGCAGACTTGGACTTTATAAAGCAGACCTTGGCGTTTATTCGTGGTACAAACAGTCCAACAAACAAAGTATACAGCAACACCGTGCTTCTTGTGTATAACAGGAACAAAATAATAACAAAAACAAACAACCTAGCCCGGCTGGGCGCTTACTAACAGGTTCTTCTCACCTATCTGACACTTATAAACACAGCGTCTTTCGCCTGGATATCGCAGGGTGGATTTTAGCTCCAGCAGTGGCTGTGCTTGCAGCTTCCTCAAACACACAGACTGTTCGTTTCCCTGGCTGAGAGCGAACACCTGCAGGCCCGCAGAGCCTTTACCTTCCCAGGCTAATTAGGATCAAAGCTCACCTGATCCAAAACCCAGAACTGGAACGAGGGATGGGGGGTGTGGAATGACAGGTCCCTCTACCAAACCTACCTGCCATTCCATATAAACCCAGGCCCGGCAAGATTAAATAACAACTCAGCAGCATATTGCTGCTGAGAAACTGATCCTATCCTGGACTTACCATCTCACACTGTGTAGCAACCTAGGTGAGATGTACACCCCCTCAACCACTTCTCCAGTGACATGTCTACATATCCCCCCCCTCTTTTTCAGACCGGAGGGCTGAGCCTTTTGTCCCCACAGACAACTCACCCTCGACAATGCGTCAGCATTTGCCTGTAATTTCCCTGGCCTGTGTTCCACAGTGAAATTAAAGTTTTGTAAGGACAGAAACCATCTAGTCACTCTTGCATTTCTCTCCTTGTTTAACTTCATCCATGTTAGGGGGGCATGGTCTGTCACCAACTTGAATTTCCTGCCTAGCAAGTAATACTTTAAAGATTCTAGGGCCCACTTCACTGCCAAACATTCTCGCTCCACAATGGCATAATTTTTCTCGGCCGGGGTTAGTTTTCTACTCAAGTATGTCACCGGATGCTCCTCACCATTCACTACTTGTGAGAGTACTGCACCTAAGCCTGTGTTAGAGGCATCTGTCTGGACCAGAAATTCTCGCCTGAAATTGGGGGTAACTAACACAGGTGGTCGGCACAAGGCAGACTTAAGGCTTTGGAAAGCCTTCTCGGCCTCTGGGGTCCACGTGACCATTGCTGTCTTTCCGCCCTTTGTCAAGTCAGTTAGTGGAGCAGCAACTGAGGCAAAGTTCGGCACAAATCTACGGTAATAACCGGTAATACCCAGGAAAGCTCTAACCTGTTTCCTTGTCAGGGGTCTAGGCCAATTCTGTATTGCCTCAATTTTATTTAGCTGTGGCTTAATCAATCCTCTCCCAACAATGTAGCCCAGATATTTGGCCTCTTCTAAGGCTAGAGCACACTTCTCGGCATTTATGGTCAACCCTGCATCACTTATGGTATCCAACACGGCCTGTACCTTACAGAGGTGACTTTCCCAATCAGGGCTAAAAATGACCACATCATCGAGGTAGGCGGCTGAGTAATCCCGATGTGGTCGCAGAATCAAGTCCATCAACCTCTGGAAAGTTGCAGGCGCTCCATGTAACCCGAATGGCATCACTACATACTGGAATAGCCCATCAGGGGTGGAGAATGCAGTTTTCTTTTTAGCCTCGTCAGAAAGTGGAATCTGCCAGTAGCCCTTTGTGAGATCGAGGGTGGTTATGTACCTGACGTTACCTAACTTCTCAATCAACTCATCTACCCTGGGCATAGGATAAGCATCGAACTTGGAGATCTCATTCAACTTTCTGAAATCGTTACAGAACCTCCAAGTTCCATTGGGCTTTGGGATTAGCACAATCGGGCTGGACCATTCACTCTGTGACACCTCAATTACCCCCAGATCAAGCATACGTTTTACCTCGTCAGATACGGCTTTCCTACGTGCCTCCGGTATCCTATAGGGCTTTAGGTTTACTCTGCTTCTAGGCTCAGTTTCAATGTGATGATGGATGAGGTGGGTACGCCCTGGGAGGTCAGAGAACTTGTTTTTGTTTTTCTGTAAAAATTCCAGAGCCTCCTGTTTCTGTGACACTGATAGAGCATCACCTACTTTGACTGGAGGGATTGGTGGTGACAAATTATTAACAGTATTTGTCGCCACCAAGGATTCCCTGTCTTTCCAGGGCTTGATCAAGTTTATGTGATAAACTTGGAAAGGCTTCCTTCTACCTGGTTGGTGCACCTTGTAGTTCACCTCACTGATCTTTTCAACAATTTCATAAGGACCTTGCCACTTCGCTAAGAATTTACTCTCAACAGTGGGGACTAGTATAAGGACCCTATCGCCTGGGTTGAATGTCCTGATTCTTGCGGACCGGTTGTAAATTCTACTTTGGGCCTCTTGAGCTCTCTGGAGGTGTTCCCTTACCAGGGGCATTACAGTGGCTATACGGTCCTGCATTTGTGCTACATGCTCAATAACACTCTTGTATGGGGTGGACTCACTCTCCCATGTCTCTTTTGCAATGTCCAGTAGACCCCTAGGGTGACGACCATAGACCAACTCGAATGGTGAGAACCCTGTGGATGCTTGGGGCACCTCCCTAATAGCAAACATGAGGTAGGGTAATAAATGATCCCAGTCACGACCATCTTTTCCCACCACTTTCTTCAACATATGTTTCAAAGTTTTATTAAATCTCTCCACCAATCCGTCCGTCTGGGGGTGGTATACAGAGGTACGGATGTGTGAGACTTTAAATATTTTGCATACTTCCTTCATCAGTTTTGACATAAATGGCGTACCTTGGTCAGTTAGGATTTCTTTGGGGATCCCAGTCCTAGAGAACATATAAAACAACTCACGTGCAATTGTTTTAGATGCAGTGTTTCTTAAGGGTACAGCCTCAGGATAGCGGGTCGCATAATCTATGACTACCAAAATATACTGGTGTCCTCTAGCTGACTTTACCACGGGACCCACTAAATCCATGGCAATACGCTCAAAAGGCACCTCTATAATAGGGAGCGAAACCAAAGGACTGCGAAAATGTGACACTGGGGCACTAACCTGACATGTGGGGCACGACTCGCAGTATTTTTTAATGTCATCATATATCGCCGGCCAAAAAAACCTCTGGAGAACCCTCTCTCGCGTTTTGTCAGTCCCCAAGTGTCCCCCAAGAACATGGTTATGTGCCATGTCAAGCACCTGACGCCGGTACGGCTTAGGTACCAGAAGCTGTTCCACAATCTCATCCTTAACCTTATTGACTCTATAGAAAAGATCATTAGTCACCGAAAAATGTGGAAATCTTTTTTCAGCATCTGGTTCCTGAGGTACCCCATTCATAACAGCAACCTGCTCTCTCGCATTTTTGAGAGTGGGGTCCTGTAATTGTGCAGCGCCAAAATTATCCCTAGACACCTCTAAGTCTAGTATATTTTGCTCAGTGGGAGGAGCCTCCTCCTCCCCAGCCAGGACCTGCAAAGGAGAACAATCATTTTCATCCTGCACACTTCTATCATTCACAGGGGACAAAGCAACCCCCTTAGAGGTATCCCCACTCCTTTTGGGGATTTTTCTTTTTTCCCAGAGAGCCCAGAATAATGGAAAATCGCGCCCCAATATTACACTATGCATGAGGTTTTTTACCACACCCACTTCATATTGTACGGTGCCTTGTTCAGTCCCGACTTTAGCCAGCACTATAGGGTACACTTTTGTATCACCATGTATGCACACAACACTCATATGCTTTTTAGACTCTAAGTCCCCAGCCACCAGGCTAGCATGCACCAAGGTTACGAGGCTTCCCGAGTCCATTAACGCCTCAACGGGAAGGTCATTGATGGTAATATTGCAGATTTGCGGTTCAGTCTCTAGTCCAGGAACTGCAGCACAAGATGGTTCCGCAAACAGCGACTGACGCCGGCTAGCGTCACACTCCATGGGTTCAGTGGTAAGAGGGCAATGGGCCGACACGTGTCCCGCCTCATGGCATCTCCAACACTGGATAGGGCCTGGTCTCTTTGGCAAGGAGTCCTTTTCAGAGCCCCTTAGCCACCCGGGACCATCACCAGTCTTTTTTCCCTGAGACACCACTTGAGCCCTTTTCCCTCCATCAGCACCCCTCCACACTCCCCCAATAGATGGAAGTCTCTTACCAGCTGACGGCACAGATCTGGCGCTCCGGGGAGGTGAAGATGCTGCAGGAACATCACGGAGGTAGTCCTCAGTCGCCTGGAACCTCTCCACAAGGTTGACAAGTTCGTTTGCATTCTTAGGATCACCTTGTCCCACCCAGCGTTGCAGGTCAGTAGGAAGCGCTCGGAGGTAGCGATCCATCACGACCTTCTCTAGGATTTGTGCAGGAGTAGAAGTGTCTGGCTCCAACCACTTTCTTGCCAAATGGATTAGGTCATACATCTGGGACCTCGCTGATTTGTCCAGACTGTAGCTCCAGTTGCGTACCCTCCGGGCACGGACTGCAGTAGTAACTCCTAGTCGGGCAAGTATCTCCTCTTTTAGCCGAGTATAGTCCTTAACCTCTTGCTCACTGAGGTCATAGTAGGCCTTTTGGGGTTCACCTGTTAAATAGGGCGCAATTACCTCTGCCCACTCAGCGGCTGGTAACTTCTCTCGCTCAGCCACGCGCTCAAATACTGTTAGAAAGGCCTCAACATCGTCCTCAGCAGTCATCTTTTGCAGCGCTTTCTGCACAGTCCTTCTCCCAAAAAGAATCTCTGGAGCGGCTCCCATCACTGTGGGTGGATTAGCAACCACAGGCGCCTCTCGAATTGCTATCAGGTGCTCGATAAGTTGTTGTTGTGCAGCCATGGACTGTTCATGTCGTCTATTGGCCTCTGTCTGAGCCTGCTGTTGTTGCAAACTCACTTGCATAAACTGCTTCAGCATCTCCTCCATGTTGCTGGACTGTTCTTGGAGTGTAGTTGCAGCTTTCACCCAGGACATCAGCAGCTGTAGCCAAGTCTGTCCACACCGTTGCCCCTAGCAACCGTGTTGCCCGCATTCTCCACCAATTGTAAGGGATCTTCCCGGGGTAGGGTGTGTTTGGACACAGTTCACAGCAGACTTGGACTTTATAAAGCAGACCTTGGCGTTTATTCGTGGTACAAACAGTCCAACAAACAAAGTATACAGCAACACCGTGCTTCTTGTGTATAACAGGAACAAAATAATAACAAAAACAAACAACCTAGCCCGGCTGGGCGCTTACTAACAGGTTCTTCTCACCTATCTGACACTTATAAACACAGCGTCTTTCGCCTGGATATCGCAGGGTGGATTTTAGCTCCAGCAGTGGCTGTGCTTGCAGCTTCCTCAAACACACAGACTGTTCGTTTCCCTGGCTGAGAGCGAACACCTGCAGGCCCGCAGAGCCTTTACCTTCCCAGGCTAATTAGGATCAAAGCTCACCTGATCCAAAACCCAGAACTGGAACGAGGGATGGGGGGTGTGGAATGACAGGTCCCTCTACCAAACCTACCTGCCATTCCATATAAACCCAGGCCCGGCAAGATTAAATAACAACTCAGCAGCATATTGCTGCTGAGAAACTGATCCTATCCTGGACTTACCATCTCACACTGTGTAGCAACCTAGGTGAGATGTACACCCCCTCAACCACTTCTCCAGTGACATGTCTACAATATATATATATATATATTATAATTTTTATTTATTTATTAATGTTTGGGTGTTCCAAGTAATTTTCTAGCAAAAAATATTGATTTTAATTTAAGAAAGAAGTGTCAGAAAAAGATTTAGACTTTAAGTGGTTAAACTTCCTGCATTTTACACTGGTTGAAAGCTTGGCAGACTGCCCAGATTATTTGTTTACACAAGAAGTTCTATGCCTTTGATCTAAGAAGTTAGTTACAATGTTTCATGCAAGTTCTAAACTTGGCAGATTGCCCGGGATGCTTTATTTTGACAGCTGAGTGAGCAGATAATCTCTCCACTTGTTTATATGAAAGAATCGCCTATTCTCAGTGGGAGAGATCGTCAGAGGAGAGAATCGAGATCGCGATTTTATAACGATTAATCGCGCAGCTCTACTGGCTATTGAACTTCCTTTTTCTAGTCCCGTCGTACGTGTTGTACGTCACCGTGTTATAAATGATCGGAATTTGATGTGACTGTGTGTAAGCAAGACAGCTTGAGCCGAATTCCGTCGGAATTCCGTTGGGAAAACCATCAGAGCTTTTTTCCGACGAGAATTCCGATCGTGTGTACAAGGCAAAAGATACACTTTAATGAATTTTAATGCAAAAAAAAAAAAACACAACATATAACCCAATTTTTGTTAAGGTATAAAACATGATACGACGCCAAGTAACATGTCACGCTTCAGAATTGCACTCGTGGAATGGTGCAAAACTACGGTACTTAAAAATCTCCAAAAGGCAACGCTTTAAATTTTGTATTTTTTTTTGCAGGTTTTCAGTTTAGAGTTAGAGGTGGTATAGTGCTAGAGGGGATGGGGACGCTTTTTATTTATTTATTTATTTTTTATTTAATTTTTTTTACACTCTCTAATTTTTTTTTAATCACTTTTATTCCTATTACAAGAAATGTAAACATCCCTTGTAATAGGAATAAGGCATGACAGGTCCTCTTTATGGAGAGATATGGGGGTCAATAATACCCCCAGATATCTCCTCTACCCCGAAAAGGATGAGATAAAAAAAATAATAAAACATCGATCTCTGCTTTCCAGAGGGAAAAATGGCTTCTGCGTGGGACAATTCAATTTTTTTTATTATTATCATTTTATTTTTTTACACTGTCTAATTTTTTGTTTTATCACTTTTATTCCCATAACAAGAAATGTAAACATCCTTTGTAATAGGAATAAGGTTTTGCACTAGGAGGGGGGTATTTTATTCGGGGGGAGGGAGATTTATGCTGAGGGCACATGTGGAATAAGAGGATTTGAGCTGGGGGGGGGGGGGCAGATTGGTGCTGGGAAGGGGATTTCAGGAGGGGGTGGATTTTTATTGGGATGAAGGGGAATTTATGCTTAGGCGGTAAGCATGCAGATATAAGTGCTTAAGTGCTCCATTTTTTTGGGGGGGGGGGGGGGATTTTTGCTGACACATAATGCTCATGCATCTTGGGGGAGGGGGCACAATTTGGCATGTTCGCCCAGGGCTCTAGGTGACCTTGTCCTGGCACTGATTGGCTCACATGTTGTGACTGCAGTTTGTAGTTCATGGTTGATCAAACCCCCTACAGCAGTGATTGTGAACCGTATGTCCATGTATTCATTCACCTGGCTAGTCTCTAAAGGGACAAGACAACTTCTTGTTCCGGGTCACACAGCGTCCAGTACATGCCTCACCATTTCCTCTGTGTTGCATCACAAATGTGGGAGCACTAATGTGACAAAAACAAATCTCTTCCATCCTGGGGATTTCTCTGGTAATCGCTCTGCCTGTTTGTGACTGTGTCAATTCTAATTACTGTGTAGCTCTCACCTGCACCAGTGCTGGATGGAGAGACCCAGCAATTGCAGGAGATGTTGTTTCTTCACAGGAAGTGTCAGTGCTCACCCCAGTGTTGCCAACCTACCAGCTTGAATTTTACTGACATGATACCCAAAATTGACTGTTTTTACTGTAATTTCCAAAAGTTGCAAAATTACAGTTTTAAGTGCAAATTTCAGTATTTAAAGCGGAGGTCCGCCAATTTTTTTTTTTTTTTTAAAGTCAGCGGTGACAAATACTGCAGCTGCTGACTTTTAAAATATGGACACTTACCTGTCCAGGGCGCCCGCGATTTCTGGACCTGAAACCGATCTGTCACTCAGCTCTTGGGTGCTGCCGCCGCCATCTTCGGTAAGGAGATCAGGAAATGAAGCCTTGCGGCTTCACTTCCCGGTTCCCTACTGCGCACGCGTGAGTCGCACTGCACAATCTGGATGTTCCCTGCTGTCTCCAGGACCTATGTGTTTCAGACAGCGGGGGGGTCCGGAAGAGGAGTAGACTCCCGCAGGAGTCTATGCCCGGAAGTAGGTGCAAATACCTGTATTATACAAGTATCTGCACCTCCCTCCCCCTGAAAGGTACTAAATGTGACACCAGAGGAAGGGAGGGTTCCAAAAAGCGGAGGGAGGTTCCATTTTTGTGTGAACCTCCTCTTTAAGCTACAAACAAGCACAATATGTAATTATCAATGTGATTTAAGGTAGATATTAAAGGAGTTGTAGAGGCAGAAGTTTTTTTTATCTTAATGCATTAAGCTATAAAACCTTCTGTGTGTAGCGGCCTCCCCAGCATACCCCTAATTACGTAGCTGAGCCCCATCTCTCTCCAGCGGCTCCGGACGTCACAGACATATTTATAACTGGCAATCTTTTTCTTTTATTGGCAGAAGAAAAGTGCCAAGTTTTTACTGGCTGCCAGTAAAAATACTGACAGCTGGCAACACTGGCCTTCCACTACAGACAGAGGCCATGCATTAAAGGGGTTGTAAACCCTTGTGTTTTTTCACCTCAATGCATCCTATGCATTAATGGGGAAAAGGAGCAAAAAAAGCAGCAAAGATGCAACAAAATGGGTGGGACTTTATATATTTATATATTTTGTTTTGTTGCATCTTTTGTGTTTTTTATGCTGCATTTTTGCTCCCTTGCCTCACAATGATAAGGATGGAGGCACATGACCATACCTGGCCATGGCTGAATTTAAAATCCCAAATTCCCCAACCCCCCCCCCCCTTTTATGATTATGCTATGACCGGCCCCCTGCCCCCCCCCCCCGTTTTACTTACCTGTCCCCCGTATTTCCCTCGGCGGGGACGTGTTGTCTCTCTCTCCACGGGGTCCCAGTTCTTGATTGGATAGATTAATAGTAGCACAGCTGGCGCGTGTGGAGGGAGACGGGGCCGAGTCCGGAATTTGTGTCTGTGGACGCAATTGCTGGACTCGGAAGCACGCCCGCAAGGTAACACCCCCCCCTGGGAGAGAGCTTCTCCTAGGGGGTTATCTGAAGCGGGGAGGCGCCGCCGGGGGACCCCAGAGGTGGACGATCGGGGCCACACTGTACAGAATGGGCTGCACAGTGGAGGTAAGTACTATATGTTTGTTTTTTGTTTTTTAAAACGAGCCTTTACAATTACTTTAACCTGTGCAGCGCCTTGCCTGAAGATTTACTCTACTATAGGCCGTGTGTATAGGGCAACCAATGACACCATTTAGAAAGACCAAAATATGGGACTTTATGGGCACCGTATCAATGAGTAGACAAATATGGTAATTTATTAAAGAATAATGTTAAGAACATCAACAATAACAACCCTGATTTTAGATGTTATGTTATGGGTTATTATTGTTGATGTTTCATGATGTTCTTAACATTATTCTTTAATAAATTAGCATATTTAATTTTTTACATATGTCTACTCATTGATATGGTGCCCATTATGTCCCATGTTTTCTGGTCTCTCTTGTTCTCTCGTACTTTCCAGGGACATGGCATAACATGCTATCATGTCCGTGGTAGCCATGCCATGTGGACATAACCCTTAATTTGTTTCAATGACACCATAAAACTACATGGTCATTGTAGATCCTATGCAGGTGAAAAACACAAGGTGCAGGTGAGAAGGGTTATAATGTCTTTAACCACTTGTCCACCAGCCACCGTCGTTATAAGGCGGCAGGTTGGCACCAGTGTTAATTTTGCCAACTAAAACGTTTTCGTCATAATTTTCGTCAGAGGCTTTTTTACAGTGATGAAAACTAAACTAAAACTACAACACAACTGACGAAAACTATGACGAAATTAGAATTTGTTTTGGGTTAAGGAAAGAAAACGGGACGTTAATGGCAAGGAGGGGGACATTTACCCTTATGAATTTACTGTATTTATCGGCATATAACACAGTAGGGGGAGGGGATTGGGCGGTCCAACCCCACGGGTGCCACACATTGGGGGGGGGGGGGGGCTGGTGGTCAAGCCAGCCGCCCCGCAAAGTCTATTATTAGGGAAAAAAAATCATTGGCAGCCCCTTCTCCTATACTGCTCCTCCTCCTGTGTCACTCATTGTAAGCTGAAGCTTCTAACCTCAATAGCTTTGTTCTTGTTGGCAGCTCTCTTCTTCCGAGTGTTGCTTTAGATTGGCGGAGGAGAGCGGTCACATGACCAGCCATGAATCTTCGGAGGAGAGCAGTCACGTGACCGCCAGGTCCATGCAAGAGCTAAGCTATTGAGGTACATTTAGTGACACAGGAGGAGCTGTGTATGAGAAAGGGCTGGCAGTAATTTATTCTTAACTGTAGAGTACACTGGCAGTGCTGTCCCAGGAGACTGGGGGTCTCCTGGGAATGCAGGGGGGGGGCTGTGTATTGTGCAGAGGGTGGGGCCTGTGTTTTGTGTACTGTGGGGGGCTTTGTATTGTGCAGAGGGTGGTTGACTGTGTACTGTGGGGGGCTGTGTGCGGTGGGGGGCTTTGTACTGTGCACATTCAATTTTAGTTGACTAAAATGATTATATTAGACTAAAATGTACTGGAGATTTTGGTCGACTAAAATACTATGACTCAAATGGGACTAAAACTAAAATGGCATTTTAGTCTAAAACTAAAACGAAAACACTTTCAGAAGACTAAAATGGGACTAAACCTAAAATGCCGTTTTAGTCCTTAGACTTATGCCCTGTACACACGGTCGGAAATTCCGATAAGGTCAGATCGGATTATATTGTTGGAAAATCCAATCGTGTGTGGGCTCTATCGGACTTTTTCCATCGGAAATTCCGATGGAAAAAATTTGAGAGCAGGATCTATAATTTTCCGACAAAAAAAATCCGATCGTTTGTAGAGAATTCCGACGCACAATGTGCCACGCATGCTCAGATCAAATTACCAAAGCTATTGGCTACTAGCCTCTACGTAGCCCCGTCGTACGCAACGCACGTCATCACGTCTCGAACGATCGGATTTTCCGACAACTTTGTCCGACCGTGTGTATGCAACACAAGTTTCAGACAAAATCCGTCGGAAAAAATCTGATGGATTTTGTGGTCACAATGCCCGACCGTGTGTACAAGGCATAAGACTAAAACTAAATCAAAATTTGCTGACAAAATTAACACTGGTTGGCATGTTCCCGCAAATCACCGTAGGTGTACATCGGCTCCTGTAAGGAGCCATAGCAGGCGTGCGCACTGTCTGGTGGGGGACCCGATGCGCGTGGCCGGCGTGCGCAATGTCCTCCGTCACCCGTGATCGCGGGATCGAGAGCCCGAATGGAGATCTGTCAACGTAAACACAGACAGATCCCTGTTCTGACAGGGGAGTTAGAGAGAGATCTGCTGTTCCTAGTGATTAGGAACAGCGATCTTTCTCCTCCTCCAGTCAGCCCAGCCCCCATGCAGTTAGAAACAGCTCCCGGGGAACACACTCAACCCCTTGTTCGCCCCCTAGTGTTAACTCCTTCCCTGCCAATGACATTTATACAGTAATCAGTGGCTATTTTTATCCCTGATTGCTCTATAAATTTCAGTGGTCCCAAAAAAGTGTCAAAAGTGCCCGATCTGTCTGCCGCAATGTTGCAGTCCCGCTAAAAATCACAGATCACTGCCATTACTAGTCAAATAAAATAAAAATAATAATAAAAATGCATAAATCTATCTCCTATTTTGTAAATGCTATATCTTTTGCGCAAACCAATTAATAAACGCTTATTGCGATTTTATTTTAACAAAAATATGTATAAGAATACATATTGGCCTAAACTGATGAAGACATTTTTTTTTTTTTGTTTATTTTTTGGGGGATATCTATTATAGCAAAAAGTTAAAAATATTGTTTTTTATTTCAAAATTGTCGCTCTTTTTTTGTTTATAGCGCAAAAAATAAAAACCGCAGAGGTGATGAAATACCACCAAAAGAAAGATCTATTTGTGGGAAAAAGGGACATCAATTATGTTTGGGTACAATGTCGCACGACCGCGCACTTTTCAGTTAAAGCGACGCAGTGCCGTAACACAAAAAATGGCCTGGTCATTAAGGGGGAAAATCTTCCGCTCTCTAAGTGGTTAAGCCTTGTCTTTGCTTTACCCTGTGTTTCTAATTAAAGTGAATGTTGCAAACACTGTTTACTCGCTTGCTGTCATTAAAATATTAGGTAAGGTGTTCTGATGAGAAACATAACAGGAGGATTCAATAAAAATATCAACATCATTTCAGCAGCAATCCTGCCAGGAACATCTGACAGATAAGAGATTTGTGTTTTATTCTGCCCGATGCCAAGCAGTGCCACTATGCGGAGTAAACACAGCTAGGGCTGGATGTACCATTAGGCACAAATGGGTTTCATCAGCCAGCTGAACAATCCTAATTTTTAATCTACTCACAGTTAGAATGCCGAGGCCATGGAGGGGAAAGGAGAGGGGCTTTGTGGGCCCCCATCGCTGGACCATGGGACAGCTGCGTGTCTGATTATTAAAAGTCTGCAGCTACACTTTTTGTAGCTGCTGACTTCTAAATGTGTGGAGCTTCCCTTTATGAACTGGGGTATGTAAACTTTTGATCAGGGTCATTTGGGTAGTTTCTGTTGCCATTAGCATTTAAAAAGAGTAAACACAGTTGACTGATAATAAATGGCTTCACCCAAACCCTAACTATGAGTGAGAAAAGTTTTTGTGTTATTCATATTCTCTGAAAAATGGGCAAGAAATGATAAAATCTGCCAGGGTATGTAAACTTATGTGTAGGGATGGCCGAACGGTTCGCCCGGCGGTCGTTTTGCGGCGAATTTCGGCTGTTCGCCGTCCGCCCGATCGGCGGACTATTGCCGCCGTTCGCCCGGCGGACTTCCGTGTTTACTGTGTAAAAGAACTTTGACCTGATGACACATCCATCATGGGGTACAGGACAGCCAATTGAGACATTACAGCACATGGACACTTGGACATTCCCCCTAACTTATAAATAGACCCGATCCGGCGGCCATTTTACATTCTTTCTTCTGTCACTATAGGGAGAGGTTGCTGTGTGGAGCAGGGAGAGATTGCAGTGACCCAAATCGCTAGCTATTTGGTCCACAAAAGTTCTTTTCAGGACTTGTATAGGTGTTAGGTGTAGTTCCTGATATAGGTTTGAGGCACTGCTGTGCTACTGATTGTTGCAGCAGCCTGTCTCTTGTCAGTGTAGAGAGAGTGACAGGACGCTGTGTGCTGCAGGGACAGTCAGTTTAATCATTAGCTGTTACTATTAGGTCCACAAAAGTGCTATTCAAGTTATTGTTCCAGCAGCCTCTGTTTTGTCAGTTTAAATAGGGACAGGCAGGAAGCTATGTGTGAGGCAGTGAGGGACAGTCAGTTTAATCAGTAGCTGTTACTATTAGATCCACAAAGGTTCTTTTCAGGACTGGTATGGTAATAGGCTTGTACACGTATAATATTCTTTCTTCCAAATATAGAAAGAATATTATACTTGACTGCTGCCCTTCTGCTGCAGTAGTCCTTTATGAGTATAGGGACTGAGGTACAGTCTGCTAATCATTCACAACCTACTTGTTCCACAAAGGTCCTTATAAGGACTGGTAAGGTCTAGGGTGCTACAGTACATAGGGTTGAGTGAGGTACAGTCTGCTATTCCTTAAGGACTGGTATAGGTCCACAACACATAGGGTTGAGGTGCACTACTGCTGAGTCTGACTGCTGCCCTATACTGCAGCAGTCCTTTATCAGTATAGGGACTGAGGTACAGTCTGCTAATCATTCACAACCTACTTGTTCCACAAAGGTCCTTATAAGGACTGGTAAGGTATAGGGTGCTACAGTACATAGGGTTGAGTGAGGTACAGTCTGCTATTCCTTAACCACTTCAATACAGGGCACTTTCGCCCCCTTCCTTCCCAGCCCAATTTTCAGCTTTCAGCGCTCTAGCGCTTTCAGTGACAATTGTGCGGTCATGCTACACTGTACCCAAATTAAATTTTTATCATTTTGTTCGCACAAATAGAGCTTTATTTTGGTGGTATTTATTCACGACTCCGTTTTTTATTTTTTGCGATATAAGCGCAAAAAAGCGGAAATTTGGAAAAAAAAAACAATATTTTCTTTTTTCTACTTCAATAAAAATCCAATAAAATCAAATTTTGTCATAAATTTAAGCCAAAATGTATTCTGCTACATGTTTTTGGTAAAAAAAAATCCGTTAAGTGTATAATAATTGGTTTGTGTGATCACGGACATATGTACGCAAATGATCATGTACATATGTGTGCAGGTGATCACGTACATATGTGTGCAGATAATCATTGGGACATGTGATTTTAGTGGGACATATGTGGGGGACATGTTTTTATTATTAGGGACATGTGTTTTTATTATTTGGGGACATGTATGTTTTGGGGACATGTGTGGGGACATTGTGTTTATACTGTGTGGTGTGTTTACTGTGTGGTGTGTTTACTGTGTACACTAGACTGGTGATCTGTGAGTAAAAAGCTGTAAAAAGCAGCCCATACTCACTGATCAGCAGCCGGCTGCAGCGATCTGCTCTCCTCTCCTCAGCGGTGACTTCCGTGTGAGGAGAGGAGGAGCCGATTGCCTAGCAACCGGCTGTTTGTTTACATCACATGACGGCCGTGATTGGACACGGCCGTCATGTGATCAGGAGGGCCAATCACAGAGCCCTCCTGCCGATCTGAGATGCGCCGTGTCCGGGTGACACGGGCGCATCGGGATCGCGCCGCTGCGCGGGCGATCCCGCTACTCCTGAATGACGTTCCTGAACGTCCTATCAGGAGTAGGCGGCTCCCACCCGGCCGTATATGTGCATTGGCCGGGTGGGAAGTGGTTAAGGACTGGTATAGGTCCACAACACATAGGGTTGAGGTGCACTACTGCTGAGTCTGACTGCTGCCCTATACTGCAGCAGTCCTTTATCAGTATAGGGACTGAGGTACAGTCTGCTAATCATTCACAACCAACTTGTTCCACAAAGGTCCTTATAAAGACTGGTAAGGTCTAGGGTGCTACAGTACATAGGGTTGAGTGCGGTACAGTCTGCTATTCCTTAAGGACTAGTATAGGTCCACAACACATAGGGTTGAGGTGCACTACTGCTGAGTCTGACTGCTGCCCTATACTGCAGCAGTCCTTTATCAGTATAGGGACTGAGAGTTTTGTCACAGGGTCATTTAAAAAATGACAGGCAGAGGAAGAGGCAGGCCCTTCCGCAGGGGTGGTAGGGGTAGGGCAGGAGCAACAGGCTTGAGCCAAAGTGGGAAGTTGCAGAAGGTGCGTTCAATTACTTTAAAGGATGCACCAGACTTGGTTGAGTGGCTCACTCAGCCTTACTCTTCTGCACCCTCCTCATCCTCTCGATCTGCACCCTCTTCTTCACTCTCTGCTATGTGCACCCCCAAAGACACTACCACCAACAACACTACCACCACCACCACCACATACCTTCCGCTTGAGTCACAGGAATTATTTTCCGATCCATATCAAGACATTTCTGATGCGCAGCCACTCTTGGTATTGGATCAGGAAGAGGAGGTAGCAACAACCGCTACTCAGCAGTCTGACGACAGTACCCAGATCAGCCCAAGGAGGAGGTTGGTCCCCGGTGTTGCTGCCTACTCCGAGATCTCTACTTATAGCGGTGGGGAAGGTGACGTCGATGATGACGTGTCTAGTGATGTCACGTGGGTGCCCACAAGAGAGGAAGAGGAGGGGAGTTCAGAGGGAGATATGGACCAGCAGATAGGGAGGAGAAGCAGGAATAACTTACATTGCACAGGAGGGACAAAGCAGACTGCTAATGTATCAGAAGCGAGTCATCGACCACGTACGGTCACATCTGGCACTCCCAGGACACCGGCACATGGCTCCGCAGTGTGGGCTTTTTTTAACATGTCCGCTGCTGACAATAGCGTTGCCATCTGCAATCTTTGCAGTCAACGCATTAGTCGCAGTAAGCCCAACACTCACCTAGGGACGACCGCCTTAAGAAGGGACATGAGCAGCCATCACCGAGCCCAGTGGGAGCAACGGAACACACAAAGCCACACTCCAGGCTCTCACCGTCCAGCCTCGTCTTCTACTTCTCCTTCTCCTCTCTCCTCACAATTGTCCTCCACTCCACCTTCCATCACGCCAAGCTCACGTTTTTCTGCAAAAAGGCAGGCTTCCGTGGGCCTAATGTTCGAGTGTAAAAAAATGATGACGCCGGATAACCCTCTTGCCCAACGGTTGACGGCTGGCTTGTCAGAACTGATAGCCTGCCAACTACTGCCATATAAATTGGTGGACTCGGAGGCCTTTCGAAAATTTGTGGCCATTGGAACACCACAATGGAAGGTCCCAGGAAGGAAGTATTTCTCAGAGAAGGGCATCCCAGAGCTATATGGCCATGTTCAGCGGCAAGTGAATGTATCTCTGGCACACAGTGTCGGTGCCAAGATACATCTGACCACAGACACGTGGTCTAGCAAACACGGGCAGGGAAGGTATATCACTTTTACTGCCCACTGGGTGAACCTTCTGACGGCCATCAAGCATGTAACCCGTGGCACCCGTGTAGATTTGGTTTTACCACCACGGATTGCATGCAGGCCTGGCTCTTCTTCTCCTCCTCCTCCTCCTACTTCATCCTCCTCCCTCTCCTCCTCGGCTGACTCCTCCTTTTCCGCTGCGCCGCCCAAGCTCCCCAGAACCTATTCGACATGCCAGGTGAGACGTTGCCATGCCTTGCTGCGTCTGTTGTGCCTGGAAGCCAAGAGCCACACTGGCCCGGCACTCCTTTCAGCTTTGCGTTCACAGGCAGATCAGTGGCTAACACCGCTCAATTTGACAGTTGGTAAAGTGGTGTGTGATAACGGTGCCAATCTGCTTAACGCATTAAAACAGGGCAAAATCACGCACGTGCCATGCATGGCACACGTCTTAAACTTGGTCGTGCAGTGATTCGTTGTCAAATACCCTGGGGTCCAGGACATCTTGCGGCAGGCAAGGAAAATCTCGGCCCATTTCAGAAGATCTTACAGGGCCATGGCACGCCTTGCTGACATTCAGCGGCGACACAATCTGCCGGTCAGACGTCTTATTTTTGCGATTGCCCGACGCGATGGAACTCAACCTTCTATATGCTTGATAGGCTGCTCCAGCAGAAACGTGCAGTTAACGTCTACCTGTATGAACTCTGCGGCAGAACAGGTTCTGGGGTGCTGGGGGTTTTTTTCACCGCGCCAGTGGCTGCTCATGCGCGACGCATGCAGACTTCTGCGGCCATTTGAGGAGATCACCAAACTGGTCAGTCACAGCCATGGCGCCATCAGTGACATGGTACCTTATGCCTTCTTTATGGAGCGTGCATTGCATCGTGTCATTGATCAAGCTGTGGAGGAGCAGGAGCGGGAAGATGAGGAAGTCGCAATGCTGGATGAATTCCCAGGGGGGGCTACTCTATCTGAGACAAGTCAACAACAGGAGTCTGAAGAGGAGTCAGAGGAGGATGGTGCCGGGGCGGATGAGGAGGAGCAAGAAGAGCATGCTTTAAACCTTTCTGGGACCCCTGTTGTTGTGCTTGGATGGGGAGAGGAGAATGAAGAGGACGACATTATCCTGGATGATGAGCAGGAGCCAGGCCACCACACCGCTTCCAGTTTAGTGCAAATGGGGGCCTTCATGCTCCAGTGTTTTAATAGGGACCCCCGTATAAAAAGCATAAGGGTCAAGGACCAGTACTGGGTGGCAACGTACTTAGACCCCGGGACAAACACAAAATGGCGGGAATGTTACCGCCGTCACAGAGGGCTGTCAGAATGCAGCACTTCCAGGCCTTGCTTCGAGAAATGCTGCATTCTGCTTTTGCGTGCGCTGGCAGAGGAGCAATTCCCACTCCCAGAGAAGGAGTTGCGGGTACCAATCCAACAGCGCCTGCAAGAAGAGGCCGGTTTGAAGATGTGTTGGTGACTTCGGATATGAGGTCATTCTTTCAGCCGACCCATCGACAGGTGTCATCCGAGGAGTGATGAACCCCTGGACTACTGGGTGGGCAGGCTTGACCTCTGTCCAGAGCTTGCCCAATTTGCAATCGAACTGTTGGCTTGCCCCTCGTCCAGTGTCCTGTCCGAAAAGGACGTTCAACGCAGCAGGGGGGATCGTGACCGATAAGCGTACTCGCCTAGCTCACGACAGTGCTAACTACCTCCCATTTCTAAAAATGAATGAGGCATGGATCTCGGAGGAATTCAACACATGTGACCAGTAGACCATGTATATGTCTATAAACGATTTTTTTAATCAAGCACACAGACCTTCTTTCTTCATTTGGCTCACTTCCTTGTCCAAAAAAAGCACACCGTACTATATGTCCATACCCTCCTGTTTGAAGAGGTTGAGCGGTGTCCTATTTCAACTGGGGCTGCTTATTATGAGGGGCTCCCACCATCCCTGTGCTGTGCTGACTTCCTCCTGGGGCTGCTTATTATGAGGGGCTCCCACCATCCCTGTGCTGTGCTGACTTCCTCCTGGGGCTGTACCTCTGCTGTGCATATTATGAGGGGCTCCCACCATCCCTGTGCTATGATCATTATGAGGGGCTCCCACCATCCCTGTGCTGACTTCCTCCTGGGGCTGCTTATTATGAGGGGCTCCCACCATCCCTGTGCTATGCTGACATCCTCCGGGGGCTGCTTATTATGAGGGGCTCCCACCATCCCTGTGCTGTGCTGACTTCCTCCTGGGGCTGTACCTCTGCTGTGCATATTATGAGGGGCTCCCACCATCCCTGTGCTATGCTCATTATGAGGGGCTCCCACCATCCCTGTGCTATGCTCATTATGAGGGGCTCCCACCATCCCTGTGCTATGCTGACTTCCTCCTGGGGCTGCTTACGGTGCAGGTGTCAGGTGTCTCTATCACGGTGCTGGTGTCAGATCACTCTATCACGGTGCAGGTGTCATTGCTGTATGTCACGCTGCTGATGTCAGTGCTCTCTATCACGGTGCTGCTGTCAGTGCTGTATATCACGGTGCTGGTGTCAGTGCTTTATGTCACGCTGCTGATGTCAGTGCTCTCTATCACGGTGCTGGTGTCAGATCACTCTATCACGGTGCAGGTGTCATTGCTGTATGTCACGCTGCTGATGTCAGTGCTCTCTATCACGGTGCTGCTGTCAGTGCTGTATATCACGGTGCTGGTGTTAGTGCTTTATGTCACGCTGCTGATGTCAGTGATCTCTATCACGGTGCTGGTGTCAGATGACTCTATCACGGTGCAGGTGTCATTGCTGTATGTCACGCTGCTGATGTCAGTGCTCTCTATCACGGTGCTGCTGTCAGTGCTGTATATCACGGTGCTGGTGTTAGTGCTTTATGTCACGCTGCTGATGTCAGTGATCTCTATCACGGTGCTGGTGTCAGATGACTCTATCACGGTGCAGGTGTCATTGCTTTATGTCACACTGCTGATGTCAGTGCTCTCTATCACGGTGCAGGTGTCATTGCTGTATGTCACGCTGCTGGGGATCATCTCCTGCACCCTCTTCTTTGCCTACCCTGACCTTCCCTCTCCTCCATTGCCTTCATGCGCTCCACAGTCCTGAATTGTCACAACAATTTCACATATAAAAAAAGAATGCTTGTAGTTGTCGATCCCAGATTCACCTCATACATGTGTTATGTCATTGGCCATGTGGTGGGACTATGTTTGCACAGCTAGTAATTATTTTGTGGCTGCAAATTTGACCTGTAGGTTTGCAAAGTTCGCCTCCCATTGAAGTCAATGGGGCCCCGCCGCCAACGTTACGGTTCGCGAACTATCGGCCTCGTTCGCGGTCCGCGAAACGTGCCGTCAGAGGTTCGTCCATCACTACTTATGAGCACAAGTGTATATACCTGATTATTCCACTGTAATAGGTCATTGATTATTTATTAATCTTCAGATTAGTACCAGAATCCATATTGCACTGTGTCCAGCGTATACAGCAGTAGCACGCTGGGGTGGTCGCCTGGTGCCCCCCTGAGTCTGTACAGGCAAAATAACATACGGTTACGTTGCTTTGCCTATACATAGCACCCACCTGCAGTAAATTAACTGTGAGTGGTCAGCAAATGGTTAATGCACTGAACTTTTCCTCTTCCATCTTCTGCTGACATCGCTCTCCAGGCTGCTAGAAAGGTCCCAGGCAAAGTGCATTTGGTATCACTCAGCCTGGGACAGATGAAGCATCTTCCGCTGCCGTTGGCTCCATGCACTGTGATGCTCCGGGATGGCGCGTTGCAATCTGGGCTTCCTGACCCACCATCCCAGAGCATGGGCATGTGCTTTCCTGGATTGAGGGCTCCGCGTGCCACTAGTTGAACACCCTTGTCCTACAGCATGTCCACAGTCCCTGATCATCTCTTGCATCATGTCTGCAGTCTCTGACCATCTCCTATATCATGTCTGCAGTAATATGTCTACAGTCTCTGACCATCTTCAGTGTTATATCTGCAGTCTCCAATTATCTCCTTTATCATGTCTGCACTCTTTGACCATCTCTTGTATCCTGTCTCCAGTCTCTGACCATCTCTTGTATCATGTCTGCAGTCTCTGACCATCTCTTGTATCATGTCTGCAGTCTCTGACCATCTCTTGTATGATGTCCACAGTCTTTAACCATCTCTTGTATCATGTCCATAGTTTTTAACCATCTCTTGTATCATACCCATAGTGTTTGACCATCGCTTGTTTAATGCCCATAGTCTTTGACCATCGCTTGTTTAATGCCCATAGTCTTTGACTATATCATGTTGTGTGTCTGCTGTCTCTGACACTGAATATTCCTTGAATTCTATGTGTGGCCCTTTGGTGATGTTAGGGGCCGCACTTGAGGCTCCCATATTAAGAAAGTTGACCACCACTGCCCTAGGATATGGTGGACTAAGATGGGGCTATTTTTTTGTTGTTGCTGTCATTTCGTAAAAGAAAGATGAAAGATACACGATCATGAACAGTCCAGTTATTACGCGATGAATAAGAATCATACCCTTCTACCAGAAGACATTAATTTATTTATCATTGTTTAGGTTTCACCCATTGGAATCCCCAGAGTAATGAGTTACCTGGATGACGTGCCATTCAAATTCTATGACGGATTCATACCTCTCTCCTCTTCCAGCGATGGGACCCCTAACCTCTCAGATGTCAATGTCCCAGACTGCAGTGAGATATTGATGTGTACTCTGGTAAGTCAGAGAGGCATACAGCAGGTGTATTAATAGTGATGGATGGTACATTCTGCTGATTGTAGCAACATGGTACACATTATAAGATCTATTTAACCACTTCAGCCCCGGGAGGATATACCCCCTTCCTGACCAGAGCACTTTTTGCGATTCGGCACTGCATCGTTTTAACTGACAATTGTGCGGTCGTGCGACATGGCCCCCAAACAAAATTGACGTCCTTTTTTTCCCACAAATAGAGCTTTCTTTTAGTGGTATTTAATCACCCCCGGCGGTTTTTATTTTTTTGCGCTATAAACAAAAAAAGAGCGACAATTTTGAAAAAAACGCATTATTTTTTACTTTTTGCTATGATAAATATCCCCCAAAAATATATAAAAAACATGTTTTTCCTCAGTTTAGGCCGATACGTATTCTTCTGCATATTTTTGTTTAAAACAAAGCAAAATAAGCGATTATTGATTGGTTTGCGCAATAGTTATAGCATCTACAAAATAGGGGATCGGTTTATGCCATTTTTATAATTTTTTTTTTTTTTACTAGTAATGGTGGCGATCAGCAATTTTGATTGTGACTGTGACATTATTGCGGACACATCGGACAATTTTGATACATTTTTGGGACCATTGGCATTAATACAGTGATCAATGCTATAAAATTGCATTGATTACTGTAAAAATGTCACTGGCAGTGAAGGGGTTAACCACTAGGGGGTGGGGAGGGGTTAAGTGTGTCCTGGGGGATTGTTTCTAAATGTCTGGGGGATGGGCTGTGTGTGACGCGGCACTGATCGCTGCTCCCGATGACAGGGAGCAGACGATCAGTGGTCTGTCACTAGGCAGAACGGGGAGATGCCGATGTAAACAAGCTCCGTGACACAATTGCGGGTATTCCCGCGGCGATCGAGTCTGCGGGTCCCACGGGCACGGTCACATGCGTGAAATTTAAAGTAACATACGGGTACGTTACTTTGCCTAGCCGTGCCATTCTGCCGACGTATATGTGCTGACAGCAGTCGGCAAGTGGTTAATCAGGAATGATTAGATCCCTCAATGTTTTTACATCCAATGTGTATGTATGGTGTAGTGTATGTCAAGAAAAATCCCCATACAGCCATGTGCATGACATAACCTATGCCTAATTAGATATCAAAGGAATCGCCATAGGTTTTCTAGCTTGCCTATAACTCTGGTGCTCAACATGAGGGCCCTTTGGTATATGATGTGCGGCCCTCGGACCTCAGCAGTCTGTAGTGGGAACATTGATTAGCGTAGTTGCCAACAGCCCCGATTTGATGGGTCCCGGTCTGAGCCTGTCCCGGGCTGAATCCCAAAAAGTAGGCTTTGTCATGGGCAGGGGCGGACTGGGCTGGGGGGGGGGGGGTTTGACTCCCCATAAAAAGGTCGCACCACTCTACCGTCACCCGGTGTGGTGCAAGCATGGTCGGATGGTTGGCAAAGGTGTCATCTCAGGCTGCACACATAGTAAGCTGGGTGGGCTGGGAGTTGGGACTGGCTGATGGAGGGAGAGGGAGGGATGTAACAGAAAACTTCAGCTAGCTACTTTCCTTCTCTCTCTCCCTCCATCCCTCTTTCTTTCTTTCTTTTTCTTTCTTTCCCCCCCCCCCCCCCATCACCCTCTCTCTCTCCTTCCATCCCTCTGTCTCTTTCTTTCTCTCCCCCTCTCTTTTTTGCTTTCTTTTTTTCTCTCTCCTTCTCTCTTTCAATTTTTTTCCTTTTAATTGAAACTACGCCCATTTGTTGCTGCATTTTTTCTCTCCTACTAGACCACTCCAGCAAATGAATGCCCGCCCCTAATTAAAATAATACTCCGCCTACAAAAAAAGTGTCCCTAAACATTTTTTGAGAATGTTGGCAACTATGGATTAGGGTAATAGTATTGATCTCTACCAGCCTTATCGAACATGTTCCCAGTTTTCTATTGACTTCTGCAGCATATCCGCAGCCAACAATATATCCAGTTCACCAGTGGCGGCTGATGTTAAATTTTTTTGGGGGGGCGGGGGCAAACAGTGCACCCACAGCCCCCCCCCCCTCTGGTTGGTCGGGGTAGCCCATACCCCCCCCCCCCTTCCGGTTGGTCGGGTCACCGGGAGCACCGGAGCACTTACCCCATCTATGGCGAGCAGCTCTTCAACCAGGAGACAGGCGTGGCTTCCCCTTCCCCTACTCTCCTCCACAGGCATCACGGTGGCTTCTGTCTCCTCCCTCAGCCAATTGTAACGCTTCTCCTTTAGGCCAATCGGGAAACTGGTCTCAGAAGAATTGGTGTGAAAATAGCGCATATGCATTCGCTACGGTCACTCACCTGGGTGGGAGTGGGGTGCAGCCTCTGGCTCTAATTCCCCCCCCATTGAAATCGATGCATCCAGCGCCCTGCATGTAGATCAGGGGGCCGGACACATAGATGCGGGGGTGGCGCCCGTGTGCCCCTAATGGACAGGCAGCCACTACTGTCCACACTCTTTGACCCTCCACTCCTCTATTAGGTCTGCAATCTCTGATTTTCTAATTTTATAGACATCCTTCCTCAATAGGCATAAAAAACAATTAGCAATGACATAGCATAGGCGCACTGCATCACACAAGCTTATTCCGTAAGGTGCTTAGAAGAGTCCAGTCCAATTTCAATCAATCAGAGAGCAGACTTCAGTAGAAAGATAAGTTGCTATGGATTATTGCACTTTCCACAGCAGTAACTTTACGTTGTTGGTCAGTAAAAAAAAAGTCTTAAATCTCACCCACATATAGCAATGGAAAAAAGCCATTCATATATCCAGTAAATCTTCCGTGTGTATTTAACACTGGGATAATGCACAAAAAATACTGAATAGATGGTATTTGACCACATACAAAAATGTATCCCTCTACATCTGACATATGTTGGAGATGTACCGAACAGACAGGTAACCTTCTGCACATATTATGGAGCTGTAAAAACTTGCAAAACTTCTGGAACTCAATAACTTCCTTAATAGCAGACCTTATGGGAAATCTAACCAAACTTACTCTGGCCACAGCCTTACTCAGGCCTAAATTTGGACATATACCCTACAATGTTTAGAACAATATCCCTACACTAGTAGTGGCAAGGCTCACTATAACCAACCTCTGGAAATCCAGGGACGCACCCAATTTATCAACAGCTATAGCCAGACTAAATATTCAAGCTCAGTACGAACTTATGCTTGCTTATAAAAACTACTACACCATCATATTAAAAAAAAATGGAATACCTGGCTATCCCATCCTAGAGCATCCAACTACTTAAAAGATTGTAACTTGTAACTTATACTTCATTTTGAAGTACCTTTAAGCCATATATGTGCATATCTTTGATGTAGTCTAGCATCCTGGACCTACCTTTTCAATCTGATTTGTAAGTTTTGTTTCCGGTTTTATTTTTTGAACCCAACTATCTAGTTAATTTGGTGACCTGTCCATGCCTACAGTTTGAACCCATTAGGGGTAGACTGGTTCAGGTTATCAAGTATTATATACTTACGCAAAACCTTTTTAAATCAATGTAACTAAGTTTGACACATATGACTAAAGTAAATGACAATTTGTTTTGTTAATTAATAACTTTCAATACAAGTGTATTGTTTAAAAAAAATCTCACCCACATATGTCTATTGGGAAAACATGGTATAATATGGGAAATCAAGCTTTTTTTTAGAGAAGGAGCTGACTGGGACAAGAGAATAACCAAACCCTGAGCCAGTCCAATGTAAGATCAATATATAGATTCCCCGGGGACCTGTGTTCCATATCAGTAGTTATATTTCTTTGTGGTAAATTAGAAGGTCTTGTATTCTCTATAAAAACATTGCAACATTCACTTAACAGCAGTGGGCTTCATTTAGTACAGGGGTCTTCAAACTTTCCAAACAAAGGGACTGTTCTTCAGATTTTTTGGAGGACTGGACTGTGGCCAGTGGGAGTAGAAACTGCCCCAGTGTCAATAAACAATGTTTGTGGTTAGTAGGAGGAGGAATAGTGCCCCATCATTGGTGTCAGTGGGAGGAATAGTGCCCCATAATTGGTGTCAGTGGGAGGAATAGTGCCATGGGAGGAATAGTGTTTTGTCAAAGACCAATGTGTTCGAGAAGTGTCTGTCCACCGTATACGCTTCCTTTGTCTGGTATCAGCAAGATCCAAGACCCCTTTGCCCACCCAGTCACTTGTCGGGACATTCGTGTAGGGTGGAAAACATCAGACTCTTTATTCAAACACAGGCACAAAGAGATATACACTCAGGGGACAACCCACCCTCTTTGCATAATGAAACAGGGTGGGGTAAACTTTACCTCCTCCAGTAACAAGAGACACAAAGGTACATTCAACTTTTCAACTGCAGCCCGCCTTTAGGAGTGGCTGCTGGAGAAACTCCCCCCTGCCCTCCCCTACCCTCTAGCCTCTAACAGCTGACAACGGTTACATTAACATGTAAGTCAATCCACATAAGCATATACATCCCATAATACTTTGCTCCCAAGGCAGACAGAAACAATAGAACAATGGGATACAGCCACACCTCAAACGATCTAGTAAAGTCCACAACAGTCCATGAGACCAAGCCCACACAGCACTCCAGCAGCTGCAAAGGTGGAATTTATCTTCATATTTTCTTGAAGGAAATTGTTCAGAAATATTACTGTCCCAAGTGAAAGAACCCCTTCATTCTTTCATCACAAACCACACATATAAGATGCAGGATTAGTGCAGATCAGACTGGTGTTCTCGGTCACCCTATACCCCTAATAGACACTGGGTCACTTGCACATAGGAGGGTCGGGGGAGCTGGACATGGAGTTGCCAGGGCTATCTAAGGTTAGCTGGGTTCCACAAGCCCCCTGCCCAAAGTGACTCCCGTCACAGTGTTCCATCCTTATTGTCAGTGGGAGGAATAGTGCCCCATCACTGGTGTCAGTGGGAGGAATAGTGTCCTATCATTGGCATCAGTGGGAGGAATAGTGCCCTATCATTGATGTCAATGGGAGAAATATTTACCCTCTTGGTGTCAGTGGAAGGAGTAGTGTCTACTTTGTTGGTGTCAGTGCGAAGAATAGTGTTCCAACATTTATATTAGTGAGAGGAATAGTAAACCATCATTGGTGTCAGTAGGAGGAATAGTGCCCCATTGTTGTTGGTATCAGTCAGGGGAATACTGCCCCATTGTTGGTGTCAGTGGGAGCAATAGTGCTCCATTGTTGGTGTCAGTGGAAGCAATAGTGCTCCATTGTTGGTGTCAGTGGGAGAAATAGTACCCCATCGTTGGTGTCAGTGGGAGGAATCGTGTTCCAACATTTACTGTATATCATTGTGAGGAATGGTGAGCCATCATTGGTGTCAGTGGGAAGAATAATGTCCTGTTGATGTCAGTGGCAGAAATAGTGCCCCATGAGTGGTGTCAGTGGGAGGAATGATGCCTTATCGATGTTGTCAGTGGGACGAATAGTGCCTTATATCAGTGGGAGGAATAGTTCCCAAGGGCCAGATAAAAGCAATCAAAGTGCCACACTTTGGTGACCACTGATTTAGCATATAAGAAGAAAAAAACATCTGTTACCCCATCACAACAACCAATCAGATTCCATCATTCGTTGTTTTCAGTCTAGGCTTTTGAATCAAAGGAGTCTTCTGTGTCTGCTGATTGATCAGAAGCATCCTTATGCACTTTCATAAGTGTCTAAGCGAAAGTAAAAAAAAAAAAAAAAAAATATATATATATATATATATATATATATATATTTTCCTAAGGTAAGTCATGCAATCCTTGTATTCTATCTTTCGCTGCAGCACGATTTCTCTGTAGAGAGGAAGGTCCTGGATTGGGTAGAAAAAATGTATGGTCGAAAAACCTCCACATCTAATATCCGGCCCACAGCTCCTTCATACTGGATGGTGCATGATGGAAAAGGAGTTCCTAAGACCAGACGTAACAGTCCCCAGAGACCTTCTGTGCCTATGCGAAGGAGTAGAAGCCTAAGCATACCTGATGTCCACGTTAGTCGCCCAGGAAGCAGCCGGGGAGCAACAGAGAACACTGAAAAAAATGAAAGACTCTTTGAGGAAGATGGTTACTCTGAGGATGATGAATACTCTTCTTCAGAAGAAAGTGAGATAGAAGCTCGGCAGAGAGAAGTCAGGGCTCGTTTGTGTAGAAGCCCTCAGCCACAGTGGACTCCTAGGCCCCGTACTTCTCCCCTCCTGCCAAGCCCTCCACCCAAATGCTGCTGCTCTCATGCTGAATCTCCACCATCCCACGTTAAAAAGAGAATGTCCTTGACGCCTCCACATAGTTTTAGGAGTGAGGTAGAAGCAGCAAACAAGAGAATTACAGCACTGGTTCATCCCCATAAGGGAAGCTCTGAAGGTAGAGGATCTCCACAGGGCCAACACCAAAGAAGCAACCGTCGTGGATGCGCTTTGAGCCCTACACCACCTCCAACTTCAACATGTTGCTGTCCGCAGAGACCACACAGCGCTGGCTCCATCCCACCAATACGTTGCCACAAGCCCACCAACATGGTAAGGTTTGATTGTTTACCACATGATGTCATAGGAAGCAAATTAACACATGCTAAAACTATAAGAAAAAAACAAATTAAATTATTATTATTATTATTATTATTATACACGATTTATATAGCGCCAACAGTTTACGCATGGCTTTACAATGTATAGGGGGGGGGGACAACACAATTACAGTACAATACAAAAGGTACAGGAGGGCCTTGCCTCCTGTACCTTTTGTATTGTACATTTAAATTAAATACATATATTTTTTTTGTATTGTACATTTAAATTAAATACATATATTTTTTTGTATTGTACATTTAAATTAAATACATACATTTTTTGTATTGTACATTTAAATTAAATACATATCATCATATCGGTAATAGACAATTTAGGATAAATATCCTCAAGTAGCAGATCTCAAAGTCACATGCTGCTTGAGGATATTTCTCAGGAAATAAAAATTTATCAGATTATCTAGAAAGAAGGTCTATTATTAATATGAAGCCAACAAGGCATTGGTTATTTATTTCAACTACTGGACATGAGGAGCAAACAGAGGAAATCAATGTGGGAACACAATGGGGGTAAAACTTTACATCTGGGCAGAAAAGGCAAATAAATATCAAACATAAGCTGGTCCATCGCCTTCCACTAAAATATAAATTCTTGTTTATGGATTTGTTATTTATTATCTGTGTACTTAACCTGTTCTGTTAAAATGTTCCTCTGTTGGAGGCTGGGTTCACACCATTGCGAATTGGATGTGGTTTTTCCGCATCCAATTTGCAATAGCAGGAGATTTTGGCCTGCTCTCTATGGAGCTGGTTTACATATCTCTGCAAGGGGTCTGGTGCGTGTTTTGGTCCATTTCAGGTCCAAATTCAGCCCAAAATTCGGGCTGAAATCGTACCTGAAACGGTGAACCAGGATGGACAAGATGGACCTGACTCCTGCTGTGAGCCACAGGCGACTCATATGTGAACCCAGCCTAAAGCTCCATTTTCTCTCCATATAAAAATCGAAATGTCTGCATTTTAAAGCTCGTTGTGGCGTAAAACTCGACATTCTACAACATTATTATGCCACCAAAAAAAACAATTGTCTTACAGGACCTTTTGCTTTTGTCCCTTCAGTCTTTGAGCCCATACTCCTGCCTTCCACCTACAAGACAAAATTACTCCGACTCCTCAGGGGATGTTCTTCAAGCTCTTAGCCAAGAAGAACAAGATGTCATTGAGGCCGTGACTTCCATGGGATACCCTGTGCGCAGAGCTTTGATTGCACTCCAGAAAATGGGAGGGCAAAGCCTAGAACAGGTAAGCTGATCCTCAGATTTATCCAAGTTTCCTCAACATAACCTAATGCCGGCCATACAAGGTTCGAATTTTGAAAGAATTTTCTTTCGAAAATCGTATCAAAGAATTTTGGTATGAATTTCGCATAAGAATAAGAAAAGAAAATTTCCGGAGAGAAAAGAAGATTCCGGGCCAAGAAAATTATTTTCTGTAACAACATGAGGTGAAATTGAAGGCTTGGTCGGCCGAATTTCGAAAATCAATGGTGGCAACATCGGATCACAAAAAAAATGAATTTTCTGATTTTGAAAAGAAAATTTGTTCGAAATTCGACCGTGTATGGCCTGCATAAATTGTAAAAAAGTCCTATAACTCATTCCAGAGATGACAGCCTGAAACCAAGGCAGAGAAGAGCCATGCCATGCAGGCTCAAGAGTGTCATTATTAACCTTAGGTGGTCTCCACTTCAGAAGAATTTTCTCGGTGTCAAGTGAAGTCACAGAGCTTCGACATTTGTAATCTCATCCCTTTTTCTCTTCTATATTTTTTTTATAAATAAAATGTTGAATTAAGAATTTAAAAGAGTGAGGTTGTAGACTTTGAAGACCTCCATTTTTGGTCCCATTAGGACTAATAAAGTCTGTCATGATGGTAACCCTATGACCCGCTAGCAGACACCACAAGTGAACTAAACCTTGAGGCTGAAGGAAGTGATCTTCAAGAAAATACCAAGGAGGCCCTGGCTAAGGAGACTTTTTTTTTTCTGTTCCTCAAGATACTAATCAGGTACTAACAAGTAGAGAAAGCAGAAGCAATAGCAGTTGTGGAAGGTTCCAGAATGGGAGTTCGAAGAATCTATAGGGAATGAGGGGTAGCTGCAAGTATGTTCCAACAAACGGTTTAGTACATTAGGAGGAGGCAGTAACACCTTACCATAGTGGTCTGTTGATCACTACTGAAGAAACCCTCATGTGATAAATGGAGCACTATGAGCAACCCAAACTCCTAATTTACTACAGTGTGTGTGGATGTCCTCATGGTGGCTGTGTTGGAGTGTATGAGTGTTGGCTCTGCGTATGTTGCATGACTTCTACTTTCATTAGGTTCTGCATCAGGCACCTCAAACTCCCTTTCCACCATCAGATTTCTGCATACATGTCCAGCGACCAAGGGAGGGAAGATGGAAAAAATTGTTACTCGTGCCAAAATCATTGCAGAAAATACAGCCATGTAGGATGAACAGTATGGGTATCATCCAGGTGATGGAGCTTATGTTATTTTTTACCCTAGGTGAGGAGTGTGCGAATTGGCAATGTAGCCTAGATGTACTCAGCTTTGCTGGGGAAGTTCATAAACAGAGGACTGCAAATGACAAGTGAAAATATATTTTTTATATAGACCTTATTGTTTCTACAGTTACCAATCTAGAGACTAAAGGTTTGCATGATGGAAAAATGTGTTTTGTTTAATTTTTGGATTCATTCAATAAGTGAATAATTTTGTTTCATCATATTCATTATGTCAGAATGATTAATTTTGTATATTTGGATTTGTTTCGTATATATTCGTTGTTTCGAAAGTTATTCATTCTAATGCGTTAATTCATTATTTCGGGAGATTACCTATGCATCTGAGTCATCCCTGCTAGTTCAAACCACAAAGAGAAATGGAAAAAGCTGATTGGATGATATGGACTAGAATCGTGTGCATCTAAAATTAAACAAAATACATTTTGTATTCTTTTGTTATGATGGGTTGGATGGATGGATCGACCTCCATCCAACCCAAACACAATAAGTAGGAATCATCTTATTTCACTTTTATACCTTACTGTATTTATTGCAATATGCTTCCATTTCATATAAAGGAAAATGAGAAATGGTTTTCAAAATGTTTTACAATTAAATATGTGAAAAGTGTGGGGGGTACATTTGTATAGTGCCCCCCTGAGTCAATACTTTGTAGAACCCCCTTTTGCTGCAATTACAGCTGCAAGTCTTTTTGGGGATGTCTCTACCAGCTTTGTATATCTAGAGAGGAACATTTCTGCCCATTCTTCTTTGCAAAATAGCTCAAGCTCTGTCAGATTGGATGGAGAGCGTCTGTGAACAGCAATTTTCAAGTCTTGCCGCAAATTATCAATTGGATTTAGGTCTGGACTTTGACTGGGCCATTCTAACACATGAATATGCTCAGATCTAAACCATTCCATTGTAGCTCTGGCTGTATGTTTCGGGTCGTTGTCCTGCTGGAAGGTGAACCTCCGCCCCAGTCAAGACTTTTGCAGACTCTAACCGGTTTTCTTCTAAAGGCCCGTACACACAGTCAGACTTTTTGACAACAAACATGCAAATTAGCTGTTTTGGAGCAACATCTGACCGTGTGTACGCTCCATCGGACAAACTTTTTCTGTTTTCATCAGACTTTTGTTGGCTGTGCGAACGGACAAACTTTTTGACAACATAAGTCCGATGGAGCAAAGTCTGATCGTGTGTATGCAAAAGCATCGGACTTTTGTACAAGGTACAAACACGCATGCTCAGAACCAATGCAAAAGATCAGACTACAATACAGAAGTTGACCAAAGGTGGCGCTGGAGTCATTGAACGTCCTCTTTTAAAGTGTCGTCGGTACGTTGTGACGTCACTACGTTAGTGTTTGTTGTCAAAAAGTCCGATCGTATGTATGCAATACAAACTTGTGGACTACGCCCTTTGTACAAAAGTCCACGGGAAAGTTTGTACAAAGTCCGATCGGGTGTATGAGGCTTAAGATTGCCCTGTATTTGGCTCCATCCATCTTCCCATCAACTCTGATCAGCTTCCCTGTCCCTGCTGAAGCAAAGCATCCCCACACCATGATGCTGCCACCACCATGTTTCACGGTGGGGATGGTGTGTTCAGGGTGATGTGCAGTGTTAGTTTTCTGCCATGCACAGCATTTTGCTTTTAGGCCAAAAAGTAAATTTTGGTCTCATTTGACCAGAGCACCTTCTTCCACATGTTTGCTGTGTCCCCCACATGGCTTTTCGCAAACTACAAACAGGACTCCTTATGGTTTTCTTTCACCAATGTCTTTCTTCTTGCCACTCTTCCATAAAGACCAGATTTGTGGAGAGCACGACTAATAGTTGTCCTGTGGACAGATTCTCCCACCTGAGCTGTGGATCTCTGCAGCCCCTCCAGAGTTACCATGGACCTCTTTGCTCTTCTCTGATGAATGCTCTCGGTCAGTTTAGGTGGACGGCCATGGTAGTTGGTAGGTTTGCAGTTGTGCCATACTCTTTCCATTTTCGGATGATGGATTGAACAGAGCTCCGTGAGATGTTAAAGGCTTGGGATATTTTTTTATAACCTAACCCTGCTTTAAACTTCTCCAAAACGTTATCCCTGACCTGTTGGGTGTGTTCCTTGGCCTTCATGATGCTATTTACTAATTAGGTAACTTCTCAAGGCAATTGGTTCCACTCGATTTTAGTTAGGGGTAACAGAGTAAAGGGGGTTGAACACAAATGCACGTCACATTTTTCAGATATTTATTTGTAAAAACTATTTTGGTCAGAGTTGATGCGGAGATGGATGGAGCCAAATACAGGGCAATCTTAGAAGAAAACCTGCTAGAGTCTGCAAGAGACTTGAGACCGGGGCGGAGGTTCACCTTCCAGCAGGACAACGACCCGAAACATCCAGCCAGAGCTACAATGGAATGGTTTAAATCAAAGCAAATTCATGTGTTAGGCCGCGTACACACGGGCGGACTGTATGGCCTACTTAGTCCGTCGAAACACATTTCAGCGGACAGTACGCTCGTGTGGGGGCTTCAGCGGACTTTTTCAACGTGCGGTCTGGCGTACTAAGTATTTCGGAATTTCCGTAATTCTGTCCGTCAGACTTTGGTTTCAGCGGACAATCCGCTCGTGAGTAGGCTAGTTCGACGGACTAAGAATGGCGCATGCTCAGAAAGGATTTACACGGCGAAAGGTTGCATTGCTGTGTATTGGACTTCCTATTCCTAGTCCCGTCGTACGTGCTGTACACGTCATCGCGCAAGCTTTCGACGGACTGTTTGTGCATCCGTGTGTGGTCAAGTCCATTCATTCGAAAGTATGACGGACTGTCCGTCGGATTGTATGATGGACTAAGTAGGCCATACAGTCCGCCCGTGTGTACGCAGCTTTAGAATGGCCCAGTCAAAGTCCAGACCTAAATCCAGTTGAGAATCTGTGGCAAGACTTGAAAATTGCTGTTCACGGACGTTCTCCATTCAATCTGACAGAGCTTGAGCTATTGTGCAAAGAAGAATGGGAAAAATGTCCCTCTCTAGATGTGCAAATCTGGTAGAGACATCCCCAAAAAGATTTGCAGCTGTAATTGCAGTGAAAGGCGGTTCTACAAAGTATTGACTCCGGGGGGGCGCTATACAAATGTACCCCCCACACTTTTCACATATTTATTTGTAAAACATTTAAAAAAAACATTTATAATTTTCCTTCCACTTCACAATTATGTGCCACTTTGTGTTGGTCTATCGCATAAAATCCTAATGAAATACATTTACGTTTTTGGTGGTAACATGAAAAAATTTGGAAAATTTCAAGGAATATGAATACTTTTTCAAGGCCCTGTATGTCAGTCTGTATATGCGGAGAAAGAATGATTTTATAGTGCAGTTGGTCAGTACTGAAAGCGAGGGCCGATCATTTCCTGATGCCGCGTACACACGATCGTCGGAAAAAGCTCTGATGGTTTTCCTGACGGAATTCGGCTCAAGCTGTCTTGCCTACATACGGTCACACCAAATTCCGATCATTTATAACGCGGTGACGTACAACACGTACGACGGGACTAGAAAAAGGAAGTTTAATAGCCAGTAGCCAATAGCTTCCGTCTCGTAGTTGAATCTGAGCATGCGTGATTTTTGGCGTGTCGGAATTGCATACACACGATCGGAATTTCCGTTGGGAAAATTGAGAACATGCTATAAATTTTTGGCTGGCGGGAATTCAGACAGCTAAATTCCGATGGTGCCTACACATGGTCGCATTTTCCGATGAAAAGCTCTCATCGGTCTTTTTCTGGCCGGAATTCCGATCGTGCGTACGCGGCATAAGAAAAGGTTTAAAAAATTAGGTCTGTCTCTAAAAATTTGACATCAGTACAGAATATCTCCAATATTTATACAAAGCTCCCTCCTCTGGATGGCGGTACGGTAATTCCCACCATTGGCAAACTCTGATTTACTTTGTGTACTGACAGACGACCTCCCTGCAGTAGCCTTTATTATTCAAAGATGTCATCACCATTGTCTCAGCTCATCATAAGACAGATATGCATAATGGACACAGATCTAATGCAGCCAAAGAGTAAATGCAACTGAAACAAACTGTTTTAATCCATTCCTTGCATTGTGCACTGGTTCAAACCTTGTGGACAGCCTTCCCAGAAGAGTTGAAGCTGTTATAGCTGCAAAGGGTGGGCCAACTCAATATTGAACCGTATGGACTAAAACTGGGATGCCATTAAAGGTAATGCGCGTGTAAAGGCAGGCGTCCCAATACTTTTGGTAATATCGTGTATTTCCTATACCATCTAATTCAAGAATACCAGGCTTTATAAGATTGGTGTCCTTCCCATACGTGCAATGTGGCTTGAATCAGGTCAATAGTGTCTGAGAGTGATGGAATAACAGTGGTCTTCCAGTGCGCTGCCATTAAGATGTGCGTAAGCACTAGTTTAGTATGAGATGGGACTGAATCTATTCCCAGGTTTAATACGGCTTCCACCTAGGAAAAAAAAATCTATATGTCACCTCATCAGCTTTATTCCATGTGCAATGCTCATTTTTCTCCAAACAGACCAGTATCTTAACACCTTCTCATTGCAGTTTTTTCTGTCACTTACAACAGGTCTTGGGTTATCTGGGAGCCACAGATCGACTTTGTAAACTTGGGTACGAGGAGGCGCTGGTGGAAGAGGCCATGGAGATGTTCCAAAACTCTGAGATAAAGGTAGATTTATTTTGAAAAATTCTGAATTTTTAAAATACAAAGTAGGCACGTTCAGCTTAATTACAGGCTGTTATTGCCATCTTTGCTATTGTGTGATTAGTGACTAAGGTGACAACAAAACTTTTTTACGAGTGACTGGAAGAAATTAAGCCAAGTAGACATTGCCCATAGCCAAACAGGAAGTGAGAGGAAATCCCTGCAAATTAAGGTAATCCCTTAGGGCAGCCCTCAAAAAAGTGAGGAGCGGGGGTGGACCAGGCTGACCATTTCCTGGCTGAAGTGATCAGCCAGGAAACTGTCAGCTGGAGGACACAGAGCAGCAGGGCCAGACTGCCCTGGCGCCGCTTTGAGCTGAGATGAGGCTGTAGCTCTCCCCCCCCCCCCTCTCTCTCTCTCTCTCTCTCTCTCTTTCTCCTCTTGCGTATCACACACACAGTGGGCATGTCCTGCTCTGTGTCACGGAGCTGGGTCTGTGTTCAGCGGTGTGGTGTAACAAGGTCCCGCTCCCCTAGACTGGCTCGTGTGATAGTAGATTGAATCAGTGCTCCGCCTATGAAACAAGCCGGTCTAGGGGGGCTGGACCTTGTTACACTGCGCCGCCGAACACAGACCCAGCTCACACAGCGGGACATGCCCATTGTACGTGTGATCCAACATTCAGGTGAGTCTGTATTGATGATGGGGCACAGTGAGGCTGCATTTGATGGGGCACAGTATAGCTGCATTGATGGGCCACAGTGAGGCTGCATTGATGGGCCACAGTGAGGCTGCATTCATGGACACAGTGAGGCTGCATTCATGGACACAGTGAGGCTGCATTCACGGGCACAGCGAGGCTGCATTCACGGGCACAGCGAGGCTGCAATGATGGGCACAGCGAGGCTGCAATGATGGGCACAGTGAGAGTGCATTTATGGGCACTGTAAAGCTGCATTTGATGGCCACAGTGAGGCTGCATTGACGGGCATAGTGAGGCTGCATTGATGGGCACAGTGAGAGTGCATTGATGGGCATAGTGAGGCTGTATTGATAGGCACAGTGAGACTGCATTCATGGGCACCATAAAGCTGCATTTGATGGGCACAGGGAGGCTGCATTGATGGGCACAGTCAGGCAGCATTCATGGGCACCATAAAACTGCATTTGATGGGCACAGTGAGGCTGCACTGATGGGTACTGATATGCTTTATGTTAATATTGTTAAAGTTGTTGTTAATATTTATTTTTGGAACTTTATTCTGCTTAAAACATTTAACAGTGTCATTTCATGAGATAATTTACAAGGGCGTATTTAGGGGCTGACTTATGGGTGGGGCAGGATAGGGGTTGGGTGGGGCAACTGGTGGCAAGTAACTCTTAAGGCCTGGCTAGTGACTTCAGCAATTTTGAGCCCTGCCTTAGGGACCCCCCCCCCCCCAGCTCACCAGAACTATGGTGTCCCCATTGGAAGATTTTTCCTCTATTACTTTTTCAGGGGACAACCCAAAATGTGGGATTTTCTTTTACTTTCACCTTCAATGATAATGGTAAACAGGACAAATAGAAAGGAGGAATCTCCCCAACGGGGGCACAGACAGCAATAAAACCGGACAAGGGTTCTAATCCCTCTCTGCTCTATTTTCCTTTACTTATACTTTAAAACTGAACTCCATGTAGGATATTAATTCAATGCATTCATGAGCTTGGCACAATGTAAATATGCATATATCATACCTGAGGGACCTTTAGGGAGGTGATAATCACTGTAGTAGTCAGCGCTACTACAGTGATTGCATCAATCATCCGGGTCCCACCGCCATTTACAGAACACCTTGTATTCTTTCTTTTTTTTATTCTTTGATTGGACAAGGTGCTCATCCCTGTCCCTCCTCTCCACCTTGTCCAACCAGAGAACACATTGCGTTCATTGAAAAAAAAGAAATACAAGGCATTCTGTGAATTGCAGCAGTGCCAAGCTGCCCCTTATGGTCAGGATGCAGTGGAACAGTGGACCCAGAAGATCACAGTAATCACTGTAGTAGTGCCAACTTTCAGGTCTAAGCTCTTGTACACACGGTCGGACTTTCCGACAACAAAATCCTGGGGATTTTTTGCGACAGATTTTGTCCGAAACTGGTGTTGCATACACACGGTCGGACAAAGTTGCCGGAAAATCCGATCGTACGGGAACGTGATGACGTTTGGGACTACGTTCAGGCTAGTAGCCAATAGCTTTGGTCTCGTAATTTGATCTGAGCATGCGTGGCACTTTATCTGATCGGAATTCTCTACAAACGATCGGATAAAGTCCGATCGGATCATGTTGTCAGAAAATGTTATATCCAGCTCTCAAACTTTGTTGGTCGGACATTCTGACAGAAAAAGTCAGATGGAGCCCACACATGGTCGGATTATTCGACAACATGGTCCGATCAGACATTTTCCGACCGTGTGTACAAGGGCTAAGAGATGCATACTTACATTAGTTCAAGCTGGATGTAATTATGCAATAAAGATCATACCTGGAGTTCAGCTTTAACATGCTGAATGATCACATTTACTTTTATTGCTACGCTCACTAGCATACATTTTCATGTGTGGTAACCCTACTTGAGCTGGATGCACACTGTTGCAGTGCATGAACGTGCATTGTTACCTCTTGCATAAATGTAGTGCATTTTTTTGAATGGGCTGCTTAATGCGCCAAATTGCACCAAATATGTGCATGTGCTATTTTTTTCCCCATAAAAGCTTTTATTGAAGCAGAAGGATGCAATGTCATTGTGAAACAATTCCAATGTACCAAGTGTCGTATATGGTTGGTGTGACAGAAGATACAACCAGAGCAATACACAAAATCCAGTTGCAATACAGGTGATGCATCAAAGCAGGGGTCAAGTCCTAGGAAAGAAAGGCGTGGGAACTCACCCAAGATCCCCCCCCTCAAAAATGAAAAAGTGTGTGTGTGTATGTATATATATATATATATATATATATATATATATATATATATATATATATATATATATATATATATAAATATAATACGTACCCCTTTTTTAACAAATAATGTGCAAAATTTTTAAATTTTTTGTAAATTGCCAGCCTTTCAAAATCCAAATGCATTAAACAAAAAAATATAGAACAGATGCAACAACAAAATAATTTAACCTGTATGCTATACTAACAAAACAAAACACCACAATGTGTGATAATGGTTCCCTCGCAGGGCCCCTCCTGCACCATGCTTCTATGCAGGCTCTGATATGTGGGGCCCCTCCTGCCCCAAGGTGTCCGCACACATGTGTTGGTCTGTGCAGAAGAGTGAGGTGGGGAGTGCTGAGTGTGCCGGCCCGGGGCTGCCTGTATTGATTGTGAAAAGTGGGGCCCAGGCTCCGGGCTGCTCACTCCTCAGTGCCCATCAATGCAGCTTGATCAGCGCCCATCTAATGCAGCCTTACCAGTGCCCATCAATGCAGCTTTGCCAGTGCTCATCAAATACGGCCTGATCAGTACCCATCAAATGCAGCCTTACCAGTGGCCATCAATACAGCTTTGCCAGTGCTCATCAAATACCGCCTGATCAGTGCTCATCAAATACAGCCTGATCAGTGCCCATCAAATGCAGCCTGATCAGTGCCCATCAAATGCAGCCTGATCAGTGCCCATCAAATACAGCCTGATCAGTGCCCATCAAATGCAGCCTGATCAGTGCCCATCAAATGCAGCCTGATCAGTGCTCATCAAATACCGCCTGATCAGTGCCCATCAAATACAGCCTGATCCGTGCCCATCAAATACAGCCTGATCAGTGCTCATCAAATACAGCCTGATCAGTGCCCATCAAATGCAGCCTGATCAGTGCCCATCAAATGCAGCCTGATCAGTGCCCATCAAATGCAGCCTGATCAGTACTCATCAAGTACAGCCCGATCAGTGCCCTTCAAATACAGCCTGATCAGTGCCCATCAAATGCAACCTGATCAGTGCCCATCAAATGCAGCCTGATCAGTGCCCATCAAATGCAGCCTGAACAGTGCCCATCAAATGCAACCTGATCAGTGCCCATCAAATGCAGTCTTACCAGATGTAATTGAAGTGTGTTTGTAGTTTGTTCATTCCATTCTGGGAGTATTTATGGGTTGCATTGGCCGGCACTTGCAACCACAGAGATGGGTGGATTGCGGGCTTTGGGCAGCAGTTCCGTCTTGTGGGGTTGATTTACTAAAACTGGAGGATGCAAAATCCAGTACAGCTCTCCATAGAAACCAATCCGCTTACAGGCCCCCCCCCCCCATCTCGCCAGAACACTGTGATCAGCGCTCTCTGCCATTGGCTGAGAGTGCTGATCGGGAGTCATTCGGCTGCTGGTTTTCCAGCATGCCCGACTGACAGATGGCTTCTGTCGGACAGACCGGCATACACACGCGCCGATTGTCAGACGGTTTTATTTGAACCAGCTGCTGTCTCCCGACATTTGGCCCAGTGTGTACGGGTTTCATAGTTAAAGCAAAAGTAAAGTAAAATCATTAGATGCAGCGGCTGCATTCATTTTCCTTTTTTTAGGCTTTTTTTTTAGGCTTTTACCCTCTGTTTTCACCTGGTGATCTGGCTGGTAACACACCTCCTGTATTAGCGCGCCCCCTGTATTAGAGCGCACAGGGGGCACGTTTGAACAGCAACATTGTCAATCTGGGCAGAAGGGGAGTGTTAGATGTACTAGCAGATTTTAAATATACCAACAAACTGAAGCCAAACTCCAGCTTACTTTGTGGTTTACACAAGCGGTTACAGCAACAGTTTTTTTTTTTTTTTTTTTCCCTTTTGGGATAAAGTTTTTAAATGAATAAATAAAAGCTGATCATTGCAAGCATCGCTGTCAATGGTAAATGGTTTGTCTCTGCAGTGTTAACCGCTATATTTGCAGGAGAGCTTGTTCTGTTGACCTACTGGCCAGATCACCAGATGAAAATAAAGCAAAGAGAGCCTAAAAAACAAAAAAAAACAAAAAAAAAAAACAAATGCAGTCATCACATTGGTAATTGGTAAGCTGCGATATAATAAATGTTTCCTTTTGGATTTAATATCGCTTTAAGACCCACTGCTAAGCCCCGTGATTGGCTATAACAATATTGTACGCGGTATTTTTTAGGCGTCTTGTCAACATCTTCCTTTCTCATAATCTACAAATGTAATCATATATTTATTTCTTTTGATTTGCACTCTAGTAACCTTCCTCAGTCATTTCATTTATTTTTTATTACGTCTCGATGCTCACTTATGTTTTTTATTTGTATACTAGCAATCCTTATAGGGGAATTTCCCTCCCCCCCCTCCACTATGGCACTGGGATACGTCTTTATAAGTATTCTGAACAACTATGTTTTATTGTTTACGCGTGTATGTTAGGTCATTTTTTTTCTTTGTCGCCATTATTTTTCTGCTATTAAAGTAATTGTAAAGGTCAGTTTTTTTTTATTTTGTTCTTTTTTTTTTTAAGTAATTGTAAAGGTCAGTTTTTTTTTTTCTTTAAATAACAAACATGTTATACTTACCACCTCTGTGCAAGGGTTTTGCAGCACAGAGTGGCCCCGATCCTCCTTTTCTGGGTCCCCCCCCCCCGCTGTGCTTCTTGCTCCTCCTCTTCTCAAGTGCTCCCATGGAGAGGCGTTTTCCATGGGGCCACTGGTGCGGGCGCGCTCCCAAGTCCTGCTGCTGCGTCCATTGACACAAACAGCAGGACTCGGCCACGCCCCCCCGCCCCCCGTGTCACTGGATTTGATTGACAGCAGTGAGAGCCAATGGCTCCTGCTGCTATCAACCTATCCAATGAGGACAGAGACAGCGGCTGGAGCTGCTGTGCTAGTCCCCGTCGCTGGAACGATCGGGTTCAGGTAAGAAAAAGGGGGGGGGGAGGGGATGGTCTGGGGGGCAGCTGCAGCACAGGAGGTTCTTCACCTTAACACTGAGGGTTTTAAGCGTTAGCAAGGTGCAGGTGCACGTTCGAATCCGTCGGACTTTTGGAGTGATCGTGTGTGGCCAAGTCCGCTCGTTTTAAAGTCCGGCGGACCTCAGTTGCAAAGTCCGGCGGATTGTCCGCCGGACCAAGTCCATCGAAAAGTCTGGTCGTGTGTATGCGCCATTACTCTTTCACCTTCTGACTTAAGTTCCAGTTTGAGTTCCATGGGCCGCAGTGTGGTGAGATGCGGTGGTCGGTGGATAGCGTTGAGATGTGCTGAACAAAAGTGCTGCGTGCCGTACTGTATTTCAGCGCACACCACCAGCCTGATAGGAAAAAAAAGAAGCATTTTGCTTTGTGATATGTTGGGACCGTGGCGGGCAAGGCTGTCCAGTGAAGTCCCTGGTGTGAACGGGGCCCCCCCAATGCCTTTAGTTTAGGGGCTTACATCTACTTTAAGCATCTTTCCAGATGTTGGGAATGTGGTCCGGGGCCAGGAAGCCACTGGTGTTCTAACATGTGAATGAATATAACATGCATGTGTATATAACATTCCTTTTATACTTTATAAAGACCCGTCTTCCAGATACAACATTTCCTTACAGCTTGGCTGTTCTTTGCTACGCCGGCCGAGCTATGACTGATTTCTATGCTGGGAAAATTGTTCATTTCCTGTTTGCATGAAGCCAAATCAGAGATCAGACAGAGACTGTGAGAAAGGCCACGTCCCACTCCTAAGAGTGCAGACTGGTCCTCGTCACAGGGTCACAGACAAATTGTGCCTCTCTATGGATCTTTCTTATCTTGTTTTCGCATGCAGTTAACTCGCAGCATTCTATATGTAGCGCTATCCCCAGGGGCGGACTGACAACTCATGTGGCCCCGGGCAATAGGAGATTATGGGGCCCCCAGGCAATAGATCATGGGGCCACACAGTATACACACACACACGTACAGTATACACACACAGACACAAAATATACACACAGAATACACACTGAAAAGGTACTGGAGAGGCGGGGCAGCTATAATCAATTTTTTACATACTGTCCCTGGTTTTATTGAGGCTGGCAACCCTGATGGGGCCCCTTAGTGGCATGGGACCCTCGGGCAGTGCCCGATCACCCGAATAGTCAGTCCACCCCTGGCTACCCCCATAGGAGTCACTGTAGTTTATCTAGTTCTTTCCCAAGATTAGTGCAGAGGTAGCCAGGCACACAGCAACAATTCATTCACTTTGCCTCACTAATCAGTCTAGAGCAGTGGTTCTCAACCTAGGGGTCGGGACCCCCTCGGAGGGGGGTCGAATGACAATTTGCCTGGGGTCACCGAATTCTGGTCTGTTCCTCAAGCCCGCTCCGGTAGCCTCCTAGTGGGGCTGTCCCTGGAGCCCGCGGCCACTCATTCAGTTCACCACATGACTAGAGGTCAGCTGACTGGTGAGGAATGTGAAGTGGGAGGGGCCGGAGGAGACCCTAGCTCCTGATTTTGGCCTAGGTGTCACTGCTGCGACACACCACAAAGTCGGAGACACAGTGAGTAACACTACCTGTGATTATAGTTGCCATTAAAAGTGCCCACTACAGTTCTCCGATCAGCAGATGACCTTGATCAAGAGTACCTACACACGATCGGAATTTTTTTTGCAAAATCTTTCTTATTTCATTTTTCATTAGCATACACAATTAGCCCACGCAGGGGCCAAACCTTTGCCCACGCAGGGGCAGTTCTTCTGCACGATTGGAATTTTGGTCGGAAAAAGCTCTGATGGTTTTACCAACGGAATTCCAACGGAAATTTCGCTCAAGCTGTCTTGCATACACATGGTCACACCAAATTCCAAATGTCAAGAACGCGGTGACGTACAACACATACGACCGGACTAGAAAAAGGAAGTTCAATAGCTAGTAGACAATAGCTTCCGTCTCGTAGTTGAATCTAAGCATGCATGAGTTTTTGTGCGTCGAAATTGCATACACACGATCGGAATTTCCGATGGAAACTTTTGCCGTCGGAAAAATTGAGAACGTGCTCTCAATCTTTTGCTGGCGGAAATTCGGCCAGCAAAATTCCGATGGAGCGTACACACGGTCGCATTTTCCGACGAAAAGCTCTCATCGGTCTTTTGCTGGCTGAAATTCCAACTGTGTGTACGCGGCATAAGTTGGCTGATCAGAACTTTCCCCAGCACTGCCACTCATCCCAACTCTCCACCAAGGAGTAAGAGAAGGAATAAAAATGGAGAATATATGGAAGGGAGAGGAAAAGAGGTGGAGTAACAAAGAAAAAGGGAGAGAAAGAATAAGAGAAATTACAAGAAGGACAGCAAGAGAGGGATGGGGGGGGCCGAGAAATGAGGATAGAGAGGGATAAAAGGGAAAGAAATGAGAATAGACAAAGGAGTGGTACATCCTAAAATGTACCATAAGGGGTTTTAATACTGTTTGAGTGGAAGGGACTTGGGTGCTGAAAACCCACGCAATGAAAATAATTTTACTGTTAGGGGTCCCCACAACTTGGGAAATTTTATCAAGGGGGTCACAGCACTAGATGGTTGAGAACCACTGGTCTAGAGCAAGGGTGTCAAACTTAATTTCATTGCAGGCAGACGTGAGATCTTGCATGGAGCCCCAGAACAAGGGAGATTGACAGTTATGTTGTGTTTCTTCCATTTGCGAATAATCACACCAACTGTTGTCACCCTCTCACCAAGCTGCTTGGCGATGGTCTTGGTTGCCTAATCCAGCCTTGCGTAGGTCTACAATCCTGTCCCTGACATCTTTATCGACAGCTATTTGGTCTTGCCCATGGTGGAGAGATTGGAATCTGATTGATTGATTGCTTCTCTGGACAGGTGTCTTTTATACAGGTAACAAGCTGAGATTAGGAGCACCCCAGTGCTCCTAATCTCAGCTTGTTGCCTGTATAGAAGACACCTGGGAGCCAGAAATCTTGCTGATTGATAGGGGATCAAATACTTATTTCACTCATTAAAATTCAAATCAATTTATAACTTTTTTGAAATGCGTTTTTCTGGATATTTTTGTTGTTATTCTGTCTCTCGTTGTTATAATAAACCGACCATTAAAATTATAGACTGATCATTTCTTTGTCAGTGGGTAAACGTACAAAATCAGCAGGGGATCAAATACTTTTTTTCCCCTCACTAACCTGTAAATGCTTTTAAACCATTACCAAAGGAAATTTTTTGCAAGTCTATGGGCTTGAGCAATTTTAAGAATTGACATGTTTGGTATGTGTTTACTTGATGCAACCCAGTTTTTCATATTTTACCAAACATTGGGTATAGTCTTGCGTGTGTTTTCACTGAAATTCATTTTCGTGTATTTTTTTTCCTGAAAATTTGTATTTGATAAATAGCTGCGCAAATATCGTGCAACATACAAAATTGCAACTACTATTATTTGATTCTCCGAGGTATTTGCTTTCATAAAATATATATTTTTTTAGGGATTACAGTAATTTGTAGCAAAAAAAATTTAGATTTTTTTTAATGTGTGAAAAAAAAAAAAAAATCACCCCGATAGTTAAGTGGTTAATAAAAGTGGGCAAGGAAAGTCCTAAAAGGAAGAACTAGTGAGTGGCCGATGCCTTGGAAGTGCTACCTTGAGCTGGAAATATTTTCCGACAAACTGCTCCGATCGAACATACTCCGATCATGTGTAGCCTACTCCGACGGACAAGGCATGCTCAGATCAAATTCCTAGACCAAAGCTATTGGCTGCTAGCCTGAACGTAGTCCCGTCGCAACGAAATAACGTCATGACGTTATGTACAATTGGATTTTCCGACAACTTAGCCCCTGTACACATGGTCGGAGATTCTGACAACCAAATCCGTCGGATTTTGTCCATCGGATTTTGTCCGTCAGATCTTGTCCGAAACTGTTGCATACACACGGTCGGACAAAGTTGTCGAAAAATCCGATCTTTCAGAACGTGATGACATAATTTCGTTACGATGGGACTACGTTCAGGCTAGTAGCCAATAGCTTTGATGTAGGAATTTGATCTGAGCATGCGTGGCACTTTGTCCGATCGGAATTCCCTACACATGATCGGAGTATGTCCGATCGAACCAGTTTATCGGAAAATATTTCCAGCAAGTTGGAAAATTTGGTCCGACAGATATTCTGATATTCAGTCCGATGCATACCACACACAGTCGGATTATCTGACAACACGATCCGATAGGACACATTCCGACGGATTCTCCGACTGTGTGTACAAGGGCTTAGTTCGACCGTGTGTATGCAACATCACTTCCGGACCTCTTCCGGAATTAATCAGTCGGAATTACTCCAACGGATTTGGTTGTCGGAATCTCCGACCGTGTGTACAAGGGCTATGACCGCTCGTGGTTTAAATGCATACGTTGACTTTTTATTAGCCTTGTGCATAAAAAATTCATCATCTTGTTTCCCTTAGCAAATAATCAAACTTTGAAAGCTTAGCTGTTGCTATGGAGAAGAAGAACACTTTTTCCTGTATTAGGCCTGCTCTGTGTAAATGTTTCTTTGCTAAATAATACTGCGAGGGAATTATGATTTAGTAGGTTATGAGTGAAAAAGTGAAATGCTATGCGGGATGAGTCATAATTTAAATATCTCTCAGTCAGTGCTGTTATTAGAAGCGGACTTAACGTATTATAAAGAGACCATTAATCAGGAAAATCATTAGAACTAAAAGAAGGAGCTTGAGCCAACACGGAGCAAACTCATGGTTATGGAATGAACGAAGAAAACTTTCGTCGTTCTTGAGGTTTAAAGGGTACCTGTTATCCATACACATGAGAGAAACCGTTCTTCGGGTCCAATCTTTAGTTACAATGCTGGTTCACTAGAGAGTAGACACGACATTGGTTTGAGGAAGCCAAGTCTTTCATGGGCCAACATTGAGCAAACTAATTTCTATGGAATCGAGAAAACGTTTGCCTTTTGTGAGATTTGGGGGTCCTTGTTAACCTAAACGCATCAGAGCAACCATTCTGTAGGTTCAGTCTTTAGTAACACTGCTAATTCACTAAAAACGAATGCCTTGACATTGGAATGAGGAAGCCAAGTCTTTCTTGGGCCAACACTTGGCAAACTCGTGTCTATGGAATGGAGAAAAGGTTTGCTGGTCGTGAGGTTTAAAGGGTCCCTGTTAACTATACGCATGAAAGAAACCATTCTGTAGGTCCAATTTAGCTAGCCCACTAAAGACTAGAGACACAGCATTGATATGAGGATGCCAAGTCTTTCCTGGGCCAACAATGAGCAAGCTCATGTCTATGGAATAAGGAAAACGTTTGCCTGTTGTGAGGTTTAGGTTTCCCTGTTAGCCATACACATCAGAGAAACTATTCTGTGGGTCCAAACTTTAGTCACACTGTTAATTCACTAGAGGCACAACATTGATATGAGGAAGCCAAGTGTTTCTTGGGCCAACACATAGCAAACTCATGTCTATAGAATGGAGAAAACATTCCGGTCTTGAGATTTAAAGGGTCCCGGTTAACCATACGCATGAGAGAAACCATTCATTCTGTAGCTCAAACCTTTGGTTGCACTACTAGCTCACTGTGGCAGCTGGGGTTCAATATTTTTTTTTTGGGGGGGGGGGGGGCGGCAAACCAAAGCCACCTCCACTACCCATGGGAGACAGACAGGAAGGCGGCAATCAGAGGCCTCCTTACCTTAGGAGGATCCGGGGTAGGGCTGCTGCTTTCCGGGATGGACAGTATACAGTGGAGCTCCAGAATGGAGTGCTGGATCTGGCTGCGGGTGAGCTGGCCCTGGAAGAGGGAGCCAAGTCTGGATAAGTTGGTCGTGCTTCTTCTCCGTAGGAGGATCTGATGCTGATCCACTGGATTATGGCTCCCGGCTGGAGAGGACCGTGTCGCTGGCTGAGCTGCTCCCTGACTCATCCTGATGGCTTCAGTCTTCCTGGCCAAACAGGAAGTGGCTCCTGAGACCCGATTAGCCTAAACTCCCTGGCTAATCTGGTCTCAGGACCTGCTTCCTGATTGGCCAGGTGTCAGAAACCATGAATCAGACTGAGACAAAAGTACATTTAAATCTCACTTGTTTAATAATAGAATAAAACAAGGTAAACAGAGTAAACGTAGTCAAAACATAGCCAGAGTTCAGGAACCGGAAAGGATAGCCAAAATGTCAAGGAGCCAGAGATGATCATAGTAGAACAGCAAGCAGGATCTGGAGCAAGAAGGAATATCAGCCAAGCAAGTCTTTAACAGGAACACAGGAGGACGTCTCTAGAGATGTGACCAAGGCGAAGGCAGAGATCATCTGGGCTGGATGTAGGCAGGACTGACGAGCAGGATATCATCAACAGGTGAGTCACTGTGGAGAGATAGGAGCTGGCAATTAGCCAACAGCTGGCAAGGACTGACAAGCAGGATATCATCAACAGGTGAGTCACTGTGGAGAGATAGGAGCAACTGGCCAACAGCTGGCAAGGACTGACAAGCGGGATATCATCAACGGGTGAGTCACTGTGCAGAGATAGGAGCTGGCAATTAGCCAACCCCTGAGCGGCCAGCTCAGACAAGGAAGGGCTGACAAAAGTGAAAAAATTTGTTGCGCTAAAAAGCAAAATCAATCTATATAAAACAGAAATAGCTGCTAACACAAATATTGCTGGAAACAATATATAAAGATATATGGACAATGATATAGCGCTCTATTCAAAACAAACAAAATATATATATAAAAAAAGTTCATAAACAAAAATATAGTGAATGGCTTCAAAATACGATATCCTCAGATATGGTGATCACATCCAAAGGCAGAAGAAGGAATAGTCATAATCCATTTCATACGCAGAGGAGGAGGGGAACCGTCACCAACACCCAAAAACACTGACTCTTACCATAGATGTACAGATAAAAACGCATGTAGTAAATCACCAAGGGGGAGGCAGTTTTCTATGCTGATTTCCCTTCGTCTACAGAAGCGCAATCATCTCAATGGGAGTCGTCCAATGGGAAAAGAGGATTCCTATTTCTGTTTAGTAGGCACTTCACTTCCCAGGAACTGCTTAAATCTCCAGACCAACAATCCTCCCAAAAACCATAGAAAACATAAAACAAAGTGGCCTCATTGCGCAGGTATACTGATAAACCAATAATCTTTTTATTCTCTAAAACCGTAGTTGAACTCACATTTAAGATGAGATATACAGGCATCAAATGACAATCGGCTACAGATGGAAAGAACGAATGAAGACCACTCCTGTGCTCCTTCTGATGTCACCAGGTCCCAAAAAACGCCCGACGTTTCGCCACCAACGTGCGTCCTCAGGGGCATGACCGTGACAGAAGAAGGAGAGCTATAAATACAGATAACTATCAAACAATTAGTGGCCTACCTTGATTCAGGTGTCAGTCTGTGGCTGCAATGTGCAACCCATTAGAAATCACCGCCGCCCCACCATGTTCCCAGCACATTCAATTGCATTCAAACAGGGGGAAGGTAAACAAGGTGACCACTTCCGGTGCGCCGTGCGTGTCAAAACACCGGACTTCCGGTCTAAAGATGCGCTCCAGCGGAAAGAAAAAAACCCAAATGAAAACGAAAAAAGAAATAGGAAAATTGTGTCCTGCACAAGAGAAAACCCAAACAGACCATATCGATCCACCCAACGAGTGCCCCAGGGCATCCAGCCCCTGAAGCAACCTCGTCAGGTCACTCAGTATACCCGGAAGTGAAGTACGTCACACGGCGCACCACTTCCGGTGTATAGATGCGTTCCACCTCACAGAGCCACTGCATGGATGGCAAACTTCCGGTCCTGCGCAGAGCACTCAGCAGCGAGGGAACAATTCCCTCAGTGTCTATGTGCTCAGCAGGAGTAAAGCCGCCTGTAAACAAGCAGTCTACAACGAACATGCCCAATGCAACCGGCCACACAGAAGCAAACGCACAAATCTGAATGGAAACACCCACACCCCCCTTATCATGACCAAAAACAGGGCAGAAATACAGCATCCAATGGCCACACAGAAATGGAGAACTGCTGACCAGAGCAGCAGTGTGAACCAAACAAAACAAAAAAAAAAAAAAATTTTTTATTTTGTTTATAAAATATGGAACAGCAAAAAAAAAAAAAAAAAAAAAAAAAAAAATTTTTTTTTTTTAATAAATAATTCAATTAAATTAAAACAAAAGAGAAGAGATATAAACTAATATATTATGTCACTAAAAATATACCCATAATATATCCCTTTTGATGGGGACCATAAAAAGGATATAATATCTCCAAAAAGAGAAATCAATTAAAATTAACCCAGCAGAGTCAAAAAGTATATCGCATAATACACCTATCCACCCAAGGATCTAGTATAGCCATATGGGAAAGGAACCATAAACATCGTACAGGAGCAAAGGAGTGGTATCCATGTACATAAGTCACAAATTAAAACACACACACACAAAGAAATTCAAACAACTTTAGCTGTTACTGATAAATGCATTTACATCCCATTCGACATTCATGCCGAATGGGGCATAGCACTGAACCTGATATATCCATTTAGTTTCGAGACGTGAAATTTCACGAACCATATTGCTACCTCTCCAGTGCCCCTGAAATCTGTCGATACCCATAAAGATGGTGCCCTGAGGGTTCTTATTATGCTTTAGGGCAAAATGTTTCGATAGACTATGTTTTGGGAATCCTTTCTTAATATTGGCTATGTGCTCTTCAAGCCTAACGTGTAATTGCCGCTTGGTCCTCCCAATATATTGTTTCGAACATGGGCACTGTATTAAGTAAACTACATATTTGGAGGAGCAAGAAATAAATGGCTTTATCTGAAATGTTTCCAATGTCGAAGTTGACTGGAACGATTCAGTTCTCCTGCCGGTAAGGGAATTCAGTTTACACGTGGGACATTTCCTGCATGGAAAAAACCCACCCATATTCTGAAAAAAGGAGGATTTCCTCGGTGGACTAATAACGTTAGGGGCCAGCTGCAGTCGTAAAGGGGGCACTCCCCGATAAACGACTTTGGGGCGTTCCGGCAATAAAGAACCAAGAACCTTGTCACCTTTGAGTACATTCCAATATTTAGACACTATAGTTTTAATGTCATAATATTGATTGGAATAACTCGTGGTAAACGAGAACCTAAAGGAAATGTCCTCAACTCTATCTCTCGTCCCTAGCAGCTCTTCCCTATCCTTATAGAGAGCTGCAAGAAAAGCTTTTTCTAAAATTTCTTCCTGATACCCCTTTTCAATAAAACGGGCCCTCAGAATGCCAGCCTCCTTAAAAAAAATCCTCAACTTCGGTGCAATTCCGCCTTAATCGTAAAAACTGACTTTTGGGAATAGAATCCAACCAGACCTTATGGTGGCAACTATTAATAAACCCATTGCGGTCAGTTTCTTTGAAAAAAGTTTTGGTGACAATCTTCTTATCTATCACCCTAATGTCCAAATCTAGAAAGTGAATTACCTTACTGCTGGCTTCAAAGGTCAAAACTATGCCCCTATCGTTTTGATTCAGGCCATGAATGAAATCCCTAAGTGACTGCAAACTACCTTTCCATAGGAGGAGGATGTCATCAATATACCGTTTCCAGAGAACCAGCTCTGGCTTGGCCTCGCGATATATGACATCCTCCTCCCATTTGGCCATAAATAGATTAGCCATACTCGGGGCAAATTTTGCCCCCATGGCGACACCTCTCTTTTGGACATAATAGGACCCATCATACCAAAAGTAGTTTTTCTCCATGGCATATTTAAGGAGGCTCATGATAAAATCAATTTGTTGCGGATGCAGGGTGTCGCGTTGCAAAAAATACTCAACAGCCTCCATTCCATGTTGGTGAGAGATAATCGTATAAAGGGAGGAAACATCCGCTGTTGCGAAAATAAAAGTATCATCCCAACAAATATCTCTCAGCAGATTAATGACCTGCTTAGAATCCCTAAGGTACGATGGTGTATTTATCACCAGGGGCTGCAAAAAATTATCAATATATTTGCCCACCCTGGAAGTCACCGAGTCGATGCCACTGACAATCGGTCTTCCAGGGGGGCAAATAGGATCCTTGTGGATCTTGGGAAGATAATAAATGATTGGTGTGCGTGGCACAATAGGAATCAAGAAGGCTTTCTCTTTTTTGGAAACAATACCATCGAGATGACCCCTATCAACAATTTCCACCAAATCCACCAAATCCACCAAAGGAAGGGCTGACACCAGGAGGAGAATCAGGAAGACAATGAATATTAATTTGCTTTTGTCACACAACTGGGTGGGCTCAGGGCTCAGTCCTCTGCGCCCAGAGCCCACCTTTTTTTGAAGCCAATTAGAGCCTCTGGCTCTAATCCTGTGCTTCAAAAAATAAAAATAAAACATTGAAATCCATGTGTCTGGCACCCTGCGTGTAGATTAGGAACCGAGCGCATGGATTAGGCGGGCAGCACCCCTGCTCCCCTTATGGATGCACCGCCACTGCTGAAGACACAGCATTGGTATGAGGAAGCCAAGTCTTTCCTGGTCCAACACTTCGCAAACCCATGTCTATGGAATGGAGAAAACGTTTCCTGGTCTTGAGGTTTAAAGGGTCCTTATTAACCATATGCAACAGAGAAACCATTCTGTAGGGCCAATGTTTAGTTGCACTAAAGAATAGAGATGGGGCTTTGGTATGAGGAAGCCATGTCTTTCTTAGCAAACGCATGTCTGTGCAATGGAGAAAATTTGCCGGTCATGAGCTTTAAAGGGTCCCTGTTAACTATACGCATAAGACAAACCATATTGCTAGCTCAATAGCTATTGCTTTTTGCCTGTCATGAGCTTTAAAGGGTCCCTGTCAACTATACGCATAAGACAAACCATATTGCTATCTCAATAAAGACTAGAGACACAGCATTGGTATGAGGAAGCCAAGTCTTTCCTGGTCCAACTCTTAGCAAACTCATGTCTATGGAATGGAGAAAATGTTTGCAAGTCTTGAGGTTTGCAGGGTCCATGTTACCCATATGCATGAGACCATTCTGCTACACTGCTAGGTCACTAAAGAGTAGAGACGACATTGGCATGAGGAAGACAAATCTTTCTTGGGCCAACATGGAGCAAACTCATCTCTATGAAAAAATAGTTTGCATGTCGTGAGGTTTAAAGGATCCCTGTTACTCATATGCATCAAAGAAACCATTCTGTGGATCCAGTCTTTAGCTACACTGCTAGTTCACCAAAGATTGGAGACACATCATTGATATGAGGAAGCCAAGTCTTTCTAGCTGCTAGAGAGTTTATATTCTGCCTTCTTAGAAATCTAGGTCTATACTTGCCAAATGTCTGATTGCCGGAGACAGTTTGAGCTTTTGGAGCCTCATCGCTGGCAGCGTTTGTGTTTAGCAACACTTTACCCAATCCCTACTATTTATTTTTATTTTATTTTTATAATATATTGGCTGTTATTTGTTTGCTTTGTTTTAGGAGTTGTATCTAAATTCAAAAGAAGCATCCAGATTTTGTAGATTTTCCCCTGGAAATGTCCCCAGACTGCAATAAATTCCTAGATTTATTTTTTAATTCTGCCATGCATTTCTTGATGCTGATTCATATTATTTTGGCCTTCTGTATTTAATACAAAATAATATTTTTTATAACACTATTTAAAATCAAACCGATCACAATGGAACTTTCATGCCCTACTTGCAGAGACGGTATTGGAGTTTGGGTATAATGCTTCAGCCGTAAAATATATACCTTGAAATGAGTTTATGTTTTGGCAAATGTATTATCCTAATTATGACACATGAGAATCAGATTCATTAGGGGGGGCTCGTGTTATGAATATTCTCCTTTTTAAAGAAGTCTAATTTCAGTTTTTATTATTGCGTTCTGAATTTCAATGGTCCTTGTTACCAGAGTATATATCCTAATTGTTATATCTTAATGGTCATGTTTATATCATATACTTATACAATTAAATACCTTTTATTATACATTGTTAATTATTGAATATTGCTGACTAAGAACGCCATTGGGGGAACCTTCCCATATTGTGTTATTGCATTCTGTTCCTTAGGTGATTTTTGCCCCATCTTCCTGTGTGCAGCCTTGTATACATGATCGCATTTTCTGATGGGAAATGTTCGATCACAGGCTGTTGGCGGTAAATCCAACCGTTTGTACACTCCATTGGACAATTGTTGTCGGACTTTCCGGCCAACAAATGTTTGATAGCAGGTTTTTGAATGTCTGTTGTCGGATTTTCCGAGCGTGTGTACACAAGTCCGTCAGACAAAAGTCCAAAGTACAAACACGCACGCTCGGAAACAAGGACGAGCTGGAAGCGGCCGGTCTTGTAAACTAGCACTCGTAATGGAGAATTAACATTCGTGACGCGTCAAATTACGAAATCTCCAAATGCAGCGCACAATTCTCTTCTTCTTTAATGGGATAATAATGAAGCTGCTTTGCTGGTGATACTGATGGACTTATTGCAAACGGATTTTCAAATGCTTTTTTTTTCTAGTGATATCAAGAATAATATTATTATGCTTTTTTTTTCTTTTTTATTTGGGCCAAGTTACCACAACACCATTATCCCGTAGTTTTTAAGATCAAAGATACAACTATGTTGGTGTCCCTTGTCAATTTTACATTGTATTATTTTCTTGAAGGCTGCTGTATTGGTATAACCAATCAGCGTCTAATCTTGGCTTGCCTGAACTTGGGCCGCAGCACCTGTCCAGCATCCCATGCAGTACCAGGACCGCTTTTTCTAGTGCCCAGGGGGAACAGGAATGTGGAACTGCACCCCCTCCTCGCTGTAGAATGAGTTTTACTGCCTTGTGGCCCCCTTGCTCTGCTGTGCCCAAGGCTCCTGCCCACCCCTTGTCCTGGTCCTCAGCCCATATCACCTGTTCACCAGCCCATGTACCTCAATATTGGAATCAGTCAGACTATGGGGGTTATTACTAAAGGCAAATCCACTTTGCATTTCAAGTGCACTTGGAAGTAAAGTCACTGTAGATCCGAGGGGGACATGCAAGGAACATAAAACCCAGCATTTTAGCTCGCACATGATTGGATGATAAAATCAGCAGAGCTTCCCCTCATTTTAGATCTACCCCTCAAATTTAAAGTGACTGCACTTCCAAGTGCACTTGCAGTGAACTAATATTGCTAAGTGGATTTTCCTTTAGTAAATAACCCCCTATGTGTTCGACAGATGTACTCCGATTTGAGTTTGGTCAGGAGGCATCTTCTAGGGCTAGACATCATCAGGCACACTTGTACATGGTCTTGCAGGCAGAGAGAGAGAGAGAGAGAGAGAGAGAGAGAGAGAGTGAGAGACCCTGACCCGTCAGTGACCGGGACCTGGCACATACCTGCCCATACATTGCAGATTGGCAGATCAGTGGTCATGCACTAAATCAGACTAATGTATTTTGATTTTCAAGCTTTGATCTCAATCATGGAATCCTTTAAGTCCTAATAAGAAAGAGATTTATTGGGAATTTAACCATCTGACATCCGCGCTATGGCCGAATGATGGCCACAGCGTGGAATTCCTGGGAGGCCGTCATAGGACGTCCTCCCCTGTGCACGCTCCCTGCGCACGCTGTGATCACCGAGTCACTGAGACTCGGGGGATCACCGATCTGAGTAAGGGGCCGGTCCTGGCCCCTTACCATGTGGTCAGCCAATGACAGCTGATCACATAATCAAAACAAAAGCTCGGTAATCGTTTTTTTTTCTCCTCGCGCTGACAGCGGAGGAGAAAAAAAAAAGCCGATCACCGACTCACCTTAAAGGAACATCGGTCCCGAAACGGAAGAGGCAATTATGCCTCATAATTGGAACCTGAAAGTGCCACCTAACAATGCCCACAAGTGCCACCTATCTATGCCCACAAGTGCCACCTATCAATGCCCACCAGTGGTGCCAATCAGTGCCACATAGAAGAGCTGCCCATCACTGCCACACATCAGTGCCCATCACTGACACCTATCGGTGCTCATCACTGACACCTATCGGTGCCCATCACTGCCACACATCAGTGCCCATCACTGACACCTATCGGTGCCCATCACTGCCGCCTCATCAGCGTACATCAATGATGGACAAACATGACCCGTTTTAAAATTTTATATCAAAATAAAAAAAAAAATGTTTTTTTTTTTTAAATTCGGTCTTTTTACATTTTTTAAATAAAAATAGCACAAGTGATCAAATACCAATAAAAGAAAGCTCTATTTGGGGGAGGGGGGGGAATTATAAAAATTTCATTTGGGTACAGTGTTGTATGACAGCGCAATTGTCATTCAAAATGCGACAGCGCTGAAAGCTGAAAATTGGTCTGGATAAGAGGGGGGTTTAAGTGCCCAGTAAGCCAGTGGTTAAAGAATAACTAAAGGCAAAACTTTATTTCTTTTATTTTTACAGTTTTGGATAGAATGCAGAGGCGTTAGAACACCTGTTGGGTTTTTATTGCTGTGTGTGCCCTTGTTAGACCCCTTTCACACTGAGCCGCTTTGCGGGAGCTATAGCCTTAAAAATAGCGCCTGCAAAGCGCCCTGAAACACTGGTTCCATTCACTCTAGTGTGAAAGCCCGAGGGCATTCACACTGGAGCGGTGCGCTGGCACGGCATCACGAAAAGTTCTGCCAGCAGCTTCTTTGGAGCGGTGGAGGAGCGGTGAACTTACCCCTCCTCCACCGCTCCTCCCCATTGAATTTAATCGGGCAGCGCTGCTATACCGCTGGCGAAATGCCGCTGCGGCAGTGTTTTGCGGGCGGATTTAGCCCCTTTTCGGCAGCTAGCGGGAGTTAAAATGACGCCGCTAAAACAACGGTAAATCGCTTTACCGTTAACGCCCGGGGCGGCTCGGTGTGAAAGCAGCCCTAAGGAGATTCACCCTCTATGTGTCCTGTTTACCATTATCAGTAACCACTTCATCCCTGGAAGGATTTACCCCCTTAATGACAAAAAGGTTAATTAAATCCACAAGGACTTTTTTTTTTACCACTATTATTCCTTTATATTGGCTTTTAAAATTTACAAATGCAGAAATTTAGAATTTGAATGAAAGGTTTAGCCCTGGAGAATAAAAAGTGCATTTTATATACAACTATATAGACCAAAATAAGGGACAATGAGGAGGAATGAGGGAGAGAGGGACAGAGGCTCCAAATCAGGGACAGTCCCTCCAAATCAGGGACAGTTGGGAGCTATGCATCTGCGGCAAGTGATTAAAACTGAATGTAAAAGAAAATCCAGAATTTTGGGTCGTCCTCAGAAAAGTAATAGAGGGGAAATCTTCCAATGGGGACACTAGTCTTGGTTATCTGAGGGTCCCCAAGGAATTCCCTTAATTTGGAGGGACTTCCTCTCACTTCCTGTTTGGCTATGTGACAGGAAGTGAAGGGAAATCTCCGCAATGGGACACAGATGGCAAAAAAAAAAAAAAAAAAATCTGACAGGGGTTATAACCCTCTCTTACTCTATACAAAATGAAAAAAAGTTTAGCCTATAGTTCTACTTTAATGGTACTTGCAAAATTTTAGCGCTCCTCTGTGTGTGTGTGTGTGACCGACAGTCTTTTTTTTTAACCAGTATGTGCCATTATTTGCACCCCCCAGCATGGTCTGGTTGTAGTTTTGTAGTCAGTATAACCATGTAGCACTTAAAAGAGTTAACTGTCTAGTCCTCATCTTGATTTAATAAGTTACACAACAAAGCAGATAATCTCTCTGGAGCGAAATCCTTCCAGACTGAGCTTTTAGCAGGGTGCCTTAAAATAGTGTGCGGGGGTAGGGGCGGTGGGGGTAACTTGGGCCGCGTTCAAATATGAGGCACGGCTTTAATCTGAATGTTTAATGTCTTAAGATGGAAAAAGCTGGGAATATGGAACAGCGGGACACTCGCAGTGCACAGCGTTTGCTATTTCTTTTTCCCTGCATGTTTTCAAGGTATAATGTAAGAGAAAACGCTACTCTCCTTTATAAAAAGATAAATATGACATATAATTGTTACATATTATAACTGTGTACATAAATATATCCTTTTCATTTTAATCCCGGCTAGCTATTTCAACTGTAATCTGGACGATATTTTATTTCCCTGTTTAAACACTTAAAGCGGAGTTCCACCCTAACTTCTGTTCATCTGAACCCTCCCCCCCTCCGGTGCCACAGTTGGCACCTTTCAGGGGGAAGGGGGGGGGGGTGCAGATACTTGTCTAAGACAGGTATTTGCACCCACTTCCGGGCATAGACTCCCGTGGGAGTCTATGCCTCTTCCCACCCCCCCGCGCGTCTGCTGGGACACACACGGGTCCCAGAGACAGCGCGGACCATTCCTATTGTACTGCGCGACTCACGCAACGCTTCACTTCCTGATTCCCTCATCTAGAATGGCGGCGGCAGCAGCCGAGAAACAAGCGATCGATCGGCCTCGATGGACCCCGGGACAGGTGAGTGTCCTTTTATTAAAAGTCAGCAGCTGTAGTATTTGTAGCTGCCGGCTTTTAATAATTAAAAAAAAGAGAGCCATAATTTTGGAAAAAAACAAAACAATATTTTTTACTTTTTGCTATAATAGATATCCCTCCCAAAAAAATGTCTTCATCAGTTTAGGCCAATATGTATTCTTCTACATATTTTTTGTAAAAAAAAAAAAGAAAAATCGCAATATGCATATATTAATTGGTTTGTGCAAACGTTATAATGTCTACAAAATAGGGGATAGATTTATGGCATTTTTATTATTGATTTATTTTTTAGTAGTAATGGGGGCAAAATTAGATTTTTAACAGGACTGCAACATTGCGGCGGACAGATCTGACATTTTTGGAACCAGTGACATTGTACAGTGATTACTATTAGTATTAACTAGTGAGTATTAATATCACTGGCAGGGAAGGGGTTAACACCAGGGGGCGATCAAGGGGTTAAGCGTTCCCTAGAGAGGTGTTTCTAACTGTGGGGGGAGGGGACTGACCGGAGGAGGAGAGAGATCGCTGTTCCTGATCACTAGGAACAGCAGATCTTGCTCTACTCCCCTGTCAGAACGGGGATCTGTCTGTTTACATACACAGATCACCATTCTGGCTCTCTGAGGAGCGATCGCGGGTGGCCAGCGGCCACACTCATCGCTCCTACATTGCTCTTAAAGCGGCCGACGTACACCTACGGCGATTCACTCAGCTGTGCCAACCCGTCGCAGTATAATGACGGCGGGTGGTTGGCAAGCGGTTAAAGTAGATCTAAAGGCAAACCTTTTTCTGATGCTTTAATAAGAATCTGGATAGGTAGTGGGTAATGGTAGGATACTCCAATACCCTACCACAGAACTTTAGCCAAGTCCTTGCAGAAGTAAATGATGTACTGAGCCCTGTAGTAGCAACTTAAGGAGATTAATCTTCCTATTTGGACATCTGAGCAAAGTCCTGTCACTAAGAATTAAATAGACTGAGCTCTTCAGGACATGGGACACAATGTCACCTTTAAACCGGGGTCCAGCATAAGGCCGGCCATAGACAGTTTAAACCATGTATGGGCAGACTGAATGTACACAATTGATTGATCCATCAACTTGCGTACAACCAGTCTGACGATTTCACTTGCGATTAGCGCTAGCGGCTGCTATAGCTGCTAGCAATAATCACTGTCTTCCCCCGGCAGGGGCGGCCGCCCCCCACCTCCATCCCCACCAGGAGAATACAATGTCTCGGCAGGAGGGATTCTCCTTTCAGCACTGTCTATGTTGATGGGGGGGAGTCGTGTCGATTTCCTGCAACCCGTGGTTACAATAAAGAAATTCTCACCGTCAATGGCCTGCCTAAGAGTGATGGCAACTGCACACAGTCTCTAGGATCTCTCTTACCGGTCTGTACTCGCTAATGTCCTTGGATTATTGGTGGCCTCCTTCCAATATCCTCCAGACACTTTCACCCCCGTGGTACCAAACTAGAGTCTCAGACAACAGCCCCTCAGTCAGCTTCAGAATCTCTCAGCAAAACAGGTCTCCAGGTAGCCCAACAGAGGCCTCGATAACCAGCATGCACATGGCAGAATGGCCTAGGGGGCTAACAGCGCCCCCAGGCTGTGATCTCCTCAGAGAAAAAGGCCAGGCTGCTCCAAGTTTGAGTATTTATACAGACTCCCAGTCACCATCTGGGCACCTCTTAGGGATTGGCCAGGGCTGTATGAATATTCAGCTGCTGAATAGACTCTTCATGCCCACTAACTTCCAGAACACTTCTGGACCAATCAGGGGGACGCAGTCCATCCTGCAGCCGCTGTAACACAGAACAGGCCAAAACAATAAAACATAGTCACACGATTACACTGAGCCAAAACGAAATTTGCCTAACAAGGAAATGCAGCTCCACTACTGGGCTTTATAAGATTGTTGGTAGGTGTTGGTAGGTGCCCTTCCCATAGGTGCAATGTGGTTTGAATCAGGTCAATAGTGTCTGGGAGTGATGGAATAACAATGGTATTCCAATGAGCTGCCATTAAGACGTGAGTAAGCACTAGTCTAGTATGAGATGGGACTGAATTTATTCCCAGGTTTAATACAGCTTTTTGGGCTCTTTTTTGAGCGTGTAAAGGCAGGTGTCCCAATACTTATGACAATATAGTGTATCTAGGAGGGTGCTACATCTATGGGCCCAAAATTACACCATCCTGCACCTAAAGTAGTGCCTGCAGCTCTTCCAAAATTGTACTGCAGACAAGCGCATAAGTGTGAACAGGCCCCATAGAACAGAATGAGAAATGGCTTATTGCGCAGTGTTGTTGCGCTTCAGCAAACGTGCAACAAATCGCACAAGTGTGAACGAATTTGAAATGCTCACCAGCAACTGTGAACAGCACCGGTTCCTGCGGCAGTTTTTATTAGTTGGCTAACTTGTAAAACAGAACTCCAGCATGTCCTGAAAGTCTTGGAAATAAATTGGACAACTTTGTACCTTTCTGCACATGGCTCCCACTCAACAAAGAGAAGCCCATAGCAAAAGACGCAGGAATAGGCGCAGGGCTGGCATGACAGGGTAGCAGATTGCCAATTAAGGGTTAACTGGGTGTTTTGCATTGGTCAGAGTAAAGGGCGTGGCCAGAATAGTATGCAGCATAGTTAGGGAGGGGCCAGTGTCCGGTGGTCAGTTGGAGGTCACCGGATGAAGAAACCGCACACACCCTCCCGCCCTGTTGTCTGTATTATATTTGAAACGTTTGCGATTTATTGTTGCATGTTTATGGCGGTTGAGATCTTTGGAGGCCTTCTAAAATGAAGACAAGTATGACATAGTGGGGAACCATCTTGGTATGGGATCCTCGGTAAGATGCCAGTTAACCAAGGTTTAACTGGGCATTTGGATATGGGTGTCAGCCAGGGGCGTAACTAGAAATCACAGGGCCCCATAGCAAAGTGCCACCCTCACCCAGGAGTTGATCCAGAGTCTAGTCTCGGGAGGGGCACTGACAGAAAATACGTTTTTTGGGGGGCAATGGCTGATGTCGGCGCTTCAATCATCACGGCACTATTTGTGTTATGATGTCAGGATGATTGAAACACATTATTTCTATTATCACATTGTTACAGAAAATGAAATAGTTCAACTCACCATAATGCAGAATCAGTGGGACCCCCAAGTGTCACCTGCCACCGTCGCCTGCCACCAGATGCAGATTGTCTCTTGCCACATCACCTGCCACACATTGCAAATTGTCCACTATCACCTGCCACACATTGCGGATTGTCCACTTGCCACGTCAACTGCCACAAGCTGCAGATTGTCACTTGCCACACGTTGCAAATTGCCCACTTGCCACATAACCTGCCACCCATTGCGGATTGTCCACTTGCCACGTCACCTGCCACAAGCTGCAGATTGTCACTTGCCACATGTTGCAAATTGTCCACTTGCCATGTCACCTGCCACCCATTGCCGATTATCCACTTGCCACGTGACCTGCCACCCGTTACGGATTATCCACTTGCCACGTCACCTGCCACCCGTTGCGGATTGTCCACTTGCCACGTCACCTGCCACCCATTGCGGATTGTCCACTTGCCACGTCCACTTGTCACTTTCCTGCTTAGGTGGGGAATGGGGATTGCCATGTCTGTTTCCCAGTCTGAGTCAGGCAGCAGAGAGATGATGTAATCTCTCTGCTGCCTGCACAGTGAGTGAGGGTGTAACTGCCAGTTTGCAGGGCGGGCGCTGGGCGGTGAGAGATGATGTCATCTCTCTGCTCCGCCACCGGCTGATTGGCCACCCAACCACCGACCCTTCCACCCCCCCCCCCCGCCGCCGAGTCACCCAGCTGTGTCCGCTCATACAGTCAGTGTGACTGTATGAGCGCCGAGCAGACGGGCAGTTCAGAGGCTCACACGCCGCCCGCACACCGGGCCCTCCTCGGCTGCGGGCCCCATAGCGACCACACAGGTATCTCTATGGCGGTAGTTCCGCCACTGGTATAAGCGTTGGAATTTGAAGAGTTGGTATTGTCCCAGAGTCGACGTGCTGCGACTGAGGACCTGGTGTGTCACGCTGATACGATATAAATTTTAGGTCTTTTCAGTGCCTTCAAAGATCTGCAACATGGTTACGATTGATCTGAAAAAGTATTGTTTGTGAATCATTTGTTTATGGTTTATTGTTAATAAAATGGCCGGTGCGGCCATGTTTACTCCAAGGGGGTGTCGTCTGGTTATTTAAGATGGTAAACATAATAGTAGGGTATGTGCAAAGCTATTAGGCCAGCTTGCATCAGTCTTACCATAGCCATGGAAGATCTTGTAGGTCAGTAATACAGATGGATGTAAGCTGCCACAAAAACCTTACAAATGTCTGATTTATGTCTTCCGCAGGCTGCTGAATACCTCCGCCTCTTACTTCAGTTCCATGACATGGGATTTCAGCAGGAAGACATCAAGGAAGTTCTCTTAGTTTATGACAATCACAGAGATCGATCCCTGGAGGAACTCATGATGAGAGCACAGTGAAAGCAAAACGAGGTGTAGCCTAAGAGAGAGAGGTATACCGGTCACCGGAATAGACTCTATTTTGTATTTCTAGTTCAGGAACCTCTAAAATGGTGTGTTACAAAAGTTTTAGGCTTAAAATTATAAAGAGATGCATCTAGCTGAACTTGTAGGAGCATTCCCACATCCCAACGATAAACATGGAAAGCATTTGACTACATTCGGATGCACATGGAGAAAAACATGGTGACCCACAATAGCATATATTCCTACTGTACCCTATACATGGTCAAAGAGTGATACCTATGTGTACACTGTTGGTCCCATGAAGAGGCAAACATTCACATAGAATGAAAGAGGTTTGAGACATATATTGCACAGCGTGGCACCACATCCAATAGTGATTAAGCAAAAACTGAAAAAAAGAGAAGAAAAAAAGAGGAAAACTGAAAAGGTTGCCACTATGATCCCAAATAGGAAAGAGGAATAGTCTCGTACTGTGGTTAAAATATATCATTTATTTGACCACTAGCTGACCAGCGCACGGCGATGTACGTTGGCACAATGGCACGGCTGGGCAAATGGGCGTACAGGTACGTCCCTTTTTAATCGCGGCATTGTGGGCGTGCTGCGTGCTCTGTGACCATGCCCGCGGGTCCCGCAGACTCGATATCCGGTGGTGACGGGAAGATGCCTTTGTAAATAAGGCATTTCCCCGTTTTGCATAGTGACATGACAAGGATCTACTGCTCCCTGTCATCGTGCACCATCATGGAACACGAAAACAAGAAAATATAGCAAGATGGAGCAAGAAAAGGAGCTCAGAGGATGGTAAAAACAGCCTATATTGAGGAGCCTGAATCCAGACAAATGGCAGCTCGTGGAATTTATATATACTGGATATTACCACTGGGTAAGGTCCCAAGATCAGTATATGGACACCACCTGTAACAGTTTATCCAACTGATTTCCCCAAGGTGGGAGGGGAATTAGAGGAAACGCTAAGTCCTGTGCAAGATAGATTTGAGCTGAAGCGCCTCATCGCCCATCCCATTGCCTCTATCCTCTGAGCTCCTTTTCTTGCTCCATCAAATGCCCTTATTTTGTACACATGTATCAGAAAACACTATGTTTATGTGTATTTTTACATTCAGGCATTGCGTATATTGCTCTGTACTGTATTTTTCTTTTTCCTGTATGTACAGAAAACATAAATAAATATATATATAAAAAAAAAAAAGTGTCAAGCTTATAATTGCCTAGCTAGGTAAATTAAAAAATAGCGACCTGTAAAAATTTTTTTATTGGTATTGCTATCTTGTTTAAGGTATTGATGTTGATATAGGTCAGTAATGGTGGACCTTGGCACCCCAGATGTTTTGGAACTACATTTCCCATGATGCTCAACTACACTCCAGAGTACATGAGCATCATGGGAAATGTAGTTCCAAAACATCTGGGGAGGGGGGGGGGGGCAAGGTTTGCCATCACTGATATAGGTGATCTGGACCTGGGACTGGCAGCTAAAAGGCCCAGATATAACTTTTTTTGCAATAAAGGCCTGGGAGACAATCAAAAGAGTAGCCAACACGCTTCATGGGTCCAAAATGTTACCTTCATCAGAGCTTGGGATTGAAAACTATGTAAATTAACAAAAAGGGAACTGCTCCTTTTAATGGTATTTCTTCAGAGTGATTACAAGCACAAACCAGCTGCCGAGCTTGAAATCGCACTGGAAGAAATACCACTAATGATGCAGTTCCCTTATTGTACTTATATTCTCTCCCGGATCCCCATGCCTGGACCAAATTACAAATAAAAACATTGTCGCACATTGTGGAGCAAGGTAAACTGCTTCCATTTCCTACTATCTGTTTGAGATATAATGTTCCTTCCTCCTACTATTTTAGATTTTGACAATTATCCCATGACTTTAGTAGCCAATTTTCTGACCCTTCAGTGCACCATTCTATGTCAACTCTCAAGGAGACTGTGCAAACTGACTGCTCATTGAAACCCATGTCATTCCTCTACAACCTTTTTTTTTGTGGTTGAACTGGATGTCTTTATTCAACCCGACTAACTATGTAACTATGTAACCACCTCTGCTATGTTGCACTCAATTAATTGTAAGCACTATGGAATAAATGGTTGGTAGATATACCAGATCTTGATGCGGACAACTGGTCGAAATCTGGGATTTCGCATTTAGACAACTTGTCTCCCTCAGAGACCATCTTATCTCATTTAAAATTGTACATCGAGCATATTATACGCCACACAGGGTACACAAAATGGCTCCATTCACACTTCCAGACTGTTGGAGATGCTGTCACCCTAGAGGTGATTTCATTCACATTTTTTTTCTTGCCCGACCATTGCACAATACATGGAGGATGTGGTTCAGGTTATACAATGGGTCTCTGGACAGAACCTTTCCCTCTCCATTCGAGTCTGCTTGCTGGGGTTGGTTGAGAAGCTGGCCCCTACTTTAGACTTTATAAAGAACACAACAAGACATGTAAGGGTGTAATTAGGGCGGCTAAGAACACGAAAGACACATAGCAGAGGAGAGCAAAAAAAAAATCCTAAGAAATTCTTTAAGTATGTAAACAGTAAAAAAAGGAAGGACAGACCATATTGGCTCCATAAAGAATGAAGAAGGACATCTGGTTACAAAGGATGGGGAGATGGCGAAGGTATTGAAATTATTCTTCTCCTCAGTCTTCACAAAGGAATCGGGGGCTTCAGTAACCAAAACTGCAGTGTTTATCCTCATGACACATCACAGGAAGCCCCTCCATGGTTAACAGAGGACAGAATTAAAATTAGACTTGGGAAGCTTAACATTAATAAATCACCGGGACCAGATGGCTTGCACCTGAGGGTACTTAGGGAACTCAGTCAAGCAATTGCCAGACCATTGTTCCTAATTTTTACTGACAGTGTACTGACTGGAATGGTACCAGCTGATTGGAGAAAAGCCAATGTAGCACCAATATTTAAAAAGGGCCAAAATACATCCCTGGGAATTACAGACCAGTTAGCCTAACATCAATAGTATGCAAGTTCTTAGAGGGGATGATAAGGGACTATATACAAGATTTTAGTAACGAGAACGGTATCATTAGCAGTAATCAGCAAGAGCAGCACATAGCAGGACCGAAGGGTAGGCGGAGGGTTGCCATGACAATAGCACTGGGCAAGCATTGGGCAAGATGTTTAGGGGGCGGAGCCAGCGCAAGGAGGCGAGCGCGCTCTACGCCCCAGCGGCAGTCGCCGGGAAGAAGATTCGGGAGAGGATGGCGTCGTCATTGGAGGACCTCGTGATGCGCCGGCGGCCGCGGCCGCGGCGCATGGTGAGCGCTGGCTGCGGGAGCAAGTGGAGGAGGTGCTCGGGGGACTGCAGGACGGTACCCGGTTGGGGGCGGTCCGGGCGCGGCGCTCCCGCCCGCCGGCCCGTTTCTCTCCAGACTCCCCCAGGGCTCACACCAGTCTCCACGCGGGGAGCGCTGGCCCCGCCCCCCGCGAGCCGCCCACGAAACGGCCGGCCATCCGGGCAGAGGAGGCCTCAGGGCGCAGGGGGGACGGTGGGAGCAGCACAGTGAGGCCGGCCGTCGGACCGGCGTTGGCCTCAGGAAGCACCACTAGGCCCAGAAGGGAGGATTCGGACCCTGCTCCTGTCGCGGCCGCGGCGGGGGCGGGGTCGCGCCTGAGAAGGATGACGACGACAGATGCTGGGGCCAAGGATGGCCATGTGATGGCGGACAGAAGTCGGGAGGGGTGGCGGGCGGCGCACGGCCCACCCTCTACGATAGCGGAGGTCGGGAGCAAGGGCCAGGGGAAGGCGATACGGAAATCGGCCACGGGGTGGTGAAGAGGACGGCCCGGGAGCAGCCCCCATCAGCCCAGGCAGGGCCCCGGGATCGGATGTCGCAGGAGGTGGAGAGCCCGGACCGGTCGGAAGGAGAGCTGTCGTCCTCGGAGGAGGAAGGGCCGAGAGGCGTTCCGTCAGCGGTCGTGGGAGGATCGGCGGCTGGAGGCGAGTCTTCCAGGCGGCCCGGTAAGTCGGCTTTTCTTCTGGGGTCTTGGGGGCAGGGGGGGTCGAGTAGTGTGGGGGGGGCATGGTGCTCTGGGGTTGCCCGCGGCGGGGGGATCCCACCCCGTCCGCCCTCCCTCTGGCCCAGCAGGTCGGTGACCGCTCCCCGGCGGATGGGGGGCCAGCGGTTTTCCTGGCGGGGCTGAATGAGCTGGTTGGGAAGTTGGAGTCGGGTGGGGCCAGGCCTGCGGCGCCGGGGGTGGCGTGGGTTGCTCCGGGGGACCGTGCCAGGGGCTGCGTGGCGTCGCAGGGTGAGTCAGGGGCGGTGGTCGTGGCGCCGCCGGTGGCTGGGGGGGCATGGGGACGGCGTCCGCGGGGTCGGGGGAGGTCATGGGTCACGGTTTGGGGGGCCCGGTGGTGGCTGCTGCGCCCGCGGTGCCACCAGGGTAATCGGGGGACAAGGTGGGGGATGCGGGGAAGATACAAGATCTGGTCAGGGTGGCGGATGCGGCGCGGTGCGAAGTGTAAGTGTGCTTCGAGGGGGCGCTGGGCGCACATCTCAGGCAGGAGGTTAGGGAAAAGTTTTGGAAAGGGGAATACGTGGAGATATTCTCTCTGTTGCCCCTGGAAAAATTTTACTTAGACAGAGTCAAGCCGGAGGACGACAAGATGGAGGATGAGGAGAAGAGAAGGTACCGTTTGATCCCGCGGACATTCCCGAACTGGCTACAGGCGTTTGCGATTCTCGCCAGCGTGATAGGGGAGAGGAATCTGGAGCACTGTTCCGCTCTTTTTGCTACTTGGACGCGATTGGGGAAGCGCACAGAGTCTACGGGGGATTGGCATGGCTGCGGTACGATGAGCAGTTTCGACGACGGAGAGCGATTCGTCCTGCTCTTCGCTGGGATCATAAGGACATCAGCCTGTGGATGCGCCTCATGTCGTCGTCGAGGATGCCGAATCAGTTTTTCAGGGGGGGGGCCGGTGGATCTGGGACTTCCGGTCACTCGGCCGCTTGACAAAAGGGAGTCTGCTCGCCTTTGGGGGTGGTTCCCAAGAAGGGTCCGGGTAAGTTTCGTTTGTTACATCACCTGTCCTATCCCAAAGGGGGTTCGGTGTACGATGCCATCGACCCCCGGCTTAGCGCAGTGTCCTACACGTCTTTTGATGCTGCTGTGTTTTGGGTACGTCGCTATGGTCGGGGGGCATTGATGGCTAAAATGGACATCAAAGCGGCTTTCCGATTGCTTCCAGGTGCACCCCGAGATTTTTCGGCTCTTGGGCTGCCGTTGGCAGCACGCATACTATGTCGACAGGTGCTTGCCAATGAGATGCTCCATCTCGGGTGCACTGTTTGAGTGTTTCAGCTCCTTAGTGGAGTGGGTGGTCAGAGACGTCGCGGGAGTGAATTCGGTCATAAACTGCCTGGATGACTTCCTGTGTGTAGGGCCGGCATCATCTGCGATCTGTGCGGTGCTGTTAACGACGCTGGAACGGGTGGCTGAGGGTTTTGGGATCCCGCTGCCCCGAAGAAGACCGAACAGCCGACTACGGTGATCAGCTTCTTGGGCATTGTGCTGGATTCGGGGGCGATGGAGTGACGGTTACCGGAAGACAAGTTGGAAGCGCTGGAGGCGGACGGGCGTGGTTTGGTCGGCATGCGGAAGGTGCAGCTCAGGAATCTTCAGTCTGTGCTGGGAAAATTGAATTTCGCATGCCGGATCATACCCATGGGTAGGGTTTTCAGTCAGCGGCTGGCGGCCAGTACGGGGGGGGTGGTTTCCCCGAGACATTTAGTACGTTTGTCCAGTGAACATCGGGAAGATTTGCAAGTTTGGCACGTGTTCTTGGAACGCTTCAACGGCAGGGCGTTGTGGATGGCTGGTCCTGTGAGCGACTTTGATTTGGAGCTCTATACGGACGCTGCTGGGTCCACGGGTTCGGGGCCTTCTTCCAGGGAAAGTGGAGTGCGGGCCTCTGGGCCGACTCCTCGAGAGCTGGGGGGCTGCTGAGGAACATGGTGCTGCTGGAGCTCTTCCCGGTGGTGCTGGCGGTGGAGCTGTGGGGGGAGTACCTCCGGGACCGGAAGGTGCGTTTCCATGGGGACAATGTGGGGGTGGTACAGGTCCTTGACCGGGTGTCAGCGGCATCCCCACCGGTGGTGCGGCTCTTGCGGCGCTTGGTTTTTGCGAGGTATGCAGTTGAACATTTTTATATATGCGGTGTGGAGAATGTTGTAGCTGATGCACTGTCTCGCTTTCCGTGGGTCAAGTTCCAGGAGCTGGCACCGTCGGCGGATGCTCAGGGGGTCCCCTGCCCAGAGGAGTTGTGGACGATTGCGTTGGAAGGGCCTCGGACTGGATCAAGCGGTCGGTGAGTGGGGGCACTTGGTCGGCATGTGAGAAAACTTGGGAGGAATGGGAAGCTTTGGGGTTACAGGTGGGGGCTGACATGCGAGACCGGCGTTTGATGGTAATTTACTTTGTGTCAAGAAACTTGGAAGATGGCGTCTCGATTTCGCGGATGGGGAGAAAATTGGCTGGCTTGGCTTTTTGGTTCAAGCTGCGGGGGGAGTTGGCTTACACCAAAGATTTCTGGGTGCGGCAAGTGATGAGGGGTTATCGGCGGGGCCGACAGGTTAGGGATACCAGGAGACCGGTGTCTTTTGATCTGTTGGGTAGGCTGTGCGCTCGCTTGGGGATGGTGTGCTTTTCGGTTTATGAATGAATTTCGTTCAAAGCTGCGTGTGTGTTGGTGTTTTTTGGCACTTTCCGGATCGGTGACTTGGTCAGCCCTTCTAGGAAAGGGCCGGGGGGGGTTGTTTGTTGCGGATGTAGGTTGGGGGAATGACCGGGTGAGCATGCGGATCCGGCGATCAATGACGGATCAGGATGGGAAAAGGCAAGGAAGTTGCGGTTTTCGCAATTCCTGGCAGCGAGCTCTGCCCGGTTATGGTGTTACGTGAATTCTTGTACGTTCGGCCGGTGAGTCCGGGCCCATTGTTGGTACATGTTAATGGAGAGTTTGTATCGAGGTATCAGTTTATTGGGGTTTTTAGGAAGTGCCTGAAGGCATTGGGTTTGGAGGGGGAAAAGTTTTCCTCGCATTCTTTTCGGATTGGGGCCGCGACGGCGGCGGTGCGGTGGGGTTCGGATGATGAGTCGGTAAAGCGGATTGGCCGATGGGAGTCGAGGAGGTTCAAATCATACGTGCGGCCGGAATTGGTGGGAGTTTAGCTGAGGAGGGTTGGAGGTGTTGGCATGGGTTCATGTGACACATGTACAGTTGTTGTTATTTGGGTATGTGTTTTTCTTTCTTACAGGTGCTTCGCCTGGGTTGGGCTGGATAATGGGCCATTCATACGTCTGCTGGGGGTGCCAGGAGGGGTGATGTCAGGCCGGAGGGCAGACAGCTAGGCATTTCCAGGCTAGAGGCACACGTAAAATGTTTGGCTTTCCGGGCATGCTCTGGAGCGGGATGGTGCACGAGGTACACCGTTTTGCGGGGTTTGATAGGGCCCCGGACGTTTTAGTTCTACGCGGGGGGGCAAGGATCTGGGCCTCCGCGCTAAGTTGGACGTTACGAGGGACATTACATATGATTTCTTGCGCCTTCGGGCGGCCTTTCCGGAAATGATCATTGTCTGGTCAGATATAGTTGCCAGGACCAAGTGGAGATTTGCGCGGTCGGTGGACAAGCTCAACAAGGCCAGGAGGAAGGTGAACCGGGAGATTAGCCGTTTTGTAGTGCGCAATGGGGGGTGGGCGGTTCAGCATTGGGAGCTAGAGGTGGACACATGGAGGTACCTGAAAGATGATGGGGTTCACCTCAATGCGGTGGGCATTGATTTGTGGGCTTTAGGCCTACAGGACGGGATTGAGCGAGCCTTGAGGGTGTGGAGGTGCTCTCAAGGATAAGGTTTTATCCTTGCTTGCGGTGGCGGGTGTTGGTCGGTGCAGGTAAAGGAAGATAACCCCTCCCCACAGAGAAATGTTGATGCGGGACCCATTGGAGATATGGGCTCGTTGCTGATATGCCATATAGCGAGGGTTTATATGGCAACTGGTAATGGGGTGCACTGCGCTCAAGAGTTGGGTGTCTTTGAGCTAGCATGTCAGCTTGAGGCCTAGTTACAGTAATATCACAGCAGTGCCTGTTTTGATCGATATGTTAATGGGTGGGGAGGGGGAATGTCCTGCAGAAGACCAACGCGCTCAGTGTTTCCAGTTAACGGATGTTTTTATATTGTTGTTTTGTTTCATATGTTAATTATTATTTTGATAATAAAGGGGCTGCTACGGCCACTAATTACTCCAAAGAAGGTGTGGTCTCTTTAATGGGAAAAGGAAAAGGCATGGAGTTAGGTGGTCATTAGAATAGCAGCGCAGCATCAGTCATACTATAGTCAAGAGCAGCACGTAGCAGGACCGAAGGGTAGGCGGAGGGTTGCCATGACAATAGCACTGGGCAAGCATTGGGCAAGATGTTTAGGGGGCGGAGCCAGCGCAAGGAGGCGAGCGCGCTCTACGCCCCAGCGGCAGTCGCCGGGAAGAAGATTCCCACCCTCCCTCCCTTACATTGATTTTATTTTATTTTATTTTATTTTTTATTTTTTTTGCTATGATGGGTTAGCGGGTTGATGGCACGGGGAATTGTACTGGGGGCAGGGTAGGGTGCAATCGGACGGATTTCTGGTAATTTTACTCGGGATTGCAGTGAATCAGTTTGGTGGTCGGAAGTTAACTTATTTTCGTTTCAGGAATTGGTGCTGGATGTCGTAGCGGTTGGCGGGTGTTGGTCGGTGCAGGTAAAGGAAGATAACCCCTCCCCACAGAGAAATGTTGATGCGGGACCCATTGGAGATATGGGCTCGTTGCTGATATGCCATATAGCGAGGGTTTATATGGCAACTGGTAATGGGGTGCACTGCGCTCAAGAGTTGGGTGTCTTTGAGCTAGCATGTCAGCTTGAGGCCTAGTTACAGTAATATCACAGCAGTGCCTGTTTTGATCGATATGCTAATGGTTGGGGAGGGGGAATGTCCTGCAGAAGACCAACGCGCTCAGTGTTTCCAGTTAACGGATGTTTTTATATTGTTGTTTTGTTTCATATGTTAATTATTATTTTGATAATAAAGGGGCTGCTACGGCCACTAATTACTCCAAAGAAGGTGTGGTCTCTTTAATGGGAAAAGGAAAAGGCATGGAGTTAGGTGGTCATTAGAATAGCAGCGCAGCATCAGTCATACTATAGTCATGGATTCATGAAGAATCGTTCTTGCCAAACCAATCTATTAACCTTCTATGAGGAGGTGAGTTGCCATCTAGATAAAGGAAGGCCCATAGATGTGGTGTATCTGGATTTTGCAAAAGCATTTGACACAGTTCCCCATAAACGTTTACTGTACAAAATAAGGTCTGCTGGCATGGACCATAGGGTGAGTACATGGATTGAAAACTGGCTACAAGGGCAAATTCAGAGGGTGGTGATAAATGGGGAGTACTCAGAATGGTCAGTTGTGGGTAGTGGGGTCCCCCAGGGTTCTGTGCTGGCACCAATCCTGTTTATTTTGTTCATAAACGCCCTGGAGGATGGGATAAACAGCTCAATCTCTGTATTTGCAGATGATCCTAAGCTAAGCAGGGAAATAACTTCTCCGCAGGATGTGGAAACCTTGCAAGAAGATCTAAACAAATGAATGGGGTGGGCAACTATATGGCAAATGAGGTTCAATGTAGAAAAAATTAAAATAATGCATTTGGGTGGAAAACATATGAATGCAATCGATACACTGGGGGGAGAACCTCTGGGGGAATTTAGGATGGAAAAGGACCTGAGGGTCCTAGTAGATGATAGGCTCAGCAATGCCATGCAATGCCAAGCTGCTGCTAACAAAGCAAACAGAATATTGGCATTCGTTAAAAAGGGGATCAACTCCAGAGATAAAACGATAATTCTCCGGCTCTACAAGACTCTGGTTCGGCCGCACCTGGAGTATGCTGTCCAGTTCTGGGCACCAGTCCTCAGGAAGGATGTACTGGAAATGAAGCGAGTACAAAGAAGGGCAACAAAGCTAATAAAGGGCCTGGAGGAGATTAGTTATGAGGAAAGGTTGCAAGCACTGAACTTATTCTCTCTGGAGAAGAGACGCTTGAGAGGGGATACAATTTCAATTTATAAATACCGTACTGGTGACCCCACAATAGGGATAAAACTTTTTCATGGAAGGGAGTTTAACAAGACACGTGGCCACTTATTAAAATTAGAAGAAAAAGAGGTTTAACCTTAAACTACGTAGAGGGTTCTTTACTGTAAGTGCAGCAAGGATGTAGAATTCCCTTCCACAGGCGGTGCCACGCTGGGCTGAACTGGGACAAAAATTTGGCCCTGGACTTCATCCAGACCAGCCCACTTTAATTTTGCAAGCAAGCGCAAAAACAGTATATAAAACTATACATAATTGTGCAAAAAAACATAAGTAGCATAACATAAGGAGTCATCACTAACCTCTTTTATTATTTCACGTATTCTCTGTATTTTTCTCATCTTTCTCACATCACTGCGTGAAGTTGAGGGAAAGCCGCACAGCCATTACTTTGTCACTGAAACCGGCCCACTGAGCCATCGGCCCACCGGGAAACTCCCTGTAGTCCCAATGGCCAGTATATGCCTGGGCCGTGGTCTCAGCGGGGGGCATCAATAATTTTAGGAAACTATTAGATAAGCACCTGAATGACCACAACATACAGGGATATACAATGTAATACTGACATATAATCACACACATAGGTTGGACTTGATGGACTTGTGTCTTTTTTCAACCTCACCTACTATGTAACTATATGTAACTTACTGTAAATAAGTGTTTTTAGTGTGGTTTTTAAATAAACTCGGTCCTTAGTGTGAAGAGCAGTGTTCCTTTCTGCAAAATAAATAGTGATATTCAGTTACTGTCTGTCAAGTTAAGCATGTGAGACATTAAGTTGTTCAGCTGTGATCTTCATCTCTATGACAGATCTCATGGTAAGTGACAGAAGCTTTCTGGGAACTTATTACTGATGTCAACACACATCCTGACCCACCAAATGAACACAGCCCACCGCCATTTGCTTTATTGTAATCAAGAGTGGTATGGTAGGACAATCACTACTTTCTTTTAATAAAATGAAACTGCTTTGCTTTATTCATTTACGTTATTAGCCTTAAAAAAACATGGGAGCTACAAACATCCACACATCTTACATACTAGGGGGAGAACAACTGGGGGAGTCAATGGTGGAGAAGGATTGGAGTGTTCTGGGTGATGGGGGGGGGGGGGGGGTTGTGTCAGGAAAACCGTGCTCAAGCCCATGCCCAAAGGAATGGGCATGCGCGCAGAACGATCCATAGAACTGTGCACAGAATTAGGACCCTGTACGCATCTATATGAGCATGTGCGCATGAGCATAAGCGTGCTGCACATGCTCATAGTTACATAGTTAGTCTAGTTAAAGAAAAGACACAAGCCCATCCGGTTCAATCAATAGAAGGGAAAAAAAATATATACAATCCTATACCCACAGTTGATAGAGGAAGGCAAAAAAAACCTCAATAAAGCATGACCTAATGCCGCATACACACGACCGGATTTTTCGAGAGACTAGGTCCAAAGTCTGACGGATTCGAACGTGATGACGTACGACCGGACTAGAATAAGGAAGTTCATAGCCAGTAGCCAATAGCTGCCCTAGCGTCGGTTTTTGTCCGTCGGACCAGCATACACACGAACGGATTTCTCGGTCCGGCGGAGTTCCGGTGAGAAAATGTAAAACATGTTCTATTTCTAAAGTCCGCCGGATTTTTGGCAAGCAAAGGTCCAATGGAGCCCACACACGATCGAATTGTCCGACGGACTCGTTCCGTCGGACCTTTGCTGTCAAAAAGTCCAGTTATGTGTACGTGGCATAATTTGCTCCAACGGGGAAAAAAAATCCTTCCTGGTCCCCCAAGGGCCAAACTGATGTTCCCTGGATCAACTTTACCTATAAATGTTAGTATCTAGTTATACTATGTACATTTAGGAAAGAATCCAGGCCTTTCTTAAAACAATCTACTGAGCCGGCCAGAACCAGCTCTTAAAGTGGTTGTAAACTGACTACAACCACTTTAACCTACAGGTAAGCCTAGATTAAGGCTTACCTGTAGGTGCAAGATATATCTCCCAAACCTAAAAGGTTTAGGAGATATTTTTTTTTTGTGTTTTTTTTACGAGATGGTTTACTTCCTCTTTAAGGAAGTCTATTCCACATTTTCACAGCTCTAATGCCCCATACACACGGTCGGAACATTCTGACCACAAAATCCGTCAGATTTTTTTCCGACTGATTTTGGCCCAAAAACTTGTCTTGCATACACAAGGTCGCACAAAGTTGTCAGAAAATCCGATCGTTCGGAACTAGGTGACGTTATACACGTAAGACGGGACTACGTAGAGACCAGTAGCCAATAGCTTTCATCTCCAAATTTTTTCAGAGCATGCGTGGCACTTTGTGCGTCGGAATTCTCTACCCACGATCGGAAAAAGTCAGATCAGATCTTGTTGTTGGAAAATTTTAGATCCAGCTGTCAAACTTTTTCTGTTGGAAATTCCGACCGAAAAAAGTCAGATAGAGCCCAAACAAGATCGGATTTTCCGACAACATAATCCGATCGGACTTTTTCAGTTGGAATTTCCGACCGTGTGTATGGGGCATTACTGTGAAGAAGACTTTTCGTACTTGGAGATGAAATCTCTTTTCTTCTAGACGTAAAGAGTGCTCCCTTGTCCTCTGTGATGACCTTAAAGTGAATAATTCAACATCAAGTTCACTATATGGACCACTTATGTATTTGTACATGGTGATCCCGTCTCCCCTTAATCTCCTCTTCTGAAGAGGGAATAAATTAAGTTCCTCTAAAGCCCCGTACACACGAGCGGACTTTTCAACATCCAAAGTCCGTCAGACCGAGTCCGTCAGACTATCCGATCGTGTGTGGGCTTCAACGGACTTTAGCTTCGCAAAAGTCTGACGGACTTTAGAAATGAAGCATGCTTCAAATTTTCCCGACGGAACTCCGCCGGACCCGGTCCCCTTCGAAAAATCCGCTCGTGTGTATGCTACTCCGACGGACTAAAACCGACGCTAGGGCAGCTATTGGCTACTGGCTATGAACTTCCTTATTCGAATCCAGTCGTACGTCATCACGTTCGACTCCGTCGGAGTTTGGTGTGATGGTGTGTGTCCAAGTCCGTTCGGTCGAAAAGTCCGCCAGAACTCCGTCGGAACTCCGGCGGAACTCCTTTGGAGGTCTGTCGGACATAAGTCCTCTCGTGTGTACGGGGCTTTAGCTTCCCAAAAGTCTGACGGACTTTAGAAATGAAGCATGCTTCAAATTTTCCCGACGGAACTCCGCCGGACCCGGTCCCCTTCGAAAAATCCGGACATAAGTCCTCTCGTGTGTACGGGGCATTAGGCGTCTTTTATACGGTGCCTTGAAAAAGTATTCATATCCCTTGAAATGCATATGCATATTTCAGATGAGGTCTTACTGATGATTTGTAGAGGGGCAAAATGATGTCTCTCTCTCTCTGCTGCCCATACTTCTCTTAATACGAGAAAAGACTTTGTTTCTCTTTGGAAACTGCAGCTTGGCATTGCATGTTATTATTAGGTCTATGATCCACCAGAACACCCAGATCCTTCTCCCCCAGCTATTCTCCTCCTTAGTATGTAAGATGCATGCATGTTTCTGGCTCCCATGTTTTTTTAAGGCCATGAACGTGTTTGGTGCCCAGTGGCTTATTTAAAGCCATACAGGGCTCTGAATCATTGCTGAGTGGGAGTCAGTTCCTTCTGCCTGTGACTTGATCCTGTGTACTTCCATATCCAGACTTGGCTTGTCCCTGAACCCGTGTTGCTGACTGGCAATCTCAGAATATTCCACCTTGACCTTAATCCAGAACATATGGAGATTTGAAATTGTCTCAGACATACTTTTAAGGCCACCGTCATTTCCGAACTGAAGCAGTTGATCCTCTTCTAGCACAGGCTAAGCCGATTCACCTGGCTTATTCACAAATGATAATGTGTATTTGCAGCTGCTCCCCAACACTTTCATCAACGCCTCAGCTCCACCTCAGATCATCAAGCATTAGAGTCTCATAAGGAGCGCACAACCTAAATCCCTAGCATGCGCAGTTTACAGTTGGATTTGCGCTCCTACGAGACTCTAATGCTGCCGTGGATCTGACAGGAAGCAGAGCTCAGGCTGTAATGCGAGCGATGGGGGAGCGGCTATAAATACAGATGAAGCTTTGCTCGCTTGCCCGCCACTCACCTCCTGCTGTGTGGCCCATTTCCTTACAGGCCACGGACCGGTGCCAGTCCAGGGCCTGGGGGATGGGGACCTCTATACTAAAGGATGAGTTGTATACTCTGAGGATACCCATAGCAGCTACAAGTCCACTGTGGACACCATTTCTGTTTTCCTCTTCGATGGCAAACCTGACAACTTTCTGAGATGAGAAAGAGGAACGCCTTTCAGTGTAAAGTATATACAGTAGACAAAGGACACATTCCTGTGATGCGCCAGTTATATGGACCACGAAGAACTGATATTCAAAAAATGATTAGTGTAACCTACAAGTAACCTACATAGTACACTTCTTTATAGGGCTCTATACATCAAACCGGAAATGAGCTGTCACCCAGCCAAGCCCAAGATACCAGCTAACACCCAGCCAAACACAAGATGCCCACAATTACCCAGCCAGTCACAAGATACCCACTGTCACCCTGCCAACCACAAGATACCCACGATAACCCAGCCAACCACAAGATACCCACTGTCACCCTGCCAACCACAAGATACCCACGATAACCCAGCCAACCACAAGATACCCACTGTCACCCTGCCAACCACAAGATACCCACAATAACCCAGCCAATCACAAGATACCCACTGTCACCCAGCCAACCACAAGATACCCACGATAACCCAGCCAACCACAAGATACCCACTGTCACCCTGCCAACCACAAGATACTAGCTAACACCCAGTCAACCACAAGAAACCTGCTATTATCCAGCCAATCACAAGATACTCACTGTCTACCAGCCAATCATAAGATATCCGCTGTCTTCCTGTCAATCACAACATACCTGCTGTCACCCAGCCAACCACAAGATACCCGCTGTCACCCAGCCAACCACAACATACCAGCTAACACCCAGCCAACCACAAGATACCCACCGTCTCCCAGCCAACCACAAGATACCTGCTGTCAACCCAGCCAACCACAAGATACCTGCTAAGACCCAGCCAACCAAAAGATTCCCACTATTACCCAGTCAATCACAAGATACCCGCTGCCTCCCAGCCAATCACAAGATACCTGCTGTCACCCAGTCAACCACAACATACCAGCTAACACCCAGCCAACCACAAGATACCCACTATTACCCAGCCAGCCACAAGATACTCGCTGTCTCCCAGCCAATCACAAGACACCAGCTGTCTCCCAGCCAATCACAAGACACCAGCTGTCTCCCAGCCAATCACAAGACACCAGCTGTCTCCCAGCCAACCACAAGATACCTGCTAAGACCCAGCCAACCAAAAGATACCCACTATTACCCAGCCAATCACAAGATACCCGCTGTCTCCCTGCCAATCACAAGATACCTGCTGTCACCCAGTCAACCACAACATACCGGCTAACACCCAGCCAGCCACAAGATACCCACTATTACCCAGTAGGGATGAGCTTCGTGTTCGAGTCGAACGTACGTTCGACTCGAACATTGGCTGTTCGGCCGTTCGGCGAATTCCGAACGTTTGGGCCGTTCGCGTCAAAATTCGAGTGACGCGCGCGCAGACCACAATGCACTGCGGTGGCGCAGTGCATTGCTGCCCCATGATTGGCCAAGCATGCACTGTGACCCCGCATGCTTGGCCAATCGCAGCGCCGGCAGCGAGGAGAGCCATGATTGGCCACAGGCATCCTGCCTGTGGCCAATCATAGCTCAGGCTGTGTAGTGCACGCCCCACACTATATAAGGCCGCCTTTGAGGCGGCCTCGTGTAGTGTGTTACTTAGCATCTGAAGCAGTGGGTGTTCTGTGTACCTTCAACACAGTACACACCAATCGTTTTTGGCTGATTTCCTATCTTGCTGCTGTGTAGTGGTTGTTGTCTGTGCCCTGACTGCAGTATACACCACTATATTCACCTCACCTATATAGCTAGTGATCTAGCTTTAACCACTTAACAACTGCCCATTGCCGATTAACGGCTTCAGGGGGGTTGTTTAACTCTGAGAGGCCGTTAATTAACGGCCTCCCAGAATTCTGCTCTCGCGTGCCCCGAGGTGTGCGCACTCGAGAGCATCCGTGACCGCCGGGTCGCATCACGTATCACGGTAAACGGCCGCTCATAGCGGCCGTTTACCACGTGATTGCTCCGTCAAATGACGGAGTGATCACTTGGAAACAAACCGGCGTCATGTTATGACGCCTGTTCCTCCCTCCCCTCTCTGTACCGATCGGTACAGCGGAGGGGAAAGAGATCGGTGTCAGCAGCGATGTGGGCTGCATCTGCAGTGCCCACATCGCTGCTCACCGAATTTAACCCCTCAATTCCCTGCCAATACTCTGCAATACCAGTGCATACTCTGCAGTATCCTGCCATTACTCTGCAGTACCCCGCCATTACTCTGCAGTGCAGTACCCTGCCATTACTCTGCAGTACCCCCCCATTACTCTGCAGTAACCCCCATTACTCTGCAGTACCCCCCAATACTCTGCAGTACCCGCCATTACTCTGCAGTACCCGCCATTACTCTGCAGTAACCCCCAATACTCTGCAGTACCCCCCAATACTCTGCAGTACCCGCCATTACTCTGCAGTACCCGCCATTACTCTGCAGTACCCCCAATACTCTGCAGTACCCTGCCATTACTCTGCAGTGCAGTACCCTGCCATTACTCTGCAGTACCCCCCATTACTCTGCAGTAACCCCCATTACTCTGCAGTACCCCCCAATACTCTGCAGTACCCGCCATTACTCTGCAGTACCCACCATTACTCTGCAGTACCCACCATTACTCTGCAGTACCCCCAATACTCTGCAGTACCCTGCCATTACTCTGTAGTACCCCCCAATACTCTGCAGTACCCTGCTATTACTCTGTAGTACCCCGCCAATACCCCGCCAATACTCTGTAATACCCTGCCATAAATCGCCATACCCAGCCATACTCAGAGATACCCAGCCATACTCGGTGATACCCTGAAATACCCAGCCATAGACGCCCCCCACCCCTCACCGCCCTCCGGTGCTTCTACCAACTCGCCAGTACGATCAAAGCCAGAATCTTTTTTTTATTTTTTATTTCAGGCTTCCCAGCCTAGAGGTGAGATGTGGGGTCATATTGACCCCCAGATTTCACTGTAAAGAGGACCTGTCACCCCATATTCCTATTACAAGGGATGTTTACATTTCTTGTAATAGGAATAAAAGTGATCAAAAATATATTTTTGGGGAAAAAAATGTCAAACTAAAATAAATAAAGTAAAATGAACAATAAAAAAATAAAATAAAAATTAAAGCGCCCATGTCCCCATGTGCTCGCATGTGCCACACATGTGAGGTATCGCCGAGAATGTTAGAGCGAGAGCAATAATTCTAGTCCTAGACCTCCTCTGCAACTCAAAACATGTAACCAGTAAAAAAAAAATTAAAGCGTCGCCTATGGGGATTTTTTAAGTAGCGACGTTTGGCGCCATTCCACGGGCATGTGCAATTTTGAAGAGTGACATGTTTGATATCTATTTACTCAGCATAACTTCATCTTTCACTTTATGCAAACATTGGGCTAACAAGTGGTTAATAATAGAGCTTGCAGTCAGTAGTGTTAGGAGATAGTGCGTGCTGTCTGCATGCTCTGTACCCAGTACATACCGCTATAATATAGGGCAGGCCCCTACTTTCAAACATCCAACTTACAAACATCTCCTACTTGCAAACGCAAGGAGACAGCAGCAAGTGAGATGAAAAAAGATGGACGACAAAACAAATTATACAGGGGTGATAACCCTTCCCTATGTTTTCCAAAAAGCTTAAAGATAGTTTTTTTGACTGGAGCTACACTTTAAAAATGTACCGGTTGAAAATGACAAACAGATTCAACTTAACACAACAAACCTACACAGTCCCTGTCTTGTTTGCACCGCCTGTATACTGCTGTTCTGAGTATATAGGGCCTGGGGGCCACACGCATTTCCTTTTTTTAATATGGGTACGGGGTTCATCTTAATATGCGTACAAGACCCAAATAGGCTGCTAATGGGCAGGGAGGGCTACCCATGCCATGTTTCTCAATGATTTTCAACCATATTGCAGGAACCAGATATAACATTAAAACCGCAAGCAGTTTTAAATGGTGTTATTTCCGTTTAATGTCATTTTGTGCAGGGACTGTTCCAAACACGGGAAACACGTGGCACTTCACAGGCATACTACAGACACCCCCCAGGCACCATATTTAAAGGAATATTTCACTTTTTTTTTTCACTTTAATCGTCATTAAAATCAGTGCTCCCGCAAAAACGGTAGTTTTTAAAAAAAATTTTTGCAGTGACCCATGTCCCCTGGGGCAGGAGTCAGGTCCCCAAACCCTTTTTAGGACAATATCTTGCATATTAGCCGTTAAAATTAGCACTTTCCAATTCGAACGTTCGAGTCCCATAGACTTCAATGGGGTTCTAACGTTCGTACCGAACGCGGGGGTCGTTCGCAAGTTCTGGTGCGAACCGAACCGGGGGGTGTTCGGCTCATCCCTATTACCCAGCCAGCCACAAGATACCCACTATTACCCAGCCAATCACAAGATATCCGCTATTACCCAGCCAATCACAAGATATCAGCTAACGCCCAGCCAACCACAACATACCCGCTGTAACCAAACCAACCAAAACATACCAGCTAACACCCAGCCAACCACGATATACCTGCTGTCTCCCGGCCAATCACAAGATCACAAGTCCGGTGACATCACCGCACTTGTTGTCCACTGTTTAGTTCCAGAACAGAAGGTCCATACTTAATATAGACCTGGAGCTGGAGGGATAGTCTGCAGGAGCCTGTACACTGCATGCACAATCCTCTGATCGTGGTTGCAATGCTTTCCAGGCTCCAGTGCAATAAAAAATAATAAATGCACATTTTTACTTTTTGCAATAACACCATAATCTGTATAATATGGGAATTTATGCTAAATGGCCCAGCATTTACACCAGATGTTGGAGACTGGACGTCTGAAATGGATGCATTACACACAAGAACATATCCTATACTGCAAGGCTAGAGTTAATATTTGAAGGTGATTATGTTGATGACGGGTCGTGCTTAAGTACAGTACATTAGCCCATAATAAGAATGTTATTTTAAGGATAATGGATCCTTATATGGCCAGTCCAGTCTCTGCATCCCTCTTGCCAGGATGAAGTCACTACTTCATTATATGAACTCTAAGATTGCAGAAGCTTGAAGCACAGCGAAGGCAGCCTGACCTCTTTCCTACCTGAAAACGAAGGTTCAGCCTAGTCCCTTCCGTGATCTGGGCAGTATATAGGAATATCTGCTGCTATTTTATATGGTAGAAAAACACTTGTCAGATGTAAAACATATTAACACCAAGGGGTTGATTTACTAAAGGTAAAAAAATTGTGCACTTTACAGTTGCACTCCGCAAGAGCAGTTGCTCCAGAGCTTAGTAAATGAGGTGGAGCTTCATTTTGCAAACAACCAATCACGGGCAAGGAAACTAAAAAAAACTGCATTTTTGCTTGCACATGATTGGATGATGGAAGTCAGCAGAGCTTCTGCTCATTTACTAAGCTCCGGAGCAACTGCACATGCAGAGCGCAACTGCACTTTGAAAAGAGCGCAGTCTTTTTGCCTTTAGTAAATCAACCCCTATGTGTCTTATGGACACGTTGCCCCCATAGCATGCGGCTTTCTATTGGGGACATCGGTCATGGGGGAGGAGCGACAGCGGGGGGGGGACCCGAGAAGAGGAGGATTGGGGCTGCTGTTTAACCACTTGCTTACTGGGCACTTAAACCCCCCTCCTGCCCAGACCAATTTTCAGCTTTCAGCGCTGATGCACTTTGAATGACAATTGCGCGGTCATACAACACTGTACCTAAATGAAATTTTTATCATTTTTTTCCCACAAATAGAGCTTTCTTTTGGTGGTATTTAATTACAGCTCGGAGTTTTATTTTTTGCTAAACAAACAAAAAAAGATGCAAAAAAAAAAATCATGTTTTAATAGTTTGTTATAAAATTTTGCAAACGGGTCATTTTTCTCCTTCATTGAAGTGCGCTGATTAGGCGGCACTGATAGGCTGCATTGGTGGGCACTGATGGGCTGCATTGGTGGGCACTGATAGGCTGCATTGGTGGGCACTGATAGGCTGCACTGGTGGGCACTGATAGGCATAGTTAAGGCGGCACTAATAGGCACAGATAAGGCGGCACCGATGGGCACAGATAAGGCGGCACTGATGGGCAAAGATGGGCACAGATAAGATGGCACAGATGGGTGGCACTAATAGGTACCACTGATAGATGGGACTGATGGGCACTGATAGGTGGCACTGATAGGTGGCTCTGATAGGTGGCACTGCTGGGCACTGATGGGTGGCACTGCTGGGCACTGGTAGATGACACTGATGGGCACGGATATGTGGCACTGGGGTGCAGCACCTTTGAGGCAGATTGTGGGCACTGCTGGGTGGCACTGCTGGGTGGCACTGTGGGCACTGCTGGGTGGCACTATGGGCACTGCTGGGTGGCACTGACGGAGGCACTTACTTTTAATACATGTGGCACTGCAGGGGGCAGGTGGGCACTGGCAGGGGGCAGGTGGGCACTAACAGGACTGGCCGTGATCGGGACTGATGTCCCGATCACGGCCGCCGGTGATCGACTTTTTTTTTTCTCCTCGCGCTGTCAGCGCGAGGAGGAATAATAGCCGATTACCGGCTCCGTTATATCACATGATCAGCTGATCACGTGATAAGGGGTCGGGATCGACCCCTTGCACGGATCGGTGATCAGGCAAGTCTCATGGACTCGCCGATCACAGAGCGCGCCGTGCGCGCCCCTCAGGGGGCGCGCAGGCCGCTCGTGCACGGGACGACGTCAATAGACGTCGTCCCGGAAAAGGAGATCCGCGCTGTAGCCGTCATTTGGCTATAGCGTGGATCTCAAGTGGTTAATACCACTTTAACCACTTGCCGACCGCTGCATGCCAATATACAGTGGTGTGAAAAAGTGTTTGCCCCCTTCCTCATTTCCTGTTCCTTTGCATGTTTGTCACACTTAAGTGTTTCGGAACATCAAACCAATTTAAACAATAGTCAAGGACAACACAAGTAAACACAAAATGCAATTTGTAAATGAAGGTGTTTATTATTAAAGGTGAAAAAAAATCCAAACCATCATGGCCCTGTGTGAAAAAGTGATTGCCCCCTAAACCTAATAACTGGTTGGGCCACCCTTAGCAGCAACAACTGCAACCAAGCGTTTGCGATAACGTGCAATGAGGCTTTTACAGCGTCCTGGAGGAATTGTGGCCCACTCATCTTTGCAGAATTGTCCTAATTCAGTTACATTAGAGGGTTTTCGAGCATGAACGTCCTTTTTAAGGTCATACCACAACATCGCAATAGGATTCAGGTCAGGACTTTGGCTAGGCCACTCCAAAGTCTTCATTTTGTTTTTCTTCAGCCATTCGGTGGTGGACTTGCTGGTGTGTTTAGGATCATTGTCCTGCTGCAGAACCCAAGTTCGTTTCAGCTTGAGTACACGAACAGATGGTCGGACATTCTCCTTCAGGATCTCTTGGTAGACAGCAGAATTCATAGTTCCTTTTATCACGGCAAGTCTTCCAGGTCCTGAAGCAGCAAAACAGCCCCAGACCATCACACTACCACCACCATATTTTACTGTTGGTATAATGTTCTTTTTATGAAATGCAGTGTTCCTTCTACGCCAGATATACTTGGACACACACCTTCCAAAGAGTTCCACTTTTGTCTCATCGGTCCACAGAATGTTGTCCCAAAAGTCTTGGGGATCATCAAGATGTGTTGTGGAGAAATTGAGACGAGCTTTGATGTTCTTTTTGCTCAGCAGTGGTTTTCTCCTTGGAACTCTGCCATGCAGGCCATTTTTGCCCAGTCTTTTCCTGATGGTGGAGGCATGAACGCTGACCTTAACTGAGGCAAGTGAGGCCTGCAGTTCCTTGGACGTTGTTGTGGGGTCTTTTGTGACCTCTTGGATGAGTCGTCGCTGCGCTCTTGGGGTAATTTTAGGCGGCCGACCACTCCTGGGAAGGTTCACCACTGTTCCATGTCTTCGCCATTTGTGGATAATGGCTCTCACTGTGGTTCGCTGGATTCCCAAAGCTTTGGAAATGGCTTTATAACCCTTTCCAGACTGATAGATCTCATTTACTTTCTTTCTCAATTGTTCCTGAATTTCTTTGGGTCTCGGCATGATGTGTAGCTTTTAAGGATCTTCTGGTAGACCTTACTGTGTCAAGCAGCTCCTATTTAAGTGATGCCTTGATTGTGAACAGGTGTGGCAATAATCAGGCCTGGGTGTGGCTAGAGAAATTGAACTCAGGTGTGGACAACTATAGTTATAGTATGTTTTAACAAGGGGGGCAATCACTTTTTCACACAGGGCCATGATGGTTTGGATTTTTTTTCACCTTTAATAATAAACACCTTCATTTACAAATTGCATTTTGTGTTTACTTGTGTTGTCCTTGACTATTGTTTAAATTGGTTTGATGTTCCGAAACACTTAAGTGTGACAAACATGCAAAGGAACAGGAAATGAGGAAGGGGGCAAACACTTTTTCACACCACTGTATGTCGGCACAATGGCAGCGGTCGGCAAATGGGCGTACCTGTACGTCCCCTTTAACCACTTACAGACCGGACCATTTTGCTGGTGAAAGACCAGGCCACTTTTTGCGATTCGGCACTGCGTCGCTTTAACTGACAATTGCGCGGTCGTGCGACGTGGCTCCCAAACAAAATTGACGCCTTTTTTTTCCCACAAATAGAGCTTTCTTTTGGTGGTATTTGATCACCTCTGCGGTTTTTATTTTTTGCGCTATAAACAAAAATAGAGCGACAATTTTGAAAAAAAATCATTATTTTTTACTTTTTATTATAATAAATATCCCCCAAAAATATATTTTAATTTTTTTTTTTCCCTCAGTTTAGGCCGATACGTATTCTTCTACATATTTTTGGTAAAAAAAAAATCACAATAAGCGATTATTGATTAGTTTGTGCAAAAGTTATAGCGTTTACAAAATAGGGGATAGTTTTATGGCATTTTTATTAATAATTTTTTTTTTACTAGTAATGGCGGCGATCAGCGATTTTTATTGTGACTGCGACATTGTGGGGGACACATCGGACAATTTTGACACATTTTTGGGACCATTGTCATTTATACAGCAATCAGTGCTATATAAATGCAGTGATTCCTGTGTAAATGACACTGGCAGTGAAGGGGTTAACCAGTGGGTGGCAGTGTAGGGGTTAAGTGTTCCTAGGGGTGTGTTACTAACTGTGGGGGGGTTGGGCTTTCATTTAGTGAACACTGATCTCTGCTCCAATCACATGGAGCAGAGATCAGCGTCACTTGTTGCTAGGCAGAACGGGGAGATGCTGTTTACAACGGCATCTCCTAGTTCAGCCCCTCCCGTGAGGCGATCACGGGTATGCCCGCGGCGATCGAGTCTGCGGGACCCGCGACCGGACTCACGGGGGTCCCGACCGACACGCGATGGCAGGGCGGAATTAAAGATTGGACGTACCGGTACGCCAATATGCCTAGAGATCAGCGTCACTAGTTGCTAGGCAGAATGGAGAAATGCTGTTTACAACGGCATTTCTTAATTCGGCCGCCCCGTGAGACGATCGCGGGTATGCCCGCAGCGATCGAGTCCGATGGCAGGGCGGCAAATTTAAAGGGACGTACAGGTACGCCCATTTGCCTGCCCCAACCATTCTGCCGACGTACATCAGCAGGCGCTGGTCGGGAACTGGTTAATTGGCGGGGTTAGCAGGCGGGCAGCCGCGTACAGCGTGACCGTGCCCACGGGACCTGCGGACTCAATGTCGGCGATCGTGTCACGGAGCCGCAGAACGGGGAAGGCGTTTCCCCATTCTACCCAGTGACATGACAGAGATCTACTGCCCCCTGTCATCGGGAGTAGTGTTCGCTGTCATGTGAGTTGTAGCCCATCCCCGCCACAGTTAGAATCACTCTCAAGGACACACTTAACCCCTTCATCGCCCCCCTAGTCTTTAATCCCTTCCCTGCCTGTGTCACAGTAATCAGTGCATTTTTATAGCACTGATCGCTGTATAAATGACAATGGTCCCAAAATAGTGTCAAAATTGTCCAACGTGTCCGCCATAGTGTCTCAGTCCTGATAAAAATCGCAGATCGCTGCCATTACTAGTAAAAAAAAATAATAATAATAAAAATGCTATAAATCTATCCCCTATTTTGTAGATGCTATAACTTTAGCGCAAACCAATCAAAATATTTTTTTTACCAAAAATATGTAGAAGAATATGTATCGGCCTAAACTGAGGAAAACATTTTTTTTTTATATATTTTTGGGGGATATTTATTATAGCAAAAAGTAAAAAATATGGGGGGGGTTGATTTACTGAAGGCAAATCCACTTTAAGGCTCCATGCACACTGAAGCTGATAAACTGCAGTTTATTGGAGTTTGGGCGTTTTTTGTAAAAGCCCATAAACTCCACTCTATGTTAGCCTATGTGTCCATGCACACATGGACGTTTTTCAGCTTTAATGAGCAGTGGAGTTTATGGGCTTTTTTCTGAACGCCAGAAATTCGCGTTCAAAGTGCCGTTTTTCAGCGGCAAAAAACGACAAACGCTCATTAACGCTCATTAACGCTCGTTCATTAGTGTTCGGCATTCTATTTTTCAATGCATTGTGGGATTTTTGGAGTGTCCTCTGTGTATTTTTATAAAAAACGCCCATTAACGCTAACGCTGTAAAACGCTCATTAACGCTCATTAACGCTAGTATAAAACGCTGTTAAAAGCAGGTTTTTCAACCAGCGTTTTCTGCCAGCAATCTGGCGTCCAGAAATAGCTTTTTTGAGCTTCAGTGTGCATGGAGCCTAAAAGTGCACTTGGAAGTGCAGTCGCTGTAGATCCAAGGGGGACATGCAAGGAAAATAAAAAAAACAGCATTTTATCTTGCACATGATTGGATAATAAAATCAGCAGAGCTTCCCCTCATTTCTGATCTACCCCTCAGATTTATAGCAACTGCTCTTCCAAGTGCACTTTCAGTGCAATTTCAAGTGTACGTTGCACTTGTAGTACAAAGTGGATTTGCCTTTAGTAAATAAACCCCAATATTTTTTACTTTTTGCTATTATAAATATCCCCCCAAAATATATATATATAAAAAAAAATGTCCTCTATTCTTCTACATATTTTTGGTAAAAAAAAAATCGCAATAGGCATATATTGGTTGGTTTGCTCAAAAGTTATAGCGTCTACAAAATAGGGGATAGATTTATAGCATTTTTATTATTTATAGCATTATTTTTTTTGTGTGGCCCTCCACTTTAAATATTACTACAAAAAAATAAAAATATTCTGCATATATTGTAAACAATTAAAATAAATTTATTAATGCATTTTTTTTTGGGTGGCCCTCCACTTTAAATATTACTACTAAAAAAAAAAAAAAAAAAAAAAAAATTCTGCATATATTGTAAACAATTAAAATAAATTTATTAATGCATTTTTTTTTTTGGGTGGCCCTCCACTTTAAATATTACTACTAAAAAAAAAGAAATTCTGCATATATTGTAAATAATTAAATTAAATTTATTAATGCATTTTTTTTTGGGTGGCCCTCCACTTTAAATATTACTACTAAAAAAGAATAATTCTGCATATATTGTAAACAATTAAAGTAAATGTATTAATGCATTTTTTTGGGTGGCCCTCCACTTTAAATATTACTATTAAAAATAAAAAAATTCTGCATGTATTGTAAACAATTAAAATAAATTTATGAATGCATTTTTTTTGGGTGGCCCTCCACTTTAAATATTACCACAAAAAAAAAAATTCTGCATATATTGTAAACAATCAAAATAAATTTATGAAAGCATTTTTTTTGGGTGGCCCTCCACCCTAAATATTACTACTAAAAAAAAAAATTCTGCATATATTGTAAACAATTAAAATAAATGTATTTATGCATTTTTTTTGGGTGGCCCTCCACTTTAAATATTACTACTAAAAAAAAAATTCTGCATATATTGTAAACAATTAAAATAAATGTATTAATGCATTTTTTTTTTTGGGTGGCCCTCCACTTTAAATATTACTACAAAAAAATGATAATTCTGCATATATTGTAAACAATTAAAATAAATTTATTAATGCATTTTGTTTGGGTGGCTCTCCACTTTAAATATTACTACAAAAAAATAATAATAATTCTGCATATATTGTAAACAATTAAAATAAATTTATTAATGCATTTTTTTGGGTGGCCCTCCACTTTAAATATTACTACTAAAAAAAAAATTCTGCATATATTGTAAAACAATTAAAATAAATGTATTAATGCATTTTTTTTGGGTGGCCCTCCACTTTAAATATTACTACTAAAAAAAAAAAATTCTGCATATATTGTAAACAATTAAAATAAATTTATTAATGCATTTTTTTTGGGTGGCCCTCCACTTTAAAAATTACTACAAAAAAAAATAATTCTGCATATATTGTAAACAATTAAAATAAATTTATGAATGCATTTTTTTTGGATGGCCCTCCACTTTAAATATTAATACAAAAAAAAAAAAAAAACAATTCTGCATATATTGTAAACAATTAAAATAAATTTATGAATGCATTTTTTTGGTGTGGCCCTTCACTTTAAATATTACTATTAAAAAAAAATAATAATTCTGCATATATTGTAAACAATTAAAATAAATTTATTAATGCATTTTTTTTGGGTGGCCCTCCACTTTAAATATTACTACTAAAAAAAATATAATTCTGCATATATTGTAAACAATTAAAATAAATTTATTAATGCATTTTTTTTGGGTGGCCCTCCACTTTAAATATTACTACTAAAAAAAAAAAAATTATTCTGCATATATTGTAAACAATTAAAATAAATTTATGAATGCATTTTTTTTTGGGGTGGCCCTCCACTTTAAATATTACTACTAAAAAAAAAAAAAAAATTCTGCATATATTGTAAATAATTAAATTCAATTTATTAATGCATTTTTTTGGGTGGCCCTCCACTTTAAATATTACTACATTTTTTTTTTATAATTCTGCATATATTGTAAACAATTTAAAATTAATTTATTAATGCATTTTTTTTGGGTGGCCCTCCACTTTAAATATTACTACTAAAAAAATAAAATAATTCTGCATATATTGTAAACAATTAAAATAAATTTATTAATGCATTTTTTTTGGGTGGCCCTCCACTTTAAATATTACTACTAATTTTTTTTATAATTCTGCATATATTGTAAACAATTTAAAATTCATTTATTAATGCATTTTTTTTGGGTGGCCCTCCACTTTAAATATTAATACAAAAAAAAAATTCTGCATATATTGTAAACAATTAAAATACATTTATTAATGCATTTTTTTGGGTGGCCCTCCACTTTATTACTACTAAAAAAATAAAATAATTCTGCATATATTGTAAACAATTAAAATAAATTTATTAATGCATTTTTTTGGGTGGCACTCCACTTTAAATATTACTACTAAAAAGAAAAAAATTCTGCATATATTGTAAACAATTAAAATAAATTTATTAATGCATTTTTTTGGGTGGCACTCCACTTTAAATATTACTACTAAAAAGAAAAAAATTCTGCATATATTGTAAACAATTAAAATACATTTATTAATGCATTTTTTTTGGGTGGCCCTCCACTTTAAATATTACTACAAAAAAAAAATTCTGCATATATTGTAACCAATTAAAATAAATTTATTAATGCATTTTTTTGGGGTGGCCCTCCACTTTAAATATTACTACTAAAAAAAAAATAATTCTGCATATATTGTAAACAATTAAAATAAATGTATTAATGCTTTTTTTTTTGGGTGGCCCTCCAATTTAAATATTACTACTAAAAAAATAAAAAAATTCTGCATATATTGTAAACAATTCAAATACATTTATTAATGCATTTTTTTTGGGTGGCCCTCCACTTTAAATATTACTACTAAAAAAATAAAAAAATTCTGCATATATTGTAAACAATTAAAATAAATGTATTAATGCATTTTTTTGGGTGGCCCTCCACTTTAAATATTACTAAAAAATATATATATAATTCTGCATATATTGCAAACAATTAAAATAAATGTATTAATGCATTTTTTTTGGGTGGCCCTCCACTTTAAATATTACTGCTAAAAAAAAAATAATTCTGCATATATTGTAAACAATTAAAATAAATTTATTAATGCTTTTTTTTATGGCCCTCCACTTTAAATATTACTACTAAAAAAAAAAAAAAAAATCTGCATATATTGTAAACAATTAAAATAAATGTATTAATGCATTTTTTTGGGTGGCCCTCCACTTTAAATATTACTACAAAAAAAAAAAAATTCTGCATTTATTGTAAACAATTAAAATAAATATATTAATGCATTTTTTTGGGTGGCCCTCCGCTTTAAATATTAGTACTAAAAAAAAAAAATTCTGCATATATTGTAAAAAATTAAAATAAATTTATTAATGGATTTTTTTTTGGGTGGCCCTCCACTTTAAATATTACTACTAAAAATGGAAAAAATTCTGCTAATTAAAATAAATGTATTAATGTATTTTTTTTTGGGTGGCCCTCCACTTTAAATATTACTACAAAAAAAAAAATAATTCTGCATATATTGTAAACAATTAAAATAAATGTATTAATGCATTTTTTTTGGGTGGCCCTCCACTTTAAATATTACTACTAAAAAAAAATAATTCTGCATATATTGTAAACAATTAAAATAAATGTATTAATGCATTTTTTTTGATGGCCCTCCACTTTAAATATTACTACTAAAAAAAAAAAAAATTTCTGCATATATTGTAAACAATTAAAATAAATTTATTAATGCATTTTTTTGGGTGGCCCTCCACTTTAAATATTACTACTAAAAAAATTATAATTCTGCATATATTGTAAACAATTAAAATAAATGTATTAATGCATTTTTTTGGGTGGCCCTCCACTTTAAATATTACTACAAAAAAAATCTGCATATATTGTAAACAATTAAAATACATTTATTAATGCATTTTTTTGGGGTGGCCATCCACTTTAAATATTACTACTAAATTTTTTTTATAATTCTGAATATATTGTACACAATTAAAATAAATTTATTAATGCATTTTTTTTGGGTGGCCCTCCACTTTAAATATTACTACTAAAAAAAATAATAATTCTGCATATATTGTAAACAATTAAAATAAATGTATTAATGCATTTTTTTGGGTGGCCCTCCACTTTAAATATTAATTCAAAAAATAATAATTCTGAATATATTGTAAACAATTAAAATAAATGTATTAATGCATTTTTTTTGGGTGGCCCTCCACTTTAAATATTACTACTAAAAAAATAATAATAATTCTGCATATATTGTAAACAATTAAAATAAATTTATTAATGCATTTTGTTTGGGTGGCTCTCCACTTTAAATATTACTACAAAAAATAATAATAATTCTGCATATATTGTAAACAATTAAAATAAATTTATTAATGCATTTTTTTGGGTGGCCCTCCACTTTAAATATTACTACTAAAAAAAAAATTCTACATATATTGTAAAACAATTAAAATAAATGTATTAATGCATTTTTTTTGGGTGGCCCTCCACTTTAAATATTACTACTAAAAAAAAAAAATTCTGCATATATTGTAAACAATTAAAATAAATTTATTAATGCATTTTTTTTGGGTGGCCCTCCACTTTAAAAATTACTACAAAAAAAAATAATTCTGCATATATTGTAAACAATTAAAATAAATTTATGAATGCATTTTTTTTGGATGGCCCTCCACTTTAAATATTAATACAAAAAAAAAAAAAAAAACAATTCTGCATATATTGTAAACAATTAAAATAAATTTATGAATGCATTTTTTTGGTGTGGCCCTTCACTTTAAATATTACTACTAAAAAAAAATAATAATTCTGCATATATTGTAAACAATTAAAATAAATTTATTAATGCATTTTTTTTGGGTGGCCCTCCACTTTAAATATTACTACTAAAAAAAATATAATTCTGCATATATTGTAAACAATTAAAATAAATTTATTAATGCATTTTTTTTGGGTGGCCCTCCACTTTAAATATTACTACTAAAAAAAAAAAAATTATTCTGCATATATTGTAAACAATTAAAATAAATTTATGAATGCATTTTTTTTTGGGGTGGCCCTCCACTTTAAATATTACTACTAAAAAAAAAAAAAAAAATTCTGCATATATTGTAAATAATTAAATTCAATTTATTAATGCATTTTTTTGGGTGGCCCTCCACTTTAAATATTACTACATTTTTTTTTATAATTCTGCATATATTGTAAACAATTTAAAATTAATTTATTAATGCATTTTTTTTGGGTGGCCCTCCACTTTAAATATTACTACTAAAAAAATAAAATAATTCTGCATATATTGTAAACAATTAAAATAAATTTATTAATGCATTTTTTTTGGGTGGCCCTCCACTTTAAATATTACTACTAATTTTTTTTATAATTCTGCATATATTGTAAACAATTTAAAATTCATTTATTAATGCATTTTTTTTGGGTGGCCCTCCACTTTAAATATTAATACAAAAAAAAAATTCTGCATATATTGTAAACAATTAAAATACATTTATTAATGCATTTTTTTGGGTGGCCCTCCACTTTATTACTACTAAAAAAATAAAATAATTCTGCATATATTGTAAACAATTAAAATAAATTTATTAATGCATTTTTTTGGGTGGCACTCCACTTTAAATATTACTACTAAAAAGAAAAAAATTCTGCATATATTGTAAACAATTAAAATAAATTTATTAATGCATTTTTTTGGGTGGCACTCCACTTTAAATATTACTACTAAAAAGAAAAAAATTCTGCATATATTGTAAACAATTAAAATACATTTATTAATGCATTTTTTTTGGGTGGCCCTCCACTTTAAATATTACTACAAAAAAAAAATTCTGCATATATTGTAACCAATTAAAATAAATTTATTAATGCATTTTTTTGGGGTGGCCCTCCACTTTAAATATTACTACTAAAAAAAAAATAATTCTGCATATATTGTAAACAATTAAAATAAATGTATTAATGCTTTTTTTTTTGGGTGGCCCTCCAATTTAAATATTACTACTAAAAAAATAAAAAAATTCTGCATATATTGTAAACAATTCAAATACATTTATTAATGCATTTTTTTTGGGTGGCCCTCCACTTTAAATATTACTACTAAAAAAATAAAAAAATTCTGCATATATTGTAAACAATTAAAATAAATGTATTAATGCATTTTTTTGGGTGGCCCTCCACTTTAAATATTACTAAAAAATATATATATAATTCTGCATATATTGCAAACAATTAAAATAAATGTATTAATGCATTTTTTTTGGGTGGCCCTCCACTTTAAATATTACTGCTAAAAAAAAAATAATTCTGCATATATTGTAAACAATTAAAATAAATTTATTAATGCTTTTTTTTATGGCCCTCCACTTTAAATATTACTACTAAAAAAAAAAAAAAATCTGCATATATTGTAAACAATTAAAATAAATGTATTAATGCATTTTTTTGGGTGGCCCTCCACTTTAAATATTACTACAAAAAAAAAAAAAATTCTGCATTTATTGTAAACAATTAAAATAAATATATTAATGCATTTTTTTGGGTGGCCCTCCGCTTTAAATATTAGTACTAAAAAAAAAAAATTCTGCATATATTGTAAAAAATTAAAATAAATTTATTAATGGATTTTTTTTTGGGTGGCCCTCCACTTTAAATATTACTACTAAAAATGGAAAAAATTCTGCTAATTAAAATAAATGTATTAATGTATTTTTTTTTGGGTGGCCCTCCACTTTAAATATTACTACAAAAAAAAAAATAATTCTGCATATATTGTAAACAATTAAAATAAATGTATTAATGCATTTTTTTTGGGTGGCCCTCCACTTTAAATATTACTACTAAAAAAAAATAATTCTGCATATATTGTAAACAATTAAAATAAATGTATTAATGCATTTTTTTTGATGGCCCTCCACTTTAAATATTACTACTAAAAAAAAAAAAAATTTCTGCATATATTGTAAACAATTAAAATAAATTTATTAATGCATTTTTTTGGGTGGCCCTCCACTTTAAATATTACTACTAAAAAAATTATAATTCTGCATATATTGTAAACAATTAAAATAAATGTATTAATGCATTTTTTGGGTGGCCCTCCACTTTAAATATTACTACAAAAAAAATCTGCATATATTGTAAACAATTAAAATACATTTATTAATGCATTTTTTTGGGGTGGCCATCCACTTTAAATATTACTACTAAATTTTTTTTATAATTCTGAATATATTGTACACAATTAAAATAAATTTATTAATGCATTTTTTTTGGGTGGCCCTCCACTTTAAATATTACTACTAAAAAAAATAATAATTCTGCATATATTGTAAACAATTAAAATAAATGTATTAATGCATTTTTTTGGGTGGCCCTCCACTTTAAATATTAATTCAAAAAATAATAATTCTGAATATATTGTAAACAATTAAAATAAATGTATTAATGCATTTTTTTTGGGTGGCCCTCCACTTTAAATATTACTACTAAAAAAATAATAATAATTCTGCATATATTGTAAACAATTAAAATAAATGTATTTATGCATTTTTTTTGGGTGGCCCTCCACTTTAAATATTACTACTAAAAAAAAAATTTTGCATATATTGTAAACAATTAAAATAAATGTATTAATGCATTTTTTTTTTTTGGGTGGCCCTCCACTTTAAATATTACTACAAAAAAATGATAATTCTGCATATATTGTAAACAATTAAAATAAATTTATTAATGCATTTTGTTTGGGTGGCTCTCCACTTTAAATATTACTACAAAAAAATAATAATAATTCTGCATATATTGTAAACAATTAAAATAAATTTATTAATGCATTTTTTTGGGTGGCCCTCCACTTTAAATATTACTACTAAAAAAAAAATTCTACATATATTGTAAAACAATTAAAATAAATGTATTAATGCATTTTTTTTGGGTGGCCCTCCACTTTAAATATTACTACTAAAAAAAAAAAATTCTGCATATATTGTAAACAATTAAAATAAATTTATTAATGCATTTTTTTTGGGTGGCCCTCCACTTTAAAAATTACTACAAAAAAAAATAATTCTGCATATATTGTAAACAATTAAAATAAATTTATGAATGCATTTTTTTTGGATGGCCCTCCACTTTAAATATTAATACAAAAAAAAAAAAAAAAACAATTCTGCATATATTGTAAACAATTAAAATAAATTTATGAATGCATTTTTTTGGTGTGGCCCTTCACTTTAAATATTACTACTAAAAAAAATAAATAATTCTGCATATATTGTAAACAATTAAAATAAATTTATTAATGCATTTTTTTTGGGTGGCCCTCCACTTTAAATATTACTACTAAAAAAAATATAATTCTGCATATATTGTAAACAATTAAAATAAATTTATTAATGCATTTTTTTTGGGTGGCCCTCCACTTTAAATATTACTACTAAAAAAAAAAAAAATTATTCTGCATATATTGTAAACAATTAAAATAAATTTATGAATGCATTTTTTTTTGGGGTGGCCCTCCACTTTAAATATTACTACTAAAAAAAAAAAAAAAATTCTGCATATATTGTAAATAATTAAATTCAATTTATTAATGCATTTTTTTGGGTGGCCCTCCACTTTAAATATTACTACATTTTTTTTTTATAATTCTGCATATATTGTAAACAATTTAAAATTAATTTATTAATGCATTTTTTTTGGGTGGCCCTCCACTTTAAATATTACTACTAAAAAAATAAAATAATTCTGCATATATTGTAAACAATTAAAATAAATTTATTAATGCATTTTTTTTGGGTGGCCCTCCACTTTAAATATTACTACTAATTTTTTTTATAATTCTGCATATATTGTAAACAATTTAAAATTCATTTATTAATGCATTTTTTTTGGGTGGCCCTCCACTTTAAATATTAATACAAAAAAAAAATTCTGCATATATTGTAAACAATTAAAATACATTTATTAATGCATTTTTTTGGGTGGCCCTCCACTTTATTACTACTAAAAAAATAAAATAATTCTGCATATATTGTAAACAATTAAAATAAATTTATTAATGCATTTTTTTGGGTGGCACTCCACTTTAAATATTACTACTAAAAAGAAAAAAATTCTGCATATATTGTAAACAATTAAAATAAATTTATTAATGCATTTTTTTGGGTGGCACTCCACTTTAAATATTACTACTAAAAAGAAAAAAATTCTGCATATATTGTAAACAATTAAAATACATTTATTAATGCATTTTTTTTGGGTGGCCCTCCACTTTAAATATTACTACAAAAAAAAAATTCTGCATATATTGTAACCAATTAAAATAAATTTATTAATGCATTTTTTTGGGGTGGCCCTCCACTTTAAATATTACTACTAAAAAAAAAATAATTCTGCATATATTGTAAACAATTAAAATAAATGTATTAATGCTTTTTTTTTTGGGTGGCCCTCCAATTTAAATATTACTACTAAAAAAATAAAAAAATTCTGCATATATTGTAAACAATTCAAATACATTTATTAATGCATTTTTTTTGGGTGGCCCTCCACTTTAAATATTACTACTAAAAAAATAAAAAAATTCTGCATATATTGTAAACAATTAAAATAAATGTATTAATGCATTTTTTTGGGTGGCCCTCCACTTTAAATATTACTAAAAAATATATATATAATTCTGCATATATTGCAAACAATTAAAATAAATGTATTAATGCATTTTTTTTGGGTGGCCCTCCACTTTAAATATTACTGCTAAAAAAAAATAATTCTGCATATATTGTAAACAATTAAAATAAATTTATTAATGCTTTTTTTATGGCCCTCCACTTTAAATATTACTACTAAAAAAAAAAAAAAAAATCTGCATATATTGTAAACAATTAAAATAAATTTATTAATGCATTTTTTTGGGTGGCCCTCCACTTTAAATATTACTACAAAAAAAAAAAAAAATTCTGCATTTATTGTAAACAATTAAAATAAATATATTAATGCATTTTTTTGGGTGGCCCTCCGCTTTAAATATTAGTACTAAAAAAAAAAAATTCTGCATATATTGTAAAAAATTAAAATAAATTTATTAATGGATTTTTTTTTGGGTGGCCCTCCACTTTAAATATTACTACTAAAAATGGAAAAAATTCTGCTAATTAAAATAAATGTATTAATGTATTTTTTTTTGGGTGGCCCTCCACTTTAAATATTACTACAAAAAAAAAAATAATTCTGCATATATTGTAAACAATTAAAATAAATGTATTAATGCATTTTTTTTGGGTGGCCCTCCACTTTAAATATTACTACTAAAAAAAAATAATTCTGCATATATTGTAAACAATTAAAATAAATGTATTAATGCATTTTTTTTGATGGCCCTCCACTTTAAATATTACTACTAAAAAAAAAAAAAATTTCTGCATATATTGTAAACAATTAAAATAAATTTATTAATGCATTTTTTTGGGTGGCCCTCCACTTTAAATATTACTACTAAAAAAATTATAATTCTGCATATATTGTAAACAATTAAAATAAATGTATTAATGCATTTTTTGGGTGGCCCTCCACTTTAAATATTACTACAAAAAAAATCTGCATATATTGTAAACAATTAAAATACATTTATTAATGCATTTTTTTGGGGTGGCCATCCACTTTAAATATTACTACTAAATTTTTTTTATAATTCTGAATATATTGTACACAATTAAAATAAATTTATTAATGCATTTTTTTTGGGTGGCCCTCCACTTTAAATATTACTACTAAAAAAAATAATAATTCTGCATATATTGTAAACAATTAAAATAAATGTATTAATGCATTTTTTTGGGTGGCCCTCCACTTTAAATATTAATTCAAAAAATAATAATTCTGAATATATTGTAAACAATTAAAATAAATGTATTAATGCATTTTTTTTGGGTGGCCCTCCACTTTAAATATTACTACTAAAAAAATAATAATAATTCTGCATATATTGTAAACAATTAAAATAAATGTATTTATGCATTTTTTTTGGGTGGCCCTCCACTTTAAATATTACTACTAAAAAAAAAATTTTGCATATATTGTAAACAATTAAAATAAATGTATTAATGCATTTTTTTTTTTTGGGTGGCCCTCCACTTTAAATATTACTACAAAAAAATGATAATTCTGCATATATTGTAAACAATTAAAATAAATTTATTAATGCATTTTGTTTGGGTGGCTCTCCACTTTAAATATTACTACAAAAAAATAATAATAATTCTGCATATATTGTAAACAATTAAAATAAATTTATTAATGCATTTTTTTGGGTGGCCCTCCACTTTAAATATTACTACTAAAAAAAAAATTCTACATATATTGTAAAACAATTAAAATAAATGTATTAATGCATTTTTTTTGGGTGGCCCTCCACTTTAAATATTACTACTAAAAAAAAAAAATTCTGCATATATTGTAAACAATTAAAATAAATTTATTAATGCATTTTTTTTGGGTGGCCCTCCACTTTAAAAATTACTACAAAAAAAAATAATTCTGCATATATTGTAAACAATTAAAATAAATTTATGAATGCATTTTTTTTGGATGGCCCTCCACTTTAAATATTAATACAAAAAAAAAAAAAAAAACAATTCTGCATATATTGTAAACAATTAAAATAAATTTATGAATGCATTTTTTTGGTGTGGCCCTTCACTTTAAATATTACTACTAAAAAAAATAAATAATTCTGCATATATTGTAAACAATTAAAATAAATTTATTAATGCATTTTTTTTGGGTGGCCCTCCACTTTAAATATTACTACTAAAAAAAATATAATTCTGCATATATTGTAAACAATTAAAATAAATTTATTAATGCATTTTTTTTGGGTGGCCCTCCACTTTAAATATTACTACTAAAAAAAAAAAAAATTATTCTGCATATATTGTAAACAATTAAAATAAATTTATGAATGCATTTTTTTTTGGGGTGGCCCTCCACTTTAAATATTACTACTAAAAAAAAAAAAAAAATTCTGCATATATTGTAAATAATTAAATTCAATTTATTAATGCATTTTTTTGGGTGGCCCTCCACTTTAAATATTACTACATTTTTTTTTTATAATTCTGCATATATTGTAAACAATTTAAAATTAATTTATTAATGCATTTTTTTTGGGTGGCCCTCCACTTTAAATATTACTACTAAAAAAATAAAATAATTCTGCATATATTGTAAACAATTAAAATAAATTTATTAATGCATTTTTTTTGGGTGGCCCTCCACTTTAAATATTACTACTAATTTTTTTTATAATTCTGCATATATTGTAAACAATTTAAAATTCATTTATTAATGCATTTTTTTTGGGTGGCCCTCCACTTTAAATATTAATACAAAAAAAAAATTCTGCATATATTGTAAACAATTAAAATACATTTATTAATGCATTTTTTTGGGTGGCCCTCCACTTTATTACTACTAAAAAAATAAAATAATTCTGCATATATTGTAAACAATTAAAATAAATTTATTAATGCATTTTTTTGGGTGGCACTCCACTTTAAATATTACTACTAAAAAGAAAAAAATTCTGCATATATTGTAAACAATTAAAATAAATTTATTAATGCATTTTTTTGGGTGGCACTCCACTTTAAATATTACTACTAAAAAGAAAAAAATTCTGCATATATTGTAAACAATTAAAATACATTTATTAATGCATTTTTTTTGGGTGGCCCTCCACTTTAAATATTACTACAAAAAAAAAATTCTGCATATATTGTAACCAATTAAAATAAATTTATTAATGCATTTTTTTGGGGTGGCCCTCCACTTTAAATATTACTACTAAAAAAAAAATAATTCTGCATATATTGTAAACAATTAAAATAAATGTATTAATGCTTTTTTTTTTGGGTGGCCCTCCAATTTAAATATTACTACTAAAAAAATAAAAAAATTCTGCATATATTGTAAACAATTCAAATACATTTATTAATGCATTTTTTTTGGGTGGCCCTCCACTTTAAATATTACTACTAAAAAAATAAAAAAATTCTGCATATATTGTAAACAATTAAAATAAATGTATTAATGCATTTTTTTGGGTGGCCCTCCACTTTAAATATTACTAAAAAATATATATATAATTCTGCATATATTGCAAACAATTAAAATAAATGTATTAATGCATTTTTTTTGGGTGGCCCTCCACTTTAAATATTACTGCTAAAAAAAAATAATTCTGCATATATTGTAAACAATTAAAATAAATTTATTAATGCTTTTTTTATGGCCCTCCACTTTAAATATTACTACTAAAAAAAAAAAAAAAAATCTGCATATATTGTAAACAATTAAAATAAATTTATTAATGCATTTTTTTGGGTGGCCCTCCACTTTAAATATTACTACAAAAAAAAAAAAATTCTGCATTTATTGTAAACAATTAAAATAAATTTATTAATGCATTTTTTTGGGTGGCCCTCCACTTTAAATATTAGTACTAAAAAAAAAAAATTCTGCATATATTGTAAAAAATTAAAATAAATTTATTAATGGATTTTTTTTTGGGTGGCCCTCCACTTTAAATATTACTACTAAAAATGGAAAAAATTCTGCTAATTAAAATAAATGTATTAATGTATTTTTTTTTGGGTGGCCCTCCACTTTAAATATTACTACAAAAAAAATAATAATTCTGCATATATTGTAAACAATTAAAATAAATGTATTAATGCATTTTTTTTGGGTGGCCCTCCACTTTAAATATTACTACTAAAAAAAATAATTCTGCATATATTGTAAACAATTAAAATAAATGTATTAATGCATTTTTTTTGATGGCCCTCCACTTTAAATATTACTACTAAAAAAAAAAAAAATTTCTGCATATATTGTAAACAATTAAAATAAATTTATTAATGCATTTTTTTGGGTGGCCCTCCACTTTAAATATTACTACTAAAAAAATTATAATTCTGCATATATTGTAAACAATTAAAATAAATGTATTAATGCATTTTTTTGGGTGGCCCTCCACTTTAAATATTACTACAAAAAAAATCTGCATATATTGTAAACAATTAAAATACATTTATTAATGCATTTTTTTGGGGTGGCCATCCACTTTAAATATTACTACTAAATTTTTTTTATAATTCTGAATATATTGTACACAATTAAAATAAATTTATTAATGCATTTTTTTTGGGTGGCCCTCCACTTTAAATATTACTACTAAAAAAAATAATAATTCTGCATATATTGTAAACAATTAAAATAAATGTATTAATGCATTTTTTTGGGTGGCCCTCCACTTTAAATATTAATTCAAAAAATAATAATTCTGAATATATTGTAAACAATTAAAATAAATGTATTAATGCATTTTTTTTGGGTGGCCCTCCACTTTAAATATTACTACTAAAAAAATAATAATAATTCTGCATATATTGTAAACAATTAAAATAAATGTATTAATGCTTTTTTTTTGGGTGGCCCTCCACTTTAAATATTACTACTAAAAAAAATAATAATAATAATTCTGCATGTATTGTAAACAATTCAAATACATTTATTAATGCATTTTTTTTTTGGGTGGCCCTCTACTTTAAATATTACTACTAAAAAAAAAAAAAAAAAAAAAATCTGCATATATTGTAAACAATTAAAATAAATGACTGAGTGAGATAAGGACTGAGCGAATGAAAAAAAAAAAAAAAAATCAAAGAGTTGGTCGAAAAATATTTTTATGGAGGAGGAAAATCCAGGAAGAGGTCTCCAGAACCTAAGAATGTCCATGGAAATGGGGCAGAGGCGGTGGGGACGGAGCAGGGATGGAGCTGTGTGTGTGTCAGTGGAGTTTCAGTTGTGTAGTGAACCTTCTCGCCCTGAGTAGGTCAGTCCTCCATTCTAAATATAGAGGCCGCATTCCCAGTGCAGGGCTGGGTGCCTCTTCAGCACTACAATGAATGCAGCCTCTGTGCAGCACCAATGACTTCCCAATGACACAAGCAGCACAATAATCCCCGTGTCTTACTATGTTTCCTGCTTACCCCGAATGCCCTCTCCTATTAACAGAGCCCCCAAATCATCTATTTGCTGCAAAGACAGCAAACACCGGCCATACGATTCTATTCCAAATGTCGTTTTATACCTACCTATGAATTTACAATGTCTGTGGAAAGATAAATAGTAAAAAAGAAAGATAAATGGGGGGAAAAAAAATATACTATATATACAGTATCTCACAAAAGTAAGTACACCCCTCACATTTTTGTAAATATTTTCTTCTATCTTTTCATGTGACAGCACTGAAGAAAGGACACTTGTCTACAATGTAAAGTAGTGAGTGTACAGCTTGTATAATTGCCCCGTACACATGCGGTCGGACATTCCGACAACAAAATCCATCGGATTTTTTTCCGAGGGATTTTGTTCCAAACTCGTCTTGCATACACACGGTCGGACAGAGTTGTCGGAAAATCCGATCATTCTGAACGAGGTGACGTCAAACACGTACGTCGGGACTATAAACGGGGGGGGGGGGGCCAATAGCTTTCGTCTCTTAATTTATTCTGAGCACGCGCGGGAACTTTGTCCGTCGTAAAATTGTCTGCACGCGATCGGAATTCAAACGATCGGATTCTCTTGTCGGGAACATTTTAGATCCGGCTCTCAAACTTTGCGTGTCGGAAATTCCGACGGAAAAAGTCAGATGGAGCCCGCACACACAAGATCGGATTTTCCGACAACACGATCCGCTCGCAGATTTTCCAGCGGAAATTCCGACCGTGTGTACAGGGGGCATAACAGTGTAAGTTTTGCTGTCCCCTCAAAATAACTCGACACGCAGCCATTAACCACTTCAGCCCCCGCACCATTTTGCTGGCCAAAGACCAGAGCACTTTTTGCAATTCGGCACTGCGTCGATTTAACTGACAATTGCACGGTCGTGCGACGTGGCTCCCAAACAAAAGTGACGTCCTTATTAAAGTTCAGCAGCTACTTTTTTTTTTAGCTGCTGACTTTAAAAAAAAAAAAATCCCCACTGGAACACCCCTTTAACCACTTAAGCCCCGGACCATTTTCCAGCTAAAGGACCAAGCCCCTTTCGGCACTGCGTCGCTTTAACTGACAATTGCGTGGTCGTGCGATGTGGCCCCGAAAACAACATTTACGTCCTTTTTTGCCCATAAATAGAGCTTTCTTTTGGTGGTTTTTGATCACCCCTGCGGTTTTTATTTTTTGCGCTATAAACAAAAATAGAGCGACAATTATGAAAAAAACGCATTGTTTTTTACTTTTTGTTATAATAAATATCCCCCAAAAATATATAAAAAAACATTTTTCCCCTCAGTTTAGGCCGATACGTATTCTTCTACATATTTTTGGTAAAAAAAAAAAAATCGCAATAAGCGATTATTGATTGGTTTGTGCAAAAGTTATAGCGTTTACAAAATAGGGGATAGTTTTATGGCATTTTTATTAATATTTTTTTTCTTTACTAGTAATGGCGGCGATCAGCGATTTTTATTGTGACTGTGACATTATGGCGGACACATCGGACATTTTTGACACATTTTTGGGACCATTGTCATTTATACAGCAATCAGTACTATACAAATGCAGTGATTCATGTGTAAATGACACTGGCAGTGAAGGGGTTAACCAGTGGGTGGCAGTGTAGGGGGTTAAGTGTTCCAATCACATGGAGCAGAGATCAGTGTCACTTGTTGCTAGGCAGAACGGGGAGATGCTGTTTACAACGGCATCTCCTAGTTCAGCCCCCCCCGTGAGACGATCGCAGGTATGCCCGCGGCAATCGAGTCCGCGGGACCCGCGACCGGACTCACGGGGGTCCCGACCAGCATGCGATGGCAGGGCGGCATTAAAGATTGGACGTACCAGTACGCCAATGTGCCTGCCGTGCCATTCTGCCGACGTACATCGGCGTGCGCTGGTCGGGAAGTGGTTAATGTCTAAACTGCTGGCAACAAAAGTGAGTACACCCCTAAGTGAAAATGTCCAAATTGGGCCCAAAGTGTCAATTTTTTGTGTGGCCACCATTATTTTCCAGCACTGCCTTAACTTTCTTGGGCATGGATGCCCAGGGTCCAATCGATATTAAAAACGGCCCTGATCATGGGTTTGTGAGAATAATGTGTGTTGCTTTTTATCTTTTAAAGCGTTATTGATTGGTTTGCGTAAAAGTTATAGCATTTACAAAATAGGGGATAGTTTTATGGCATTTTTATTAATAATTTTTTATTTTTTTTACTAGTAATGGCGGCGATCAGGGATTTTTACCGTGACTGCGACATTATGGCGGACACGTCGGACTTTTTTGACACATTTTTGGGACCGTTGTCATTTATACAGCAATCAGTGCTATACAAATGCACTGATTCCTGTGTAAATGACACTGGCAGTGAAGGGGTTAACCACTAGGTGGCAGTGCAGGGGTTAAGTGAGCCCTGGGGGGTGTTTCTAACTGAGGAGGGGCGTGGCTATGTATGACATGTCACTGATCTCTGCTCCGATCACACAGAGCAGAATTCAGTCACACTGTCGCTAGGCAGAACGGGATGATGCTTGTTTACATCAGCATCTCCCTGTTCTTGCTCCTCGTGAGTCGATCGCGGTTATCCCCGCGGCGATCGAGTCTCACGCAGGTCCCGACTGGCGCACGCGCCACATGCGATGCCACAGCGGCAAATTTAAAAGGACGTACCTGTACGCCAATTTGCCTGTCCGTGCCATTCTGCCGACCTACATTGGCGTGCGCCAGTCGGCAAGTGGTAATGCAATTTTTTTTGGGGTGGAACTCCACTTTAGACAGTCACTTTGTTGACTGTCTACTGCACAACGCTGCACCTAACCCACATATGTGTTTTCTGACTAGAAGCGCTAGGAGGGTTCGTCTCTCGCAAGCATAACATTTGTGAAAGGTGGCGGCTTGTGTGGGAGCTTTCCTATGCTCGGGGCTTATTCTATTATTGGACAGTGCATTATTGGTCAGCATGCTGGTAAATGTTTGCAAGTCACAACTTTCCCTACGTCTAAACCATATCCCCAAAAAACTGATTATTTCATTTTGTAATAGTCAGTGGGTTATTCTTCTGGTTTTTGTCATTCTAGGTGAGATTTTGCCATGTGACTTCCAATTGCAAAAAGAAGTATATTGATATTTATGGTACTGATATATGGTATATTGGTACTTATTGATAAGGTGACCCCACATACATAGTTACATAGTAGGTGAGGTTGAAAAAAGACACAAGTCCATCAAGTCCAACCTATGTGTGTGATTATATGTCAGTATTACATTGTATATCCCTGTATGTTGCGGTTGTTCAGGTGCTTATCTAATAGTTTCTTGAAACTATTGATGCCCCCCGCTGAGACCACCGCCTGTGGAAGGGAATTCCACATCCTTGCCGCTCTTACAGTAAAGAACCCTCTATGTGGTTTAAGGTTAAACCTCTTTTCTTCTAATTGTAATGAGTGGCCAGGAGTCTTGTTAAACTCCCTTCCGCAAAAAAGTTTTCTCCCTATTGTGGGGTCACCAGTACGGTATTTGTATATTGAAATCATATCCCCTCTCAAGCGTCTCTTCTCCAGAGAGAATAAGTTCAGTGCTCGCAACCTTTCCTCATAACTAATCTCCTCCAGACCCTTTATTAGCTTTGTTGCCCTTCTTTGTACTCGCTCCATTTCCAGTACATCCTTCCTGAGGACTGGTGCCCAGAACTGGCCAGCATACTCCAGGTGCGGCCGGACCAGAGTCTTGTAGAGCGGGAGAATTATCGTTTTATCTCTGGAGTTGATCACCTTTTTTAATGCCAATATTCTGTTTGCTTTGTTAGCAGCAGCTTGGCATTGCATGCCATTGCTGAGCCCATCATCTACTAGGACCCCCAGGTCCTTTTCCATTCTAGATTCCCCCAGAGGTTCCCCCCCCCCCCCCAGTGTATAGATTACATTCATATTTTTGCAACCCAAATGCATTATTTTACATTTTTCTACATTCTTCATTTGCCATGTAGTTGCCCCTCCCCCCATTCATTTGTTCAGATCTTTTTGCAAGGTTTCCACATCCTGCGGAGAAGTTATTGCCCTGCTTAGCTTAGTATCATCCACAAATACAGAAATTGAACTGTTTACCCCATCCTCCAGGGCGTTTATGAACAAATTAAATAGGATTGGTCCCAGCACAGAACCCTGGGGGACCAATCCTATCCACAATAGGGATAAAACTTTTTCGCAGACGGGAGTTTAACAAGATACCTGGCCACTCATTCAAATTAGAAGAAAAGAGGTTTAACCTTGAACGATGTAGAGGGTTCTTTACTGTAAAAGCGGCAAGGATGTGGAATTCCCTTCCACAGGCGGTGGTCTCAGCGAGGGGCATCGATAGTTTCAAGAAACTATTAGATAAGCACCTGGAGGACCGCAACATACAGGGATATACAATGTAATACTGACATATAATCACACACATAGGTTGGACTTGATCGACTTGTGTCTTTTTTCAACCTCACCTACTATGTAACTATGTGTAACTATGTAACTATATTATACAGCATACAAAATAGTCTTATCCCTCGGTGGAAATAAAAAAAAAGTAAACCTTTGGAAATTGGGACGTATGTTCCCTTTAAGCATTATTTCCCAGGATCTAGAGGAAGCCGAGTCCCACAGTAACAAGCAGAACGTTTCAGGTCACCAGATGTCCTCTGCATGTTTTCCCAATGAATGGACCGAGTATTCTAAAGTCTAAACCTTAAAAAAAATGTTTTAGGGAATTTAGGACAGCAGTATGTGAATCTGTTATTTTTTGCTGTTTGTGAAATGATAACTATGATTTTTTTTTTTATAATTACTAGGGATCATGGGGAATCAGCCTGGGTTTAATTTGCTTGCTGTTTGTTGAATCCTTTTCAAAATTCAAGGAACTTAAGCTGAGCAGAGAATCCCATGTCTATGTCCATGTCTATGTCCATGTCTATGTCCATGTCTATGTCCATGTCTATGTCCATGTCTATGTGGATGGGGGGGGGGTTTGTTACTAAATTCTGCTCATTTTCAAGGCTAACAGGCAAACTATAGTTCAAAAACGGGGCACGAGGAACTGGGCGCTGCTAAAGGAGACAATAATTAACAAACCAAGCCATTTAGTTCTAAATTACCATTACCTAGACATGAGCACTGCTAAAAAAAAAAAATGCGTTTGTTTTAAATTTAGTTTCATTCGTTTTTTTTGTTTTTTTGTTTTTTTTCCGGGTCATTTGTTATGATCTCAATTAGTAATTTAGAAAATGTTAAAATCTGAAAATAAGAAAGAAAATCCGAAATTTCGAAAAGAATAACTAACTAACTAATAATAACTGTATTCAAAAAATGTAACTGAGCTGTTACATTTTTTGAATACATTTTCCTAATCTATGGTATGGGACTTTTTAACTGCAGCAGATCAATTTTTATAATTAAAATTGTATTAATATAATTTTTCGTTTTTGCGCCGATGACACAATTTTCTATTTTTGAACTAATAATAACTAACTATTAAATTATAGGTATTGGAATTTACTTTCAAATTTGGCTGAATGTAATGAATACGAATCTATCTGAAGTTAAGAATTATCCAAAATAACGAATGCCGCATCTAAACAAATGGAACAGAACAAATGAATAATTAATAAAAATAATAATAATAATATTTTTAATTATTATTGTTGTTATTTATTATTATTAATTCCTTACGTTCCATTCGTTTTAAATACAGCATTATTTATTTTGGATAATTTGTAACTTCAGATAAATTCATATTCATTACGTTCAGACAAATTTGAAAGGAAATTCCAATACCTATAATTTAATGGTTAGTAATAGTTAAGTTATTTTAAGTTAAGTTATTATTTAAGATGTTTGAATTTTCGGGTTTTCGGATTTTGAATTTCCGAATTTTCAAATTTATTATTTTTCAAATTTTCGAACATTTGAATTTACGAATATTCTGAAAAATTTGTTAAACGGGTTTTCGTTAATTCAGATATTTCCAAATGAACGAATTTGTCGAAATGATTGCTTTTTTTTTACATATTGTCACCAGTCACTCTCCCTGATCAATGCTATACCAGTCATATGATAATGCTGTACTGCACTGGTGGTAGTATGTTAAACAAATTGTGATTGTTTTTATTTTTATTATTATTTATTTATTTTTCAAAAAATATTGTGACAAAAAAATGCAACTTCAAAAAAAATACTTTCCATAAAGGGGTCATTTGGGGGGATATTTGTACTGTCCTGACATTTTAGGGCCTCTAGAAATTAGATTAGTTGTCAGTACATCAGGATTGACCGATTTTCAAATCTATATATATATATATATATATATATATATATATATATATATATATAGATATATACAATGGACATAAAAAGTCTACACACCCCTGTTAAAATGTCAGACAAAGAGAAATAATTTCAGAACTTTTTCCACCTATAATTTGACCTATAAACTGTACAACTCAGTTGAACAACAAACTGAAATCTTTTAGGTGGAGGGAAGTAAAAATTAAAAAATAAAATAATATGGTTGCAAAAACACTCCAAATCTGTTGGATTGTGAGGGCATTTCCTGTGCACAGCCCTCTTCAGATCACCCCACAGATTTTCAATCGGATTCAGGTCTGGGCTCTGGCTGGGCCATTCCAAAACTTTAATCTTCTTCTGTTGAAGCCGTTCCTTTGTTGAATTGGATGTATGCTTTGGGTCATTGTCATGCTGAAAGGTAAAATTCCTCTTCATGTTCAGCTTTCTAGCAGAAGCCTGGAGGTTTTGCGCCAATATTGGCTGGTATTTGGAACGGTTCTTAATTCCCTGTATCTGTTCCAGCTGAAGAAAAACAGCCCCAAAGCATGATGCTGCCACCACCATGCTTCACGGTGGGTATGGTGTTCTTTTGGTGATGTGTAGTGTTGTTTTTTGCACCAAACATATCTTTTGGAATTATCGCCAAAAAGTTCAACCTTGGTTTCATCAGACCATAACACATTTTCCCACATGTTTTTGGCAGACTTCAGATGGATTTTTTGCAAAATTTAGCAGGGCTTGGATGTTTTTCTCTGTATGAAAGGGCTTCTGTCTTGCCACTCTACCCCATAGCCCAGACATATGAAGAATACGGGAGATTGCTGTCACATGTACCACACAGCCAGTACTTGCCAGATATTCATGCAGCTCCTTTAATGTTTCTGTAGGCCTCTTGACAGCCTCCCAGACCAGTTTTCTTCCTGTATTTTCAACAATTTTGGAGGGAAGTCCAGTTCTTGGTAATGTCACAGTTGTGCCATATTTTCTCCACTTGATGATGACTGTCTCCACTGTGTTCCATGGTATCTCTAATGCCTTGGTAATTCTTTTGTACCCTTCTCCTGACTGATACCTTTTGTCAGGGCTGGGCTCAGCCCTTCCTTCTCAAAGCTGGCTGCTCAGCTGTCGGCTAATTGCCAGCTCCTATCTCTCCACAGTGACTCACGTGTTGATGATATCCTGCTCGTCAGTCCTGCCTACTTAAGCCGTCCAGCCCAGATAATCTCTGCCTTCGCCTTGGTCACATCTCTAGAGACGCTCTCCTGTGTTCTTGTTAAAGACTTGCTTGGCTGATATTCCTTCTGGTTCCTGATCCTGCTTGCTGTTCTACTACGCTCATCTTTGGCTCCCTGACGTTTTGGGTTGTCTGACTATCCTTAACGGTTCCTGAACTCTGGCTATGTTTTGACTACGTTTACTCTGTTTACCTTTTTATTATTATTATTATTATTATTATTATTAAGCAAGTGGTTTCTGACACCTTTTAACAATGAGATCACTCTGATGTTTTGGAAGCTCTCTGTGGACCATGGCTTTTGCTGTAGGATGCGACTAAGAAAATGTCAGGAAAGACCTACTAGAACAGCTGAACTTTATTTGGGGTTAATCAGAGGCACTATAAATGATGGCAGATGTGTACTGACTCCTATTTAATATGAGTTTGAATGTGATTGCTTAAAGCTGAAGTAAACCCATTCATAAAACAGTTTCATTTCCAGCATGTTCTGTAAATATAACACTCCCATTGGTTGTGCTCTCAACCAAACTGTCAAACCATCCAATGGCTGGTGTCATAACTGATCACATGTGCAGCATCATGGCAGTTGTAGATTAAACAGAGGCAAAGATGGCAGCTTCCTTGGCTGAAAATGATAGGAGGGATTACTTACACTTTAATTCTGAACACAGCTCCATCCCCAGTTATAAGAGGGTGTGCACACTTATGCAACCACATTATTTTTATTTTTTATTTTTTTTATTTCCGCCCTAAAAGATTTCAGTTTGTTTTTCAACTGAGTTGTACAGTTTATAGGTCACATTAAAGGTGGAAAAAATTCTGAAATTATTTATCTTTGTCTCTTTTTTTTTTTTTTTTTTTTACATCACAGACTAAATAATAAACACTGATTTGGGTTATTTTAACCAAACAGATGTAGCAGAATATATTTTGGCCTAAATTTATAAATAAAGATTTTTTATTAAATAATTTTTTCATTTATTTGCAAGATGTTATAGTGGAATTTTTTTTTTCGAAATTTTCGTCTCTATCTGTCAAAAAAAAAAGCTAAAAATGTAATTTGGTTACAGTGTCGCATCATTGCGCAATTGTCATTCAAAGTGTGACAGTGCTCAAATCTGAAAATAGGCCTAGGCAGGAAGTGGTAAAAAGTGTCTGGTATTGTTGAGGCGGTTAAACTTGAAAGATGCGTTTAAAGCCGTATGTGGTGCTATGGAACCAACAAATCGTTTGTTAGATTTTATAGAGCCTGTGTCCCTACCAGGGAAATGTATCTTTACTATTTGTTCTGGTGACCATTGTCACTGAAACAGAAAGTTATGGAAAATCCAAAAGTTTTGAGTTTTTAACAGTGCAAGAGTTGAGGAGGAAATCCTTAAGAGCCGGTTCACACAGGGGCAAACTGGGATCCAACTTCAAGTAGCGCGGTTGAGAAAATCAATGGAAGTGAATGGAGCCGTCTTAATGTACAATACTGAAGTCGCCCCAACTTCAGAAAAGGTTCCTGGAAGACTTAAATCCGACTTCTAGACGACTTGTACACATTGATTTCAATGGAAGTCACCTCCAAGTCGGATCTCCATCTATATTGAAGCGACTTTACAGGAAAATAAATTACAGTACCTGCCCACGAGAATGTGTTTCCAACTTGATCCCATCGCGCTGGTTCTCGGCGACAGGGTACTGTACATCTCGCGCTGGCTGCAATAGGAAAAACACGTTTTCCTACTGCAGCGAGCGTGAGAAAGAAGCTACAATGTCGCCTCTCTAATAATAAAAACCGGCATGGGTTCCCCTCCAAGGGCAAACCAGGCCCTTAGGTCTGGTATGGATTTTAAGGGAAACCCCTATGCCGAAAAAATGGCATGGGGTACCCCCAAAATCCATACCAGACGCTTATCTGAGCACGCAGCCCGGCCGGTCAGGAAGGGGGGTGGGGACGAGTGAGCACACCCCCTGAACCGTACCAGGCCGCATGCCCTCAACATGGGGGGGTGGGTGCTTTGGAAAAGGGGCGCCCTGCGGCCCCCCACCCCAAAGCACTTTGTCCCCATGTTGATGAGGACAAGAGCCTCTTCCTGACTACCCTGGCCGTTGGTTGTCGGGGTCTTCAGGCGGGGGGCTTATCGGAATCCGGGAGACCCCTTTAATAAGGGGGCCCCCAGATTCCGGCCCCCTACCCTATGTGAATGAGTATGACGTCACAGTCCCAGCATGCCCTGGGCAGTGACGTCATAAGGGGCGGGGTCACCAGGGGACATCACCTGGTGACCCAGCCCCATGCCTATATAAGTTGTTGCGCACCTCGCACACGGTATTACAGCAGGAGAGAGCGTTGTTTCAACATCAGAAGAAGAGAAGAAGGAAGAAGAAGAAGACGACGACAACGAAGAAGAAGACCGGGCCAACGCTAGTAAAAGAGCTGGAAGAAGATAGCGGAGGAGCCTGGCAGAAGAACCCTTAGAGTACGGAGAAGAACCGGAGAGCGGGAGAAGAGGCCGGAGAGTGGGAGAAGAACCGGAAAGCGCAGAGAAGTCGGAAGAGACCCCCGAAGTCTAATAAATTACTTTAAAAACCTGTCTAGTGTACTTTTTTTATTGACACTTTTTTCCCTCAGGTGAATGGGTAGGGGTACGATGTACCCCAAACTCATTCACATAAGGGTGGGGGGCCGGAATCTGGGGGTCCCCTTATTAAAGGGGTCTCCCGGTTTCCTATAAGCCCCCCGCCCGCAGACCCCGACAACCAACGGCCAGGGTTGTCGGGAAGAGGCCCTTGTCCTCATCAACATGGGGACAAATTTCTCTGGGGTGGGGGGGCTGCAGGGCACCCAAAGCACCCACCCCCCATGTTGAGGGCATGCGGCCTGGTATGGTTCAGTAGGGGGGGTGCTCGCTCATCCCCACCCCTTTTGCTGACCCGCTGGGCTGCGTGCTTGGATAAGGGTCTGGTATGGATTTTGGGGGGACCCCGTGCTGTTTTTTCAGAGTAGGGGATTCCCCTTAAAATCCATACCAGACCTAAGGGCCTGATATGCTCCTGGAGGGGAACCCATGCCGTTTTTTTTTTAAAATTTGGCATGGAGTTCCCCCTCGAGAGCTGATTATTCTGTGATTGGCCACAGCCAAAGTCGCCTGGCCTGGGGGCGACTTGAAGTCGTGTTGTAATTCGCTCAAAGTCGTGTTAAAGTTGCCCCAAATCGTGCTGTGATTCATACTCAAGTCATGTCCAAGTTGCCTCCCAAAGTCGTGCTGCAAGTCGTGTTGCCCCTGTGTGAACCGGCTCTAACCTGTTCTTATGACAACTCTCTAAGATGGGAATTCGGTTCACTCTGGATAAATAGCCTTGTATTTACTGTTATGTTTCCGGGATAGAAAGTAAAGGGAAATCTCTCCATCAGGGTCCAGGAAGCAAAAACAATAACCTGGTAGGGGTTTTACCGATTCCTTACTCAATCTAAAATTAAAAAAATGATCTGGGTTGATATACCATGCAAAGTATTCCCAGTGTTCAATAAATTCATTTTTTTCCTCAAAATTCTACAAACAATACCCCATAATGACATATAATGATAAAAATAAACGTATAGGTATTCACAGCCGTTGCAATGAAACTCAAAATTTAGCTCAGGTGCCTCCTATTTCCACCGATCCTTGAGATGTTTCTACAACTTGATTCCACCCGTGGTAAATTCAGTTGATTGGAAATGATTTGGAAAGGCACACACCTGTCTATATAAGGTCCCACAGTTAACAGTGCATGTCAGAGCACAAACCAAACCATGAAGTCCAAGGAGCTGTCTGTAGACCTCCGAGACAGGATTGTATGGAGGCACAGATCTGGGGAAGGGTACAGAGACATTTCTGCAGCACTGAAGGTCCTAATAAGCACAGTGGCCTCCATCATTCATAAATGAAAGAAGTTTAAAACCACCAGGACTCTTCCTAGAGCGGGCCGCCTGACCAAACTGAGCAATCAGGGGAGAAGGACCTTAGTCAGGGAGGTGACCAAGAACCTGATGGTCACGCTAACAGAGCTCCAGCGTTTCTCTGTGGAGAGAGGAGAACCTTCCAGAAGAACAACCATCTATGCAGCACTTCACAAATCAGAAGCCACTCTTCAGTAACGCTGCTTTCACACTGGGGCGGTATTCAGCCGTTACAGCGCTAAAAATAGCGCCTGTGTAGCGCCTGAAAAAAAACGGCCCCTTTCCCTCCAGTGTGAAAGCCGGGGGGCTTTCACACTGGAGCGATGCGCTGGCAGGACGGTGAAAAAAGTCCTGCTAGCCGCATCTTTGGAGCAGTGAAGGAGCGGTGTATTCACCGCTCCTATACCGCTCCTACCCATTGAAATCAATGGGACACCGCGGCAATACCGCCGGCAAAGCGCCGCTGCAGCGGCGCTTTGCGGGCGGGTTTTACCCTTTTTCGGCCGCTAGCGGGGGTTAAAACCACCCCGCTAGCGCCCGCAGACCGCCGCTAAAACGACGGTAAAGCGCCGCTAAAAATATCGGCGCTTTACCGCCGACGCCGCTCCCGCCCCAGTGTGAAAGCAGCCTTAAAGGCACATGATAGCTCGCCTGGAGTTTTCCAAAACCCACCTGAAGGACTCTCAGGCCATGAGAAACAAAATTCTCTGGTCTGATGAAACAAAGATTGAGATCTTTGGCCTGAATGGCAAGCGTCATGTCTGGAGGAAACCAGGCACAGCTCATCACTTGGCCAGTACCATCCCTCCAGTGAAGCATGGTGGTGGCAGCATCATGCTGTGGGAATGTTTTTCAGGGACTTGGTAACTAGATTGAGGGAAAAATGAATGCCGCAAAGTCCAAAGACATCTTTGATGAAAACCTGCTCCAGAGTGTTCTGGATCTCAAACTGGGGCAAAGGTTCATCTACCAACAGGACAACGACCTTAAGCACACAGCCAAGATAACAAACGAGTGGCTACGGGACAACTCTGTGAATGTCCTTGAGTGGCCCAGCCAGTGCCCAATTGAACATCTTTGGAGAGATCTGAAAATGGCTGTGCACCGACGCTCCCCATCCAACCTGATGGAGCTTGAGAGGACCTGCAAAGAAGAATGGGAGAAACTGCCCAAAAATAGGTGTGCCGAGCTTGTAGCATCATACGCAAAAAGACTTGAGGCTGTAATTGGTGCTTCAACAAAGTATTGCGCAAAGGCTTTGAATACAGATTTCAAACAATATTTCTTTCACATTGTCATTATGGGGTATTGTTTGTAGAATTTTGAGGAAAATAATGAATTTAATCCATTTTGAAATAAGGCTGTAACACAACAAAATGTGGACAACGTGAAGCGCTGTGAATACTTCTGGATGCTCTGTATATTTGAATGTAGAGTGTAGATTAGCCACTTTCCAGTGTAATACAATGTAGCGGTGTTCTGAAAAATAAATATGATTTATTGAATTTCCATGGTGTCCACACATTTGGATGTCTTATAGAGTTAATAATTGCAATATGCAAAAAAAAAAATCCAGTTATACCCTCCTGACACTAAACTAATAAAGATTAAAGTAGGTTGTACATAGTGAAGTGTGGCTTCCTGCACAATCACATCAGGAAATCCCTCAAATCTGTTCCTTATCCTCCTTACACAGTTCTAATCTAAGTATACATAGACCCCTGATTTATATATACAGAGACTGAGAGAGATTATATACAAAGGAAAATCAAAGCAGCACATTCATGGCTCGGTACGTCATTGCTAAGCATATATGTCTGCCTGAGGCCAAAGAGATTACCGTCTCTTGTGAGGGACTACAAGATTGTACTATAGGGAGTTTACGTTCCCTCCAGCCTACAGAGGGGAAGGAAAGTTACACTTTAGTCTAACAGGAAAATGTGTATTGGGTTTAATCACTTCAGCCCCGGAAGATTTGGCTGCTCAGTGACCAGGCACTGACAATTGTGACACTGTACCCAAACAAATTTAACACACCTGCTCCCCATTCACACCTGAGACCTTGTAACACTAACTAGTCACATGATACCAGGGAGGGAAAATGGCTAATTGGGCCCAATTTGGACATTTTCACGTAGGGGTGTACTCACTTTTGTTGCCAGCGGTTTAGACATTAATGGCTGTGTGTTGAGTTATTTTGAGGGGACAGCAAATTTACACTGTTATACAAGCTGTACACTCACTACTTTACATTGTAGACAAGTGTCATTTCTTCAGTGTTGTCACATGAAAAGATATAATAAAATATTTACAAAAATGCGAGGGGTGTACTCACTTTTGTGAGATACTGTATATCCACTCTGTCCAAAAAAAAAAAAAGTTTTGTCTTTAGTTATACTTTAACCGGTTCCCGACCGGCGCACGCCGATGTACGTCGGCAGAATGGCACTGGCAGGCAAATGGGCGTACCTGTACGTCCCTTTAAATTTGCCTCCCTGCCATCGCGAGCGCGCCGCCGACGGCGCACACGCGTGCCAGTCGGGACCCCCATGAGTCCGGTCGCGAGTCCCGCGGACGCGATCGCCGCGGGCATACCCGCGATCGTCACACGGGGCGGCTGAACGGAGAAATGCCATTGTAAACAGCATTTCCCTGTTCTGCCTAGCAACTAGTGACGCTGATCTCTGCTCCATGTGATTGAAGCAGAGATTAGTGTTCACTAAATGAAAGCCCAGCCCCCCACAGTTAGTAACACACCCCTAGGAACACTTAACCCCTACACTGCCACCCACTGCCAGTGTCATTTACACAGGAATCACTGCATTTATATAGCAGTGATTACTGTATAAATGACAATGGTCCCAAAAATGTGTCTCAAAAATGTCCGATGTGTCCGCCATAATTTCGCAGTCACAATAAAAATTGCTGATTGCCGCCATTACTAGTAAAAAAAAAAGATTAATAAAAATGCCATAAAACTATCCCCTATTTTGTAAACGCTATAACTTTTGTGCAAACCAATCAATAATCGCTTATTGTGATTTTTTTTACCAAAAATATGTAGAAGAATACGTATCGGCCTAAACTAAGGGAAAAAAAAGTTTTTTTTTATATATTTTTGGGGGATATTTATTATAACAAAAAGTAAAAAATAATGCGTTTTTTTTTCAAAATTGTCGCTCTACTTTTGTTTATAGCACAAAAAATAAAAACCGCAGGGGTGATCAAATACCACCAAAAGAAAGCTCTATTTGTGGGAAAAAAAGGACGTCAATTTTGTTTGGGAGCCATGTCGCACGACCGCGCAATTGTCAGTTAAAGCGATGCAGTGCCGAATCGCAAAAAGTGGTCTGGTCTTTGACAAGCAAAATGGTCCGGTCTGTAAGTGTTTAACCACTTGCTTACTGGGCACTTAAACCCCCCTCAGTCCCAGACCAATTTTCAGCTTTCAGCGCTGATGCACTTTGAATGACAATTGCGCGGGCATACAACACTGTACCCAAATGACATTTTTATCATTTTTTTCCCCACAAATAGAGCTTTCTTTTGGTGGTATTTAGTTACAGCTCGGAGTTGTATTTTTTGCTAAACAAACAAAAAAAGAAGCAAAAAAAAAAAAAAAATCGTGTTTTAATAGTTTGTTATAAAATTTTGCAAACGGGTCATTTTTCTCCTTCATTGAAGTGCGCTGATTAGGCGGCACTGATAGGCTGCATTGGTGGGCACTGATGGGCTGCATTGGTGGGCACTGATAGGCTGCATTGGTGGGCACTGATAGGCTGCACTGGTGGGCACTGATAGGCATAGTTAAGGCGGCATTAATAGGCACAGATAAGGCGGCACCGATGGGCACAGATAAGGCGGCACTGATGGGCAAAGATGGGCACAGATAAGATAATTGATGGGTGGCACGGATGGGTGGCACGGATGGGCACTGATAGGTACCACTGATAAATGGGACTGATGGGCACTGATAGGTGGCACTGATAGGTGGCTCTGATAGGTGGCACTGCTGGGCACTGATGGGCGGCACTGCTGGGCACTGATGGGCGGCACTGGGGTGCAGCACCTTTGAGGCAGATTGTGGGCACTGTGGGTGGCACTGCTGGGTGGCACTGTGGGTGGCACTGTGGGCACTGCTGGGTGGCACTGTGGGCACTGCTGGGTGGCACTATGGGCACTGCTGGGTGGCACTGATGGGGGGCACTTACTTTTTATTAGGGTGGCACTGCAGGGGGCAGGTGGGCACTGGCAGGGTGCAGGTGGGCGCTTGCATTGCTGGCCGTGATCGGGACTGATGTCCCGATCACGGCCGCCGGTGATCGGCTTTTTTTTTTCTCCTCGCGCTGTCAACGCGAGGAGGAATACTAGCCGATTACCGGCTCCGTTATGTCACCTGATCAGCTGTCATTGGCTGACAGCTGATCACGTGATAAGGGGTCGGGATCGACCCCTAGCACGGATCGGTGATCAGGCGAGTCTCATGGACTCGCCGATCACAGAGCGCGCCGGGCGCGTGCAGGCCGCTCATACACAGGACGACGTCAATAGACGTAGTCCCGGAAAAGGAGATCCGCGCTGTAGCCGTCAATTGACTATAGCGCGGATCTCAAGTGGTTAAGTTAATCATTTTGTTTTGTCATATTTGCTATGTTATAAAGATCCATTCTTGGAATTTGTCTCGTATATTCGGATTTATTTTGTGTATTGAGATTTGTTTAGTATATTCCTTATTTTCTAATCGATTTTCGAATTTCATTCTTTTCAATTTTTGTTCTATTCTGTTCTAGTTTTCCATTCTTATCTTCATCTTATTTTACTGTTATCCCTTACTGTATTTATTGCAATATGTTTCCATTTTGAATTCAAATTCATTTTCAAATTAAAATTCGTTTTGGAATTTTCTCTAATTCCATTTCATTTTCAAATTTTTTAAATTTGTTGTTTCGTTATAATTTATTACAGATTAGTTGAAATTTTAATTGAAGTGAGAGTTGCCACCCTAGGATGGGAAGTGAGATATTCACATGATTACTGAATGTGTCCTTCCTTTAACCACTTGCCGCCCACCATATAGCAGAATGACGTTGGCAGAGTGGTTGCGATATCCTGACCGGACGTCAAATGATGTGATCAGGATAACAAGCTGCTGTGCGCCCCTGGGGACGCGCATCGCGGCGATTGTTTTTGCGTCGTGTCAGTCTGACACACCGCAACTCCGATCTAGGTAAAGAGTCTCTGACGAAGACTCTTTACCACACGATCAGTGGTGATTGGACACAACTGATCAGAGCCATTTATCTGACAGATGCGAGTAGAGGAGAGCCGATTGGCTGCTCCTATGGCAAGGGGGTTTGTGCTGATTGTTTATCAGTACAGCTCCCCTGCGGATGCTCGCTCAGGACCACCAGGGATGGCCACCGCTGATGACCACCAGGTATGGCATCTCTTTTGGCCATGGGTGGCAATGTGTGCCCACACATAATGCCGATCAGTGCCCACCAGCAATACCTGCCAGTGCCTCAATAGTAGCGATGCCCATCAGTGTAAATCAGTGCCACTCATTAGTGCCACTTGTCAGTGTCCACCTATCAGTGCCCGTCAGTGCCGTCAGTGCCACCCATAAGTACCCATCAGTGCCACCTATCAGTGCCCATCTGTTCCGCCTATGAGTGCCCATCAGTGCTGCATATCAGTGCCGCCTGTCAGTGCCCATCAGTGTCGCATATCAGTGTCCATCATTGGTGCCACCTCATCTGTGCTCATCAGTGCCACCTCATCAGTGCCCGTCAGTGAAGGAGAAAATGTACTTATTTACAAAATTTTATAACAGAAACAAAGAAAAACTTCTTTTTTTTTTCAAAATCTCCGTTTTTTTTTTTTTTTTTTATCAAAAAATAAAAACCCCAGCAAGGATCAAATACCACCAAAAGAAAGCTCTATTTGTGGGAACAAAATATAAAAAAATGTTGTTTGGGTACAGTGTAGCATGACTGTGCAATTGTCATTTAAACAGCGACAGCGCTGAAAGCTGAAAATTGGCTTGGGTAGGAAGGGGGCAAAGTGCCCGGTATTGAAGTGGTCAATAGTAATATCTTTTAAAAGAGAAGTATGGGGTTATTTTTTGTTTTTTTTTAATCATACTTACCTAGGTGGATGCAGCATAGGCCCACCGTCGGCTCTAACACTGTCAGTCACCGGCTCTCTGCCCTCCCTCCCCCGCTCACTGGAGCGCTGGGCTGCGGAGGGGGCGGGAACAGCCGGCTCAAGCTCTCAGGTTGAGCCGGGTGCCAGTCCAGTCATGAGAGCGGATCACGACCATATGGTGGCAATCTTTCCCAATCCTTGACTGGCTATGTGACATCAGCCAACAGTGGGCTTCAGCCCGCCGTCTGCTGAAAACGGGTCACAGGAGTGCAGAACGAACTGTGATCCACAGGAGAAGTACAGCCTGGCGAGATTTGGCTCTACTTCGCCTTTAAAATTTTAAATAGAAGAGTTTATAACTGTTCTGCTTTCCATCCTCCACTGCGCTCAAGCTGCTGTCTGAATGTTTTAACATATTCCTTCAGTTACTCATCAAAGGCCATTATTTATTTATTTATTTTAGGTACTTATATAGTGCTCAATTTTTTTTTGGGGGGGGGGAGGTTGCGCAAAAGCAAATTGAAAAATTCTGAAAAAACCCATCAATTGCAGCCTAACTTTGCCATCAATTGCAGCCATTGTGCCCATCATATGCAACCTTTGTGCCCATTAGATGCAGCCTCTGTGCCCTTCATATGCAGCCTCTGTGCCCATCATATGCAGCCTCTGTGCCCACCATATAGAGCTTCTGTGCCCATCTTATGCAGCCTCTGTGCCCATCATATGCAGCCTCTGTGCCCATCATATGCAGCTTCTGTGCGCATCATATGCAGCCTCTGTGCCCATTATATGAAGCTTCTGTGCCCATCATATACAGCCTCTGTGCCCATCGTACGCAGCCATTGTGCCCATCATATGCAGCTTCTGTGCCCACCATATGCAGCTTCTGTGCCCATAATATGCAGCCACTGTGCCCCCCCCACTTGCCCGTAATCAGATTGGCACTTACCCCATACAGGTGATGGCAGCGAGCTGTAGAATGCGCAGGAAATGGCTCCTGCATCCTCTATGGTTCCCGTGCGTCTCCTCCTCCATTCCGAGCTGCTGAGTCCTCTACCTCCTTTGTCTCCTGTGTCAGCAGCGGCGGCGGAGAAGTCCGATCCTCCAGCTTCCTCCCCTGTGTGTTTCTTCTGCCAAAGTGCCGGGCATCTAATAGGATAGGGAGGCGGCGGCAGGGATGTGGGGGGGGGGGGGGGGGGCGGCGCCCGTGCGCCCACAATGCATGTGTCGCCCCTGATAGTGCCATCAATTTACATAGCACTTTACATATATTATACAGTCACATCAGTCCCTGCCCTCAGGGAACTTACAATCTAAGGTTCCTAACTCACAGTCATACATACACATGCTAGGGCCAATTTAGACAGGAGCCAATTACCTACCAGCCTGTCTTTGAAATCTTGGAACAAACCGGAGTACCTGGAGGAAACAGTTTGTGAAGTGCTTTACAAAGTAAGGGGACACAGTACAGTTATATTATAATTCTTTACAAGAGGATCAGGAGGGTCTTTGCTGGCGAGAGCTTACAATCTAAAAGGGAAGGGCATATGATACAAAAGGTAATAACTGAAAGGGATGAGCTGATGGAAAAAGTAGCAAAACAGTTTTAAGGTGGACAGAGTAGGACATAGTTGGACAGTTTGGGTTATGGCGTTCTAGAGAATGGGAGAGGCTTTGGAGAAGTCCTAGAGGTGAGCAAGGGAGGAGTCAATGAGGGACTTAGGGAGAAGGAGAAGAGAGGAATGCAGGTTGGGGGAAATTTTGCGATGAGGTTGGGGATGTAGCTAGGGGCAGCCTGTACAAAGGTAGCCTGTGTAAAGGTAGGTCAATGAGAAGGGAGGTGCATTAGTCAAGGTGAGAGATAACCAGGGAGTGGGTTAGTAGCTTTGCGGTGTCATTTATTTATTTATTTTCTTAGAAGGGCCAAAGTTTGAATATGTGCAGAGGTTATTGTCAAGATTTTGAGAGTGATTGGATGTGGGGCCTGAAAGAGAGGTCAGTTTCTAAGATTATACCTAGTACCCTGGCCTGTGGAGCAGAGAGAGTTAGTTATACTACTGATCTCAACTGTAAAGTCGGAGGAGGGGGCACGAGAAAGAGCAAATATTATGAGCTCAATTTTTGAAAGATTACATTTGAGGAAGTGGTGTGACACCCATAGTGATATGGAATGAATGATGCATGAAGAGACTGAAGGGGTGAGCTGAGTAGTGGAGAAATAGATCTAGGTGTTATTGGCATAGAGCAGTGGTCTCCAAATTGCGGCCCTTTGCTTGTCTTTATCCAGCCCTTCAGGCATTATTGCTACCACTGAAATACACTGACTCTTATACCACTTTCACACAGAGATAGACCTTTAAAGTATAAAGAATCGTGAACAATCAATATTCTTCTTCCATTTTTATTTATTCTTCTTTCCTTCTCTTTTCTTTCATTTCTGTTCTATACTTTTAAGGGCACTTCTCAGAGGCCCACAATTTCATTTTTCTTTTCAAACGAAATAATAGATCTTTCTACACAAACTCAGAGTATTTCTAAATAGACCATGGATGTAATGATCGGCTGATCACAAAGCAATTTTATTGGTTTTACTAGTAATATACTCTACCACTGAACTCAATTATACTTTTTTATATTTTAATATGATACTCCTGTACAAATGTTAGTATTATTGTACAATTGTTATATCTAAGATCCAATAAAAGCTTATTGTTTAAAAAAATAATGAGGCATAATTCCTTCACTGTAAAAAGTAAAAGGGGTGAATAGTGAAAATAATTACTCCTGTGAAAAAAAGCTGCGACACAAAAAACATGCAAAAATATATATGTAAAAAGAAAATAGTCACGCTAGTGAGAAAACATGAATTCCTGATAATCCTAAATTGATATGTATACTCAAAACCCAAATGTACAAAATGACATACACTAAGTGAGCAGTAATTTGTAGGAACTGAATCAATCAACATAAATGAATAGGAATCCAATTGCAATAAATCCACATCAAAAATTCAAATAGTGCAAAAAAGTGAATAAAAAAACAAAGTATATAAAGTCCAAATATGGTGAACTTTGAGTCCAATTCCAAAGTGAAGAAAGGAAGAAAAACCACAATAAAGATGAAGATTGAAGCTTAATTCCACCACCACAGAGGGAGCAAGGGATAGGCCTCTCCTTGGGGTACACACCAAAGATAATGGTAACCCTTACTGGATATGGTGGACCTCCTATCACTGGTGAGGCCTTTTCCTGCCTGCAGATATAACCCTCTGCGGGGACTTTAATCGATCCAAGATGCCAGTACCTCTGGGTTCCTGAACGTCCTCCTCCCTCCTTACGCCAGCTCTCCATCCAATATGCAGAGGAACTTTCTTTCTGATGAGAAAGCTGCACACTCTCTCAGACTGGAATAGGCCGTATAGAGGGATGACAATGCAAATGGGGCACTATTCCTCCCACTGATACCAACAGTTTCTCCCCCTAATACCAAAGATCGGGCATCGTTTACTCCTACTGGGCACAATCCAGTAAAGTCTTAAGGACAGTAAACTGGCATAGGGGATGTACTGGAAGCCATGGGAGGTTATCCAATGACCCAGGAAGGAAGTGTAGATGAAGAATAGAAGGGGTCTGAAGACAGACTCTTGGGGGACCCCTTCAGAAAGTGAGAAAGAGAAGATGGCATTGTAGGTGAGAAAGGCAGAAGGAGAACCACGAAAAAGAGTAGAGGCTCAGAGGCTAAAGGAGTGAAGGGGTGGGTGGTCAACTATAAAGATAGAGAATAATGTGGTCAAAGGCACCAAAAGTAATTGGCCTCCATCCCAAATTTTTAGACAAAGAAAAGGGAAAGTGGTCAGCGGGACTTTAAATGAGGCCAATCACTGTATAAAGTAAACATGTGGGATATAAAACACAGTGTTGCTTTTATGGGTTCTAACAAAAAAAGGGGGAAGGCCAAGACTGCCAAGACTGCTTTTTGGTATACATCTCTCATTCAATTTCCCCCTTTTTTGTTGGAACCCATAAAAGCAACATTGTGTTTTATATCCCACATGTTTACTTTATACAGTGATTGGCCTCATTTAACCACTTGCCGACCGCCGCACGCCGATGTACGTCGGCAGAATGGCACGGGCAGGCATAAGGGCGTACATGTACGTCCCTTGCCTCCCGCGGGTCGGGGGCCCGATCGGGCCCCCGCCCGGTGCCTGCGGCGGTCGGTTTTCGTTCGGGAGCGATCCCGGACGAGGGGACGGCCATTCATTCATGGCCACCCCCTCGCGATCGCTCCCGACGAATGGAAATCCCCGGTGACATCACTTCCTCTCCTGTAATGTAAACACAGGAGAGGAAGTGATGTATTCTCTCCTCCGTGTCGGTATTTTTCGTTCCGACACGGAGGAGAGCGGATCGGTGAGTTGCACCAACACACCCCACATACAGTAGAACATGCCAGGCACACTCACACCCCCCCTTTACCCCCCGATCACCCCCCCAATTACCCCTGCCCCCCAGTCACAGTGACACCAATGTCATTTTTTTTTTTTTTTTTTTTTTTTTGCATTGGTGTCATTTGTGACTGTAATAACTGTTAGGGCAGTTAGGGTTAGCCCCCTTTAGTTCTAATGTACCCCCCTAACCCCCCCAATAAAGGTTTAACCCCGTGATCACCCCCCGTCGCCAGTGTCACTAAGGCTGGGTTCACATTGCAGCGGTTTATGAGAACGAATGTGATTCGCACCGCACTGCAGTGCAAATCACATCCGATCTCTGTGCGATTCGAGTTCAGCCATTCGCCGCACCCGCCGCACCCGCCGCACCCGCCGCAAATTCGCACGGGACCCTTTTTTTGGCCCGCAGCAGAATCGGATCGCATGGGTGTTCACACCATGCGATCCGAGTTTGCAGATCGCACTGCGATATGCGAACTGATCTGGGGGTGTCAGTAACATTTTACTGACACTCCCAGCAGTTCGCATAGGGCAGTGTGAACTGCCGCCGGGAGGCATGCGATGCGGGAACCCGCCGCGGATTCGCGGCGTTTCCGCATCGCTCCAGTGTGAACCCAGCCTAATAAGCGATCATTTTTCTGATCGCCGTATTAGTGTCACAGGTGACGCTAGTTAGGCAGGTAGGTATTTAGGTTCGCCGCAGCTTTTTATAGCGCCAGGGACCCCCATATACTACCGCATAAAGCCCCCTGATTGCCCCCTAGTTAACCCTTTCACCAGTGATCACCATATAACTGTTACAGGTGACGCTGGTTGGTTAGTTATTTTTTTATAGTTTCAGGGCACCCGCCATTTATTACCTAATAAAGGTTTAACCCCCTGATCACCCGGCGGGTGTCATTTGTGACTAATAACTGTTAGGGCAGTTAGGGTTAGCCCCCTTTAGTTCTAAGGTACCCCCCTAACCCCCCCAATAAAGGTTTAACCCCGTGATCACCCCCCGTCGCCAGTGTCACTAAGGCTGGGTTCACATTGCAGCGGTTTATGAGAACGGATGTGATTCGCACCGCACTGCAGTGCAAATCACATCCGATCTCTGTGCGATTCGAGTTCAGCTATACAGATAGTATGGCTGAATTCGTGTCGCACCCGCCGCACCCGCCGCAAACTCGCACGGGACCCTTTTTTTGGTCCGCAGCAGAATCGGATCGCATGGGTGTTCACACCATGCGATCCAAGTTTGCAGATCGCACTGCGATATGCGAACTGATCTGGGGGTGTCATTAACATTTCACACTCCCAGCAGTTCGACACTCCCAGCAGTTCGCATAGGGCAGTGTGAACTGCCGCCGGGAGGCATGCGATGCGGGAACCCGCCGCGCATTCGTGGCGTTCCCGCATCGCTCCAGTGTGAACCCAGCCTAATAAGCGATCGTTTTTCTGATCGCTGTATTAGTGTCACAGGTGACGCTAGTTAGGCAGGTAGGTATTTAGGTTCGCCGCAGCTTTTTATAGCGCCAGGGACCCCCATATACTACCGCATAAAGCCCCCTGATTGCCCCCTAGTTAACCCTTTCACCAGTGATCACCATATAACTGTTACAGGTGACGCTGGTTGGTTAGTTATTTTTTTATAGTTTCAGGGCACCCACCATTTATTACCTAGTCTCACTAGTGTACCCCTAAATTTAGGGGTGTCTACTTTCCAAAATGGGGTCATTTGGGGGGGGTTTGTGCCATCTTGGCATTTTATGGCCTTCAAAACTGTAACGCCCTTAGAAAGCCTGAAGGCGGTGCTTGGTTTTCGGGGCCCCGTACGCGGCTAGGCTCCCAAAAAGTCCCACATATGTGGTATCCCCGTACTCAGGAGAAGCAGCAGAATTTATTTTGGGGTGTCATTTCACATATGCCCATGGCATGCGTGAGCAATATATCATTTAGTGACAACTTTGTGAAAAAAAAAAAAAAAAGTTTGTAATTTTCCCGCAACTTGTGGCAAAATATAAAATATTCCATGGACTCAACATGCCTCTCAGCAAATAGCTTGGGGTGTCTACTTTCTAAAATGGGGTCATTTGTGGGGGTTTTGTGCCATCTTGGCATTTTATGGCCTTCAAAACTGTAATAGGTAGTGAGAAGTGAACTCAAAAATTTACGCCCTTAGAAAGCCTGAAGGCGGTGCTTGGTTTTCGGGGCCCCGTACGCGGCTAGGCTCCCAAAAAGTCCCACATATGTGGTATCCCCGTACTCAGGAGAAGCAGCAGAATTTATTTTGGGGTGTCATTTCACATATGCCCATGGCATGCATGAGCAATATATCATTTAGTGACAACTTTGTGAAAAAAAAAAAAAAAAAAAAAAAGTTTGTAATTTTCCCGCAACTTGTGGCAAAATATAAAATATTCCATGGACTCAACATGCCTCTCAGCAAATAGCTTGGGGTGTCTACTTTCTAAAATGGGGTCATTTGTGGGGGTTTTGTGCCATCTTGGCATTTTATGGCCTTCAAAACTGTAATAGGTAGTGAGGCGTGAAATCAAAAATTTACGCCCTTAGAAAGCCTGAAGGCGGTGCTTGGTTTTCGGGGCCCCGTACGCGGCTAGGCTCCCAAAAAGTCCCACATATGTGGTATCCCCGTACTCAGGAGAAGCAGCAGAATTTATTTTGGGGTGTCATTTCACATACGCCCATAGCATGTGTGAGCAATATATCATTTAGTGACAACTTTGTGTAAAAAAAAAAAAAAAATTTTTTTTTTGTCATTATTCAATCGCTTGAGGCAAAAAAATAAAATATTCAATGGGCTCAACATGCCTCTTATCAATTTCCTTAGGGGGTCTACTTTCCAAAATGGGGTCATTTGGGGGGGTTTTGTACTGCCCTGCCATTTTAGCACCTCAAGAAATGAGATAGGCAGTCGTAAACTAAAAGCTGCGTAAATTCCAGAAAATGTACCTTAGTTTGTAGATGTGACAACTTTTGCGCAAACCAATAAATATACAATTATTGACTTTTTTTTTTACCAAAGACATGTGGCTGAATACATTTTGGCCTAAATGTATGACTAAAATTGAGTTTATTGGATTTTTCTAATAACAAAAAGTAGAAAATATCATTTTTTTTCAAAATTTGCGGTCTTTTTACGTTTATATCGCAAAAAATAAAAATCGCAGAGGCAATCAAATACCATCAAAAGAAAGCTCTATTTGTGGGAAGAAAAGGACGCAAATTTTGTTTGGGTACAACATTGCATGACCGCGCAATTACCAGTTAAAGCAGCGCAGTGCCAAAGTGTAAAAAGACCTCTGGTCATTTACCAGCAAAATGGTCCGGTCTGAAAGTGGTTAAAGTCCCGCTGACCACTTTTCTTTGTCAACTATAAAAAGGACATGTAACTAAAAACAAACACACCAAAAATGCAACTTGGGTTTTGTTTATTTTTTTCATCTGTTTTTCATTATTGCATGGTATTTTACCACCAATATCTGCACTTTATTAGGGCAATATTACTTTCATGATGGGTTTTCCAGCTTGGGATTCACTCACTAATGGGTCATTTGATGGCCACCAATTCCACTCCATTTCTTAATAATGGACATTTTATTCATTTTTTTAAATATTTATATTAATTCCACCCCAAGGTAGATGCCTGATGAGGGTCACATATCATCCATCACACCCATGCACAATCCCCCTCTGGGAAAGTGCCCCATTTCGGTCATATTGTTTATAGTTTATACTTTTACCATTAGCCACTTTTGTCACACAATTATTTTTCTTTTTTATGTATTTGCATGTCCCTACACCAGATTGTTTTTAGCACTCTTACACGTAAGGTGTGATGTTTAGGAGTTTGCTACTTGGAACAAGTACAATTGCCCCCCTTCATTGTGGTTTACTGTTGCTGTTTTCCAACTTTCAGTATCTGTACACCCCTGACCATCGTGAAACCTGGTAATTTCCTTGGACGTTGGCCTGTCTGGCTGGCCCACTCCCCTCCACAGCCCCCTGGGAGAACTATATGGACCGTTTGGGGATCTTCTTTTGTTTTCCTTTCCAATGTGGAGACTTATGGGAACCAAGAATCCACTTGACTGTCCTGGTTTGGAAGTTTGTTAGGACTATTTTACACATACGTAGGGCATTCCTGATCATTGTATGGAATGATAAACAACCTAGACTAGCTCATGATATTCTGTGTAGACAAAACTTGAAGGGGGGGGGTAAGACTCCCGGACATTGTCTTATATTATAGGGCTATGTCCTTAGTACTTATCATGAATTGGTATCATGATAAGTTGAGTAAATTGTGGGTGCCCTTGGAGAAAATGTTGGCGGGTAGGAATCTGGCAGGGGTACCCTGTATCCCTACAGCTTTTAGGGGTCTTTCAGATTGGACATCCCCATTAACTCGGACATCCTTGTCTCTATGGGACAGGCTGAATATAATGGGTAAATATATGCCTCAAAAATCTCCTCTGGTCCCACTGGAAGGGTATCTATCCTTGGTTTCTCCCAAGAAGAGTCTGGATTTTTGGGCACATAAGACTCTGATGGGAACACCACATGTGTTAAGTTTGCTCCACGGGGCACTCTGTCTCATCTCGTGGAGCTGATTTCGCAATTTGGAAACATACCATTAGTCTCTTGGAGATATCGGCAATTGACAGATTTCTTCAATAGACTAAAACCACGAGTGATGCCCTTAAGCTCTCTCACTATTTTTGAGTCCCTTTGTGTCTATATTCCAGAATCTAAACATTTGTTATCTTGAATGTATAGACTGGTGCGTTGTGCCAAGGATACCTCAGTTCCCTATTTTATTAGAGAATGGGAGAGCGAGATGGACCATACTTTTACTTTTTTACAAATTCAATTCACTTCACCTCTATAAGTTCTCACATACGTACAAGAGATGTCCTATAGATTTGTTTCTAGATGGTATCGGATACCTGTCCGAAAGCACAGATGTACCCAACAGCAGATGTAAACTGCTGGAGGGGTTGTGGGCAATGGGGCACATTATTCCATCTATGATGGTTGTGTCCTAATATCAAATCTTTTTGGGAGGCGATAGCCCCATGGATGACTCTTAGCCCACGTACACACGGTCGGAGATTTCCACAACCAAATCCGTCGGATTTTGTCCGTCAGATTTAGTCTGACGGATTGTGTCCGAAACTGTTGCATACACACGGTCGGACTAAGTTATCGAAAAATCCGATCATTCAGAACGTGATGACGTAATTTCGTTACGATGGGACTACATTCAGGCTAGTAGCCAATAGCTTTGATGTAGGAATTTGATCTGAGCATGCGTGGCACTTGGTCCGATCAAAATTCTCTACACATGATCGGATTACGTCCGACCGGCCCAGTTGGTCGGGAAATATTTCCAACATGTTGGAAAATTGGGTCCGACGGAGATTCGAACGGAATCAGTCCGATGCATACCACACACAGTCGGATTATCTGACGACACGGTCCGATAAGACGCATTCCGACGGATTCTCCGACCGTGTGTACGCAGCATTAGACCCATAGAAACTTCACCCCTACACTTTCCATTTCATGGGATGCCCTTCTCCATTAAATTTTAAAAAAAGTATTACTCCACACTTATTAAACGCAGCGAAAATATTAATACCTAGGTTTTGGAAACAGACCATATGTCCTACCTTGATGGACTGGAAAAGAGAAGTTAATGTAATTTTGGAGGCTAAACGGTAGATTCTTATGCCCTGTACACGCCATCGGATTTTCCAACAACAAAACCGTTCGAAGGTTGTTGGCTCCAACTTGTCTTGCATACACACAGTCATACAAATGTTGGCCAACAATTACAAACGTAGGGACGTACAAGATGTGCGACGAGCCGATAAAAAGGAAGTTCAATAGTCATGCCTTTACTGCTGTTTAGATATTTTGTAAATCTGTATACTCGCTTTATAAATGTACCTGATATTTGTGGTGTTTTTTTTTCCTCACGTAGAGCCTGAGGAACTCCTCACCTTGTTCACAATTTACACATTGTTTGGGTTTTTTTTTTTCTTGTGTTTTGAGAGTGGATATAAATGAAGGAATTTTTTATTATGAATTTTTTGAACTCTGGGGGGGAAACCTAATTACACTTTGTGTGTAGTGCTCCACTTGATTTGTAAGTAAAAGCATTTTGCAGTCTTATTTTTTTATTTTATTTTATTCGGGGAGATAACCCCCCTTGATCTTCTTCATGGCATAGCATTGGTGCATCTTGGGGGGTGTTACTTAATGGATTAAAAATGTGTATTGGGATGGGCAGGCTTTTTTTTTTTCATGTTATCTATTAGTATAGAATATGTAAATAAGCAGAAAATAGTAATAAGTGAAAAATAGGAAAGGGGGGGGGGGGTCCATGAGTAACACGTGAGGGGGGATGCTTGGGAATTTTCTTTTATTCTCTTCTCTTTTTTTTTTTTTGTGTTTTGGTATTTGTCTTTTCCTTTTGTCTACTTTTTCAGGCTAATATATATTGGATAAAATGTTTGAGATGGTTTTATATATATATATATATATATATACATACATACACTTAAACTTTGTATGTATGTCATTAATGTGTATTATCATTACTGTATTCAACTTTTTATTATTTGGACTGTTTGGTGATACACATATTAATTTCTTGATTAATTTTTCTGATGAATTTGGGATTTTTTTCTGGTATCCATTTCTTATACACAGGAGTAATTCATTTTGGTCACTTACCATATATAGGTCATTAATGATTTGGTTTTGTTGCACTATTATTTGTAGATCACATGTTGATATACATGATTGTAGTACCACTATTTGATTATTTGAACACTTTAGTGTTTAAGGGTGCACACATTTTTTTGTAAATTAGGGAATAGGTTTTCCCCCCAAATATAGGCAGCGCCATCTACCCCATTTCACTTACTTTTATCTACTTTGTCAGGCTAATATATATTGGATAAAATGTTTGAGATGGTTATATATATACTTAAACATTGTATGTATGTCATTAATGTGTATTATAATTACTGTATTCAACTGCTGGTGACATTTCTTTTATATTGAATCTCAATAAAGAATTATAAAAAAGGGGACTATTATACACAATTGTAAGTTTTGGTTTTCCCTCTCCCTTGTTTGCCTGTTTCCTCTCCCCTTCCCCCATTTTTTCTCCCTCCCCTCACCTTTTCCCTTCACTTTTCCTCCTCCCTTTCCCTTTCCTTTCTACTCTGATCCTTAACAACCTTGTCTTTAATTTCAGACGTTTATAAATGAATCTCCTGAGGAAGCGAACATTGTCTCGCGAAACGCGTAGAGAAATTTATCATATATACATTTACACCTTGGACTGTCAGTTATACCTTGATTTATGTAACCCCATGCATATGTGTATGTACTTATGTCTACCAGAATTATTTTTAATTGTATGTATCAAAAGTGTTTAAATGCTCAATACATTTAGTATATTTTCTACCTTGTGTCTCACAAAGTCCCTTGGGCATTCTTCCTCTTTGTATAAGAGCAGTAGCACTACCCAAACCTTCTTTTATTAGTTTAAAATTGTTTGGGGATTTGTTAAGGGGAATGGGATGCCCTATGTCCATGCTGCAAATCCTAAGTATGTTTTAATACACTTACATGCTTTAGGAATCTAAATAAACATGCAATATGATGGCACAATAATGATAATTCCCATGGCCTCTCTCCTGCTGACTGACCTATCAGTCACTTCCTCTGGAATGTCAAGCTTCCAAATCTCAGAGCCAGATTAAGAACTCATTGAACGTCATAAACGCAGGTCTGTTGCAATCCTACCGCGCTCAAAAAAATCCAAGATCCCTACTGAAATAAAGAAAAAAAAACACAAAAAGAGAAGAGGCGGAAAAGAGACCCAAACCAGGTTAACGTTCAGGGGCTACACCTACCTCCCACTCAAAAAGCTTGACAAAAAGATTAAATCATGGAGCTCGGGTAGAGGACTTAAGCCTACAGTTGATAATTATCACCAGAATCTAAAAGAAGAAAAAAAATAAAAAATAAAATAAAGGGAGAAAATTGTGAAAATAATGAAAAAAAACCCCTGCAAAAAGCGCACACTTTAGGAAGTGCATTAAAGGTCGGGGTGGTGAACTCAGTCATGTCCAAGTACTCAAAAGTTTTCGCGTCAATAACACCACTTGAACGTGCTCTTGCTAATTTATCACTAAGAGCCGGTTCACACAGGGGCGACTCAGATCCGAACCAACATGTAAAAATCAATGTAAGTGAATGAGAGCCGTCTTAATGCACACTACTGAAGTCGCTCTGACTTCAGAAAAGGTTCCTGTACTACTTCAATCCGACTTGTAGGCGACCGGTACCCGTTGATTTCAATGGAGGTCGCCTACAAGTCGGATCTCCGTCTATACGGAGGCGACTCTCACGGTCTTCTGTTCTGTCGCCGTCTTCTGTTCTTCTCTTCTTTTCTTCAAAAAAAAATGCATCCTCTGGGACTGTGACATCATAATGGGCGGGGACATCATCCGGTGATGTCCCTATATAAGTCGCCGCGCGCCGTGTCCCCGTCATTGTGAGCTCAAACAGCGACGAGGCAACATCTGAAGAAAAGAAGAGAAGAACAGAACAACAGAAGACGACGACAGAAGAAGAACCGAAGAGGGGGACAAGACCCCGAAGAGGGGGACAAGACCCCCGAAGTCGGAAGAAGAGGGCAGCGATGAAGAAGAAAGCCGGGCTCCTCCGCTAGTAAAAGAGCTAGCAGAAGATAGCAGAGGAGTCCGGCGAGAAGACCCCCGAAGAAGGACAGAAGACCCCCAGAGCTGTGCAATAAACTATTTTAACCCTTGTATGGTGTGTTTTTTTGTACATTTTTTTTTCACTGTTGAATGGGTAGGGGTACATTGTACCGCAAACTCATTCACATAGGGTAAGGGGCCGGGATCTGGGGGCCCCCTTATTAAAGGGGGCTCCCGGATTCCGATAAGCCCCCCACCCGCAGACCCCGACAACCAACGGCCAGGGTTGTCGGGAAGAGGCCCTCGTCCTCATCAACATGGGGACAAGGTGCTTTGGGGTGGGGGGGCCGCGCGTCCCCCCCTTCCCCAAGGCACCCCCCATGTTGAGTGCACGCGGCCTGGTACGGCTCAGGAGGGGGGCGCTCGCTCGTCCCCACCCACTTTCCTGGCCGGCCGGGCAGCGTGCTCGGATAAGGGTCTGGTATGGATCTGGGGGGACCCCCACGCTGTTTTTTTCGGCGTAGGGGGTTCCCCTTAGAATCCATACCAGACCTAAGGGCCTGGTATGTTCTTGGAGGGGGAACCCACGCCGCCAAATTTTTTAAAATAAATTTGGCATGGAGTTCCCTCTTCAGAGCTCATTCTCTGAATGGCCACAGCAAAAGTCGCCTGGCCTGGGGCGACTTAAAGTCGTGTTGTAAGTCGCCCCAGGTCATGTCTAAGTCGTGTTCAAGTCGTCTCCAAGTTGCCTCACAAAGTCTTCCTAGAAGTCGTGTTGCCCCTGTGTGAACCGGCTCTAAAGGGTCTTGTGTCTATTTCCTTCTGCTAATTCACAATCAAGTTAAAAGTGTCTACACATGTATTCCTATAAGTGAGTGCAGTAACTTTCACTCAGCCAGGTGTGTCAGAGGGACTCAGATTGTTCTTGGAGTACATGCGCAGAAGAGAATAGAGAACCCAAATTACCAAGCGGCTTGTATATATTTAAATGGCTACAAGCCTTCCTCTAATTGGCTGCAGTGGAGAGGTGACTGGATGATGCCATGGTTTCCACCTCGGCCAATCAGAGGAAGTCTTGTATTCAATAATAAAAATATAACACTTCTCCTGAATGGTGGAGAAGCACTTGACGCAACTCTCTTTATATCTGTCAGCAGGCGGGAAATTGCCTGTACTGGTGCCGGGAACTCAACGCCACTTACTGTAGGCAGCTAATGCAGTGTGCACACAGCGGCCACATCATTATGTAATGGAAATAATGAATTTAGGCCAGCTTGGACAGAACAAACCATCCAAAGTGATATTAAAGCTGGAATTCTACTTTAACTACTTGCCTACCGGGCACTTTTACCTTCTTCCTGCCCAGGCCAACTTTTAGCTTTCAGCGCTGTTGCATTTTGAATGGCAATTGCGTGGTCATGCAATGCTGTACCCAAACAAAGTTTTTATAATTTTTTTGAGACAGATAGAGCTTTCTTTTGGTGGTATTTAATCACCACTTGGTTTTTTATTTTTGCTAAAAACAAAAAACGTTTTTCTTAATTCCTGGTATAAAATTTTGTAAATAAGTAATTTTTCTCCTTCACTGATGGGCACTGATGAGATGGCACTAAAGGGCACTGATGAGGTGGCATTGATAGGTGGCACTGATAAGTACTAATAGGCGGCACTTATGGGCATGGATAGGTGGCACTGATTGGCAGCACGAATGGGCACTGATGAGCAGGCACTGGTGGGCACTAAAAGGCAGCACTGATTGGCATCACTAATGGGCACTGATTGGCGGCACTAATGGGCACTGAGGAGCAGGCACTGATGATCATTGAAAGGCAGCACTAATTGGCATCACTGATGGACACTGTCGGGGCTGTGAAATATGAACAAAGCGCATCCCTCTATAGCAGTGTTTCTCAAATCCAGTCCTAAAGGTTCCCCAACAGGTCATGTTTTCATGCTTTCCATTAATTTGCACAGGTGATTTGATGAGTTTCACCACCTTAGTAATTACCACAGCCAATTCGTCTGAGGGAAATCCTGAAAACATGACCTGTTAGGGCGCCTTGAGGACTGGAGTTGAGAAACACTGCTCTATAGTGTGTACTTGTCTCAGTCCAAAGCACTAAGTGTCATTTCTGTCTGCTGCCTCCTTCCTCTGCTATCTGCATGAGATACTTCTAATAAGTTGTCCAAGAGAAAAAAAAAAAAGATGACAGGGGAGGGAGCTCCAGCACACAGCTTGCAAATGACAGCCTCAGCTCTTTTCCTGCTGTGTAAAGGAGGGCATGTCCCCTCCTCCCAATCAGCTCCCAGAGCTCTTCTCACTGAGCTGTGTAGTGTGTCATTTAAGCTCTGCGCCCCCTTTTTTTTTTCTGAAGCTGAGACAAGCTTTATAAATTCTGGACTTTGAACAGATATAGAGAAGAGAAGACTGCAGATAGACAGATACAAATTATGTAGGAAGTCACTTCACTGGGTAGATGTAAGGGTTTTTAACCACTTTAAAGCGGAGTTCCACCCATATTTTGAACATGATCTGAATGAGTCCCTTGCTGCAAGCCTAAAAACATTTGGATTTTTTTTTCTTTGTTTTACTTATGCCGCGTACACACGAGCGAATTGTCCGGCGTACTTAGTCCGCCAAACAATCCGGCGGACTTTCTACCGAACGGACTTGGCCACACATGGACACACAGAAAGTCCGGCGTTTGCTAGCGCGATGACGTACAGCACGTACGATGGGACTAGAAAAAGGAAGTTCAATAGCCAGTAGCCAATAGCTTACTTTTTCGTACTTGCTTCTGACCATGCGTCATTCTTAGTCCGCCTAGTCCGACTAGCATACTCACGTACGTATTGTCCGCTGAAACCCAAGTCCGGCGGAAAGATTGGAGTGCAAAACTAGTTTCTAAGTCCGCCGGACTTTACGCTGGAAAAGTCCGCTGAAGCCCACACACGATCGAATTGTCTGCTGAAATGCGTTTCGGCGGACTAAGTACGCCGGACAATTCGCTCGTGTGTACGCGGCATTACTGTGTGTGCCTTGTTGCTTGTTGCTAGGGTGTCCCTTGTAATCTGCCTCTTCTTGGCCGTGGCGCCGTAGGTTATATCCTGCCGCACCTTGGCTCCTGGGCCAATGTTTGTCATCGCTCCCATGAGTCAGTGGGCATCATGTGGTGTAGATAGATTATCTTCATTGCCATAACAACTGGGCGGGCACTTCCTCCGTTGCCGCCCCGTTGTTATGGCAGCAAGATAATCTTCCTGCGCTGCGCCCTGTGTACACTGCGCAAGATCTGGAGGTGCATGCTGGGTAGCCAACAGCACCTTATCCAGGAACAGACTCCTAGTGGGCTTCACATGGCCATAGTGAAGGTGGAAGCGCTCTGGAGTGAAGAAAATAAAACGTGAGTGAATTAGAGAACAGGATAACAAACGCAATTTTATTAATTGCATGCATTAAAGTATTTAGTGCAGTACAGCAGAAAGAATAACTGAAAAAAAAAATCTGGGTGGAACTCTGCTTTAATTTTCATTTGCACAATTCATGGTCATTTTCTTGCCCCCCCCCCCCCCCCCCCCCCCATATTTATATCTGGCCCATGCCAGCAAAAGTCTTCTTCTTAGGAAGTAAAGAAACAGGGACCCACATGACTGGGTGAGGACGGGGGAATGCTGTTCACAGATATATTTGTTTGGGTTCCTCTGAGAATAGACGAGCCTGGGAAACCCACGGCGTCATTGACATTGATCCGTTTAACCCCTTATGGGCACACAATCTCCAGCTTTTAATAGAAACCAGATGGTGGCCTATCCCAGCTCTGGATACAGTAATATACAATTGTATGATAACCCAAGTCATCTGATACATTGTTATCGGTCACAGCGAAAACGTAGTAACAGGCAACTTCAAAAAGCGTCTGTAAAGGTTTAAAGTCAGCCGCCTCCTCCTGAATTTATGTTATGAGGTTTCACTGTGCTGAAGGAGATCCAGCAAGAAGACATATGACCTTGATGGCGGGATCAAAGGCACGCTATTGGATGCTATTTAAGTAGTGATGGATAGGGGGAGGGGGGGGGGATAGACTGCAGTGATGAATAGTCAGCTGCTGGGCCTTATAGAAGGTTTGCATTCTCCAAATACATTATCATTTATGAAATGTAACAGCATGTTGATAAATAAGCATTCTTTACATTCAAAAAACAAGATTACGAAGGGTAAGTCGCCCCAGGCCAGGAGACTTTTGCCGTGGCCAATCAGAGAATGAGCTCTGAAGGAGGAACTCCATGCCAAATTTATGAAAACAATTTGGCGTGGGTTCCCCCTCCGAGAGCATACCAGGCCCTTAGGTCTGTTATGGATTCTAAGGGGAACCCCCTATGCCGAAAAAACGGCGTGGGGGTCCCCCCCAGATCCATACCAGACCCTTATCCGAGCACGCTACCTGGCCGGCCAGGAAAAGGGGTGGGGACGAGCGAGCGCCCCCCCCCCCCCGAGCCGTACCAGGCTGCGTGCCCTCAACATGGGGGGGGTGCCTTGGGGAAGGGGGGGGCCGCGCGGCCTGTGTCAGCCAGCGGCGGCTGCAGAGAGGAGGGAGTGCCGATAATTATACCTCCCAACTTTCTGAGATGGGAACAAGGGACACCTAATAGCAAAAGGATGTAGGCTTAAGTATGTAGACATAGGACACACCCCCTGCTACGCCCCCTTAACCACTTGCCATCATTACTGTGGCAGGGGAGCTGATGCGTGTGGCTGGCGGCCGCGGTGTCCGCCGGCCACCCACGATCACTCCACAGAGAGCCAGAACGGCTCTCTGTGGAGTGCAAAAAGATCCCCGTTCTGACAGAGGAGGAGAGAGAGATTTGCTGTTCCTAGTGATTAGGAACAGCAATCTCTCTCCTCCTCCAGTCAGTCCCCTCCCCCCAGTTAGAAACACCTCCCAAGGAACACATTTAACCCCTTGATCGCCTCCTAGTCTTAACCCCTTCCCTTCCCAGTGACATTTATACAGTAATCAATGCATTTTTATTGCACTGATCGCTGTAAATGTCAATGGTCCCCAAAAAAGTGTCAAAAGTGTCTGATCTGTCCGCCGCAATGTCGCAGTCCTGCTAAAAATCGCAGATAATAATAATAAAAATGCCATAAATCTATCCCCTATTTTGTAGATGCTATGAATTTTGCACAAACCAATCAATATACGCTTATTGCGATTTTCTTTACCAAAAATATGTAGAAGAATACATATTGGCCTAAACTGATGCAGAATTGACATTTGTTTTCATTTTTTCGGGGATATTTATTATAGTAAAAAGTAAAAGATATAGCTTTTTTTTGTTTTGTTTTTTAAATTGTCAGTCTTTTTTTTGTTTATAGCGCAAAAAATAAAAATCGCAGAGGTGATCAAATACCACCAAAACAAAGCTCTATTTGTGGGAAAAAAAGGACATCAATTTTGGTACAAATTTGGTACAGCGTCACACGACTGCGCAATTGTCAGTTAAAGCGATGTAGTGCCGTATCGCCAAAAATGGCCCAGTCGTTAAAGGTTTTTCACCTCAATCCATTCTATGCATTGAGGTGAAAAACCTCTTGCAGTGCAGCAGCCCCCCTGAGTTCCCCCGTTTTACTTACCTGAACCCTCTTCTTCTCGCGCCAGGGAGACGAGCACACCAGCTCTAGCCGGGGCCTCGTGTCCTGATTGGCTAGATTGATAGCCACAGTGGTGTAGTGGTTAGCACTCTCACCTAGCAGTAAGAAGGGTCACTGGTTCGAATCCAAACCACGACACTACCTGCCTGGAGTTTGCATGTTCTCCCTGTGCCTGCGTGGGTTTCCTCCCACAGTCCAAAGACATGCAGGTAGGTTAATTGACTTCTGTCCAAAATTGGCCCTGGTATATGAATGAGAACCTTGGATTGTGGGCTCCTTGAGGGTAGGGACTGATGCGAGTGTGCAATGTACAGGGACAATTGTAGACACTCACTCAGGTTGAACTGGATGGACTGGTGTCTTTATTCAACCTTACTAACTATGAAACTATGAAACTATGATAGCAGTGCAGCCATTGGCTCCCGCTGCTGTCAATTAAATACAATGACGTGGGCGCCTGGGAGCGGGGCCGATTCATACATTCGGCGGCTATGGATGCTGAATGCTTGACTCAGGAGCGCGCCCGCAAGGTAATCCACTTCCCCCGAGGGGGTTATCTAATGTGGGGAGGAGCCGCAAGAGCCACCGGGGGACCCCAGAAGACGAGGTTCGGGGCCACTCTGTGCAAGATGAGCTGCACAGTGGAGGTAAGTATGATATGTTTGTTATTTTAAATGCTTATAGCCTATCCCTCCTGTTGAGTGCCCCTGCAGCATACAGCTTGCTATGGGGGGCACCTGAGCTGCAGATCCCTGCGTCCATTCACACACTGAGCCGCGGCCCCGCCATGCCCCTCTCTCTCCCCCCATTGGCTCACTGACTTTGACAGCAGCGGGAGCCAATGGCGCCGCGCTGCTGTCTCAGCCAATGAGGAGGAAGCGTCCTGTTTTGCCAAGTCTCTCGTCCAACACCGCTGTATCGAGATGGGGCTCAGGTAAGTATTAGTGGGGCTCAGGGGCGTAACTATAGGGGGCCCATGCAGCCCCCTCTACATATGGCCGGCAGCAGCATAGGCAGCTAAGGGTACCAGTACACCATGCACATGGGTGGCTGGAGGTGGAGGGTGACTAGCAGAGCTCCATGCTCGACTATCGCACTGGCTGCTCTTTAGTTGTGCATTCCCCGCTTGACCTGTGTCCTCGGCTGGCTCCTCAGAGTACCCCTCTCTTGCTCCATGCATTGCCGCTCAGTCCAATGTCTGTTCTCCCCAGCCAGAGTCCCGCCCCTCCCCCCCCCCGAGTCCGGCCGCCGGACTCGGAGGGAAGGGCCCTGGCTGGGGTTTAGGGGGGCCCTTCATGGTTTCTTGCATCGGGGCCCTGAAGATTCTAGTTACGCCACTGGTGGGGCTGCTGCACACAGAAGGCTTTTTTTTGCCAGCCGTTGTCGAGCATTCTCTCTTCTCCCCTGCAGCCAGCGGAATAGCAAAAAAATTGTTCTGGTTATGAAGGGGGTAAAACCTTCCGACGGTCAAGCGGTTAAAGTACCCATGCACTATTTTCTTATAGGTGACAAAGACACAATCATTGCTTGCAATAAATTGGCAAATTATGACTGACAGCAAACAGTCAATAGCAGGAGTCTCTTGGAGATGTACAGGAGCTCCCAATGTTTTGTGACTGGCGAACGTGCAGGTTTCTAATCTGTTGTCGTGGCCGTACTATCATTAGGCAGAAGGATATCTATGTCTAATGAAGGCTGGCACTTGCAGCTGCCTTGTCACAACTATCTGGCGGTTTGCTAAGCCTGGCTCATACCATCACATGAGCCCTGCTATCTTTAGCTAGAGACAAGCTACATCTTCCAAGCTGCAGAAGAATTGCAGTAACCCAGCCATAGGAAATGAACGAGTGACACAAAGACCTTCATGCTTCTTATAGTTTACCAAGCCAAAAGGAAATGGCCAAGCTTTCCGTCACCGTGGAGGAGACCCTGTTCACCACAGACAAGGACCTGTTGATGGAACACAGTGAATATTTCCGTGCACTTTTCCAGTCTGGCATGAGGGAAAGCACCCAGGATGAAATACAGCTTCGCAACTTGGGTGCCATGGGTTTCCTGATAACTCTGAGGGTTCTAGAAGGGGAAAGACCTCTTCTGAGCTGCGAGGAAATCCTGCAAGCTGTGGAGTGCGCGTCTTTTCTTCAAGTTGAGCTCCTGACCAAGCACTTGGTCAACCTAATTGACTCTGACAACTGCCTGGTTATGTTTCAAGCTGCTGCCACCTACGGACTACTAGACTTGTTTCATGCTGCGGCCTTGTACATTCGAGATATTTATGATATGTTGGAAGAGGATATCCATTGCCTGCCCCCTGACCTTGTTCAGTACATAGACTCCATCACCCCAAGCTCCTTTGTTGCGGTAGGTGCCCATACCCCAACTATAGAGTTTCTTGAGGATGCCTCAAGAGCAATGTGCTTTTTAGATGAAGAGAAGAACCAATGGCAGAGCTTAGGCTGCATTCCAGACGAAGCAAGCACTTTTTTAGCTGGTGTTACCACGATGAACAATAAAGTTTTCATTGTAGGGGGTGCTCGGGGGGCAAACAAACAAGTGGTGGAGAAAAGCTTTTGTTATGATGGAGACCAACACAGCTGGAGTGAGTTTGCTAGTCCACATCAGCTGCGATATGAAGTGACGCTAGTTGGACACGAGGGACATCTATACGCCTTTGGTGGTGAATATGAGAGAGTTCCTGTGGCTTCTGTGGAGAAATATTCTCTCACTTCCAAGGTTTGGACTTTTGGAAAAGAGCTACCACAAGCCGTAGCAGGTCCCCCTGCCACAAAAGCCATGGGTAGGGTCTTCATATGCCTCTGGAAACCACAAGAAACAACTATTATTTATGAATATGATACCTGCCAGGATGAGCTGATTCCTATATCTTCAATAAGGCGGATGCAGAGCTACGGCCATTGCATGGTAGGACATAGAGACGATCTCTACATTATGAGGAATGGGCCATCTGACGACTTCTTACGCTGTGCCATTGAAAATTATAACCTGAGCACACAGCAGTGGACAACTTTGTCTGGACAGTATGTAAACAGTAAGGGAGCGCTCTTCACCGCTGTCATCCGGGGGGACACTGTCTTCACCTTGAACAGAGTCATGACTTTGCTCTACAGAGTAGACACTCACACCTGGAAGCCCTTAAAGGAAAAGACTGGATTTAACAAAGGGGGATCTCTGCACACATTCTTCCTGAGATTACCAACAAAGACAAAGCTGATGGCCAGTAAACTATACAAGAATCCTCATCAGAGTTTTTTATAACTGAGGTGTTCTGCTGGGGATGGATGAAGATGGGCATGGACTTTTCCTGGGGATCGATGGAGATGGGCATGGACTTCTGCTTGGGATTGATGGAGATGGGCATGGACTTCTGCTAGGGATGGATTGAGATGGGCATTGTCTTCTAATGGAAATGGATGGAGATGGGTATGGACTTCTGCTCTGCTAGGGATGGATTGAGATGGGCATTGTCTTCTAATGGAGATGGATGGAGATGGGCATGGACTTCTGCTAGTGATGGATTGAGATGGGCATTGTCTTCTACTGAAGATGGTAGGAGATTGGCATGGATTCTGCTAGAGATGGGCAAGAACTTCCACTGGGGATGGATTGAGATGGGTACTGTATTCTATTGGAGATGGATGGAGATGGGCATGGACTTCTTCTAGGGATTGAGTGAGATGGGCATTGTCATCTACTGGAGATGGATGGAGATGGGCATATACTTCTGCTTGGAATAGATGGAGATTGACATTGACTTTGAGGCATTTTTTAGATCTGACTGTTTTCAAAGTAGTCACGGAAAGTGAGTTCTGACCACCATTCTTAACACATCTTGTATTTGCATATTCACTCCAAAGTTTGCAGAACACCTGGTGGATGAGCCACATTCACCAGTATCCTCAATGAAGGAGGTATAGATATAGGTATGTTGTTCACATGTGAGAAACAATTTCATGGTGCACAAACGCCTAGATGTAAACATCAATACCAGTAAAGTAAGTAGGGCATAATCCGTTGCTTTTTAATAAACCTATATTAACCCCTTGAAGACAAAGCCTTTTTTTTTTACACTTGTTGCTTACGCATTAAAATCAGTATTTTTTGCTAGACAATTATTTATATCCCCCAAACATTATATATATATATATATATATATATATATATATATATATATATATATATATATATATATATATATATATGTATTTTTTTTTAGCAGAGACCCTAGAAAAAAAATGGCGGTTATTGCAATATTTTATGTCACACTGTATTTGCGCAGCAGTCTTTCAAACGCAATTTTTTGGGAAAAAATACGCTTTCATGAATTAAAAAAACAAACAAAACAGTAAAGTTAGCCCAATGGTTTTGTATAATGTGAAAGATGATGTTACGGCGAGTAAATAGATACCTAACATGTCATGCTTTAAAATTGCACTAATAAGCGGCACTGATGGGTGGCACTGGTGGGCACTGATAGGTTCCCACTGGTGGGCACTGATAGGTTCGCACTGGTGGGCACTCATAGGCGGTATGGATAGGCGGGAACTTATGGGGCAGCACTGATGGGCAGCACTGATGGGCATTGATGGGCGGCACTGAAAGCCAGCACTGACTGGAATCACTAATGGACACTGATTGCTGGCACTGGTGGTCACTGATTGCTGATGATCAATGCCCTGATTACCATTCTTGCTGTCCCCTGTGAGGAGATGCCCCTGATTGGCTCTCCTTGCCACACACTCTGTCAGTGTGAGGCGATGAGAACTGATTACCGGCACTTTTGTTTACATGTGTGTTTACTTGTGTTTACATGTTACCGGCTGTGATTGGACACAGCCGATCACATGGTTACTGAGCCGCATCAGCTGCTCTTTACAGAGATTGGGGCCGCGCCGTGTCTTCGCCGCGCCCCCTGCGTGACCATGGGAGCGGCTGTCCGGGTGCACTGCCATATGACGTCCACCCAGAATGAGAGCCACACCATCCCTCCGTCATTTGACAGTGGGTGGGCGGCAAGTGGTTAAAGAGTGACTACACTTTTGTTGAGAAAAAAATGTTCCCCTCTGGATATACATTGCAGGGGTTCAAACAGATTTTGTTGCAGATTCCTACCTTTTGTTATAAGAAATAGCTGTTTGTTTCCCTGTGTCCATATACACAGTGAATCTGTATGGGAGCGATTTTATAATTATCAACCAGCTGTTGCACTTGCAGGGCTCTAATGAGGAAAGTAACAGAATCTGCATCCCTTGAGACATGGTTACCCTTTGGGAATATCGCACCCTGACTTGTGACTTGTATCTTAGTGCAGACTTCTGGGGAAATCAGTGAGCCAATCACACAAGCAGAAAATTACATTTCTGAGGGGCAGTCTGTACACCACATGTGTATAGAATGCTCCCAGGTAGCCGTATTGCATTACATGTTACCGAAAATTACAGATTGAAAAGGAAAGGTTAGCTTTAGTAACATTCAATTAAAATATGACATACATTATATTACCAAAAGTATTGGTACACCTGCCTTTACACACACACACATGAACTTTAATGGCATCCCAGTCTTAGTCCATAGGGTTCAATATTGAGTTGGCCCCGCCCTTTGCAGCTATAACAGCTTCAACTCTTCTGGGAAGGCCATTCACAAGGTTTAGGAGTGTGTCTATGGGAATGTTTGACCATTCTTCCAGAAGTGCATTTGTGAGGTCAGGCACTGATGTGGGTCGAGAAGGCCTGGGTCGCAGTCTCCGCTCAAATTCATCCCAAAGGTGTTCTATCGGGTTGAGGTCAGGACTCTGTGAGGGCCAGTCAAGTTCCTTCACCCCAAACTCGCTCATCCATGTCTTTATGGACCTTGCTGTGGTGGGGTCTGAAGCTGAGGTGAGCAGGTCTTCCACCTAAAGATAGTGGTCATTGAAGGTTTCACAAGGAAGATAGTGATTGCACTGTATGCACGGCGGTGTATATATATATATATATATATATATATATATATATATATATATATATATAGGACTTTCCATATATTTATATCATGTTGATTCAAAAGGATCACGGTGGAAATGTTACTATTATTAATGAATTTATGAATTTTGAGTTGCGCTGCACTACTTGTGTTAGATTTGGTACATACATTAGAGGGTGCTATGAAATCACCTATATAGTAGACATGTGCAATTCATTTCGTTCCAAATTATTTTTTAACTCATTTCAAATATTCAGAGATTCGAACATTTATAAATTCGAAAATTTGACAATCTGAAATAATAACTAACTAATAATAACTTAACTATTACTAACTATTAAATTATATGTATTGGAATTTCCATTTAAAATGTAGTTGTTAGTGAATGTAACGAATGTGGATTTATCCCCCCAAAAAAAAAACGAATGAAACTAAAACGACAACTAACAAATTTTTCAGCAGTGCACATGTCTACTATATAGTGCTAAAGCACTATTTAAAGCGGGATTCCACCCTAAAGTGGAACCTCCGCTGATCGGAACCCCCCCCCCCCTCCGGTGTCACAATTGACACCTTTCAGGGGGGAGGGGGGTGGAGATACCTGTCAAAGACAGGTATTTTCACCCACTTCCGGGCATAGACTCCCACGGGAGTCTACGCCATTTCCTGCCCTGCCGCGCTGTCTGCTGGGACACACACGGGTCCCAGTGACAGCGCGGAGATTTCCTATTGCACGGCGCGGCTCGCGCATGCGCAGTAGGGAACCGGGAAGTGAAGCCGATTCGCTTCACTTCCTGATTCCCTCACCTAGAATGGCGGCGGCAGCAGCCGAGGCCGAGCGGTCGATCGGCCTTGGCTGCCGGCATCGCTGGAACCCGGGACAGTTGAGTGTCCATTTATTAAAAGTCAGCAGCTGTAGTATTTATAGCTGCTGGCTTTTAATATTTTTTTTTTTGGCGGAATCCCTCTTTAATTTATTTAGTAGCACTGAGGTGTGGACACATCACAACACACATTCAGTTTTTTTTTTTGGGGGGGGGGGGGGTTGACAGCTGTTGGCTTGAGCAGAGAACTCTGCATAGAATCAGGAAAATATTTTAATAAGATCACAAGGGAGAAAGAATCGCAATCTCGATTCTTAACAATGAATCGTGCAGCTCTACAGCAGTGTGATGCGTTTAGAATTGTACAAGGTGGAGAGAGTGACTCCACTGCCTCTCCCCCTTATTCAATCAGAGAACATTCTGCATTCATTCAGAAAATGCACAGCATTCTCTGAATGGCACCTGTGCCGAGCAGCCGACCTCCTGTGTTCAGTAAGCAGAAGCGCATCCACTCGGCACAGGACCCGGAAGCTAGTGGCCATGGCTGGAGTAGCAGCGTCTATACAGTGATTTCCAACTTCCAGAGGCATTGGCTAGGTGTAGTACAGTGGGGGAAAATAATTATTTGATTCCCTGCAGATTTTGTATGTTTGCCCACTTACAAAGAAATTAAGGGTCTATCATTTATTTGATCATAGGTGTATTTTATATGATAGAGACAGAATATCAACCAAAACTCCAGAAATAACACATGATACAAATGTTATAAATTGAGTTACAGTTCAGTGAGTAAAATAAGTATTTTATCCCCAAGCAAAACATGACTTAGTACTTGGTGGAGAAACCCTTGTTGGCAAGCAAAGAGGTCAGACGTTTCTTGTAGCTGGTGACCAGGTTTGCACACATCTCAGGAGGGATTTTGGTCCACTCTTCTTTACAGATCTTCTCTAAATCCTTAAGGTTTATTGGCTGTCGCTTGCCAACTTGAAGTTTCAGTTCCCTCAATAAATTTCTTATAGGATTAAGATCTGGAGACTGGCTAGGCCACTCCAGGACCTTAATGTGCTTCTTCTAGAGCCACTCCTTTGTTGCCTTGCCAGTATGTTTTTGGTCATTGTTATGGTCATGTGGCTTGAGGTCTCGGCTTTGACTAGACCATTGCAACACATTTACATGTTTCCCCTTAAACTACTCAAGTGTTGCTTTAGCAGTGTGTTTGGGGTCATTGTCCTGCTGGAATGTGGACCTCCGTCCTAGCCTCAAATAACACACAGATTGGTAGAGGTTTTGCTCAAGAATATCCATGTGTTTAGCACCATCCATCTTTCCCTCAACTCTGACCAGCTTCCCAGCCCCGATGGTGTTCTTTGGGTGATGTGATGTGTTGGGTTTGTGCCAGATATAGCGTTTTCTTTGATGGCCAAAAAGTTACATTTTAGTCTCATCAGACCAGAGCACCTTCCACCATACATTTTGGGAGTCTCCCATATGGGTTTTCACAAAAAACATGTGCCATTTTGTTTTTTGCTGAAAGTAATGGCTTTCTTCTGGCCACTCTGCCATAAAGCCCAACTCTATGGAGCGTACGGCTTATTGTCATCCTATGTACAGATACTCCAGTGTCTGCTGTGGAACTCTGCAGCTCCTCCAGGGTTACCTTAGGTCTCTGTGCTGCCGCTCTGATTAATGTCCTCCTTGCCCGGTCCGTGAGTTTTGGTGTGCGCCCATCTCTTGGCAGGTTTGCTGTTGTGCCATGTTCTTTCCATTTAGTTATGATAGATTTGATGGTGCTCCTAGGGATCATCAAAGATTTGGATATTTTTTTATAATCTAACCCTGCCTGACTTGTACTTCTCAACAACATTGTCCCTTACTTGTTTGGAGAGTTCCTTGGTCTTCATGGCAGTGTTTGGTTAGTGGTGCCTCTTGCTTAGGTGTTGTAGCCTCTGGGGCCTTTCAAAAAGGTGTGTCTATGTAATGACAGATCATGTGACATTAGATTGCACACAGGGGGACATCATTTCACCAATTATGTGACTTTTGAAGGTAATTAGTTGCACCAGAGCTTTTTTATGGGCTTCGTAACAAAGGGGGTGAATAAATACGCACATGCCAATTATCAGTTTTTTATTTCTGAAAAATTGTTTTATGTATATATTTTTCAAATTTTACTTCACCAACTTAGACTATTGTGTTCTGATCCATCACGTATAATTCAGATAAAAAAAAAAAAAACATTGAACTAAAGGCTGTAATGTAGCAAAAGAGGTATAAAGCCAAGGGGGGTGAATACTTTTGCAAGGCACTGTATACGAATGGATAGATTAGGGGCAAGCGTGCTTGGGGAGAGCCCACCACTCCTTAAAGGCACAGGGACCCAGTTCAAAAAATTGTACAAAAAAGTGGCAACCACCCCCAACCTATAACTGGCCTTTGCAGCAAGGTGCACATGGAAAGGCAATGCACATCACAAACAAAGGATTTCCCAGCGCACTTACCAGCCAGTCTGCAAAACAACTGCAGTCTGCGGTCCTAACTCTAAATTCCCACAGTGGGAGCACATATAAGTAGCTGCAGGAAAGAAAACTGTATCATCTATGGCTGTCTTTAGTGAGGGCACGGTGGTATACAACGTGAAGTGATGTAATTGTAGCTGGAAAGTAAAACCTCACTATTATTGCTGCTGAAAATCTGTGTGTAAATATCGATATGTAAGTACCATAATTACAATGGAAATCTCAATAACTGTGTCATTAAAATGTTTTTTCTGGCTTTTCCTTTAAGTTCACCATAGACAAGCATATGGAAGATGGTCACCGGCTATCCCAGAATCTACCCCTTACATCTTGTTCCTTCCAGTCACTGACCAGTTAAATCGCTTCCTCCTACAGGAAACAGGATACAATGGCATCCAATTAACCAAATGATGAATTGTCAGACTAATGAGACATATCGCGATTATTCGGAGATGACTTATGGTAATGGGTGTTGCCACTTGGCTCCATCAATTATAATAATGAGCTTAAGGGTTTACTAAGATCTGAGTCTGTGAAAATCTGTGCGTTCTGGCATGTAGTGAGATATAGAGGAAGAGCTGCATGAAAATTTTTGGAAATGTTCTGTATGCCTGTATGTCACATACACTATATTGTCAAAAGTATTGGTACGCCTGCCTTTACACACATATGAACTTTTTTTTTTTTTTAGAAAACCAAATTTTATTTGGTAATGATATTGGCAATTACAATCATTTCCAATGACAGACATAGGCACCACAACATCAGCTCAACAAGGGCATGGTTTACAGATTGATAAATACACATTTATTACATATATCTGTTTGTCCCCAACTTCCCTTACCCTCCCGTAATCTGCCCTTTTATATTCCTCCTTCGTCCCCGAACTGATAGGTGAAGCATCTCTCCTGAACACCTGCGCTTGTCAAGAACTAAGTACATGTTTCCCCGTCTCCCAGCCATCTTTTCCAAGCCTTGGTAAATTTTTGCTTGCATCCCCTGTGTCTGTAAATCAATGTTTTTATACGGTATGGTATTGTTCACGTCCCTTTTCCAGTCAGCCACAGTAGGGGGTGTGGTCCGCATCAATACTCGAGCCACTGCCTTCCTGGCTAGAAACAGTGTTTCTTGTATAAATGTGGCTTGGTGTCTATCAATGTCAGCATCAGGCAACAGGCCTAGTATACATACTTTGGGATCTGGTGTCACTGGGGAGCCCATCACGTCGTGTAGGAATCTGACTACCTGCAGCCAGTATGGTTGCAAATTGGAACATTCCCAGATCGAGTGATAGAACGTACCAGGGTCACGCCCACATAGGGGGGCAATTTGGGGATTGGGTGGCCCAAAACTTGGCTATTTGGTGGATGATATAGAGTTGCGTTAGTCTATCTGAAAGCTTGGGTGATGTCTTTTGAACATTGTCCAGTATTTCATCCCAGTCAGAGTCACCAATCTCGCCCATGTCCACCTCCCAATCTGCCTTGGCTTTTTGGATTACACGCATATGAACTTTAATGGCATCCCAGTCTTAGTCCGTAGGGTTCAATATTGAGTTGGCCCACCCTTTGCAGCTATAACAGCTTCAACTCTTCCAGGAAGGCCGTCCACAAGGTTTAGGAGTTTGTCTATGTCTATGGGAATGTTTGACCATTCTTCCAGAAGCACATTTGTGAGGAAGGCCACAGTCTTACCTCAAATTCCTCCCAAAGGTGTTCTGTCGAGTTGAGGGCAGGATTCTGTGTAGGCCAGTCAAGTTCCTCCACCCTAAACTCAATCATCCATGTCTTTATGCACCTTGCTTTGTGCACTGGTCCAAATCATTTAGTGGAGGGGTGGTTATGGTTTCAGGTTGTTTTTCAGGGGTTGGCCCCTTAGTTCCAGTGAAGGAAACTCTTAAGGCGTCAGCATTCCGAGACATTATAAACAATTTCATGGTTTCAACTTTGTGGGAACAGTTTGGGGATGGCCCCTTCCTGTTCCAACATGACTGCACATGAGGTCTATGCTTGGTGCGCGCTGGGACTCCATGACTATAGGATTCATCAACTCACGGTCCTTGTACTTATAATAAAAGACACAACACTGCATGATGTGGTTTTAAACGGCCACAGCAGCACTTTTATTAGCAAATTTATAAATAACAGAAACAAAACAATTTTAACAATACCAATTAAAGAATGCAGCCAGGGTGTCATTAAGGTAAGGTGACCAGATTTTCAAAATGAAATCCGGGGGAAATTGTTTTTTTTATTTTATTTTTTTATTGGCAAATGGTAAACTATTTTATAAGCATATTTTCTTCAAATTATATATGCAGTGTATGTGGTATGTGCTTTTGGAATGATTGTATGATATATACATTTCTTCTTACATTTTGTTCATAAGATTAAAAAAAGAAAGATACTTCTTACCACCGCCCAGAGCACTGTGTACATTACAGGCCCCTCCTCAGACCACGGTCCAGAGCACTGTGTACATTACAGGCCTCTGCTCAGACCACCGTCCAGAGCACTGTGTACATTACAGGCCTCCCATCATACTACTGTACAGAGCACTGTGTACATTACAGGCCCCTCCTCAGACCACTGTCCACAGCACTGTGTACAATACCGGCCTCTGCTCAGACCACTGTCCAGAGCACTGTGTACATTACAGGCCTCCCATCATACTACCGTCCAGAGCACTGTATACATTACAGACCCCTCCTCAGACCACTGTCCAGAGCACTGTGTACATTACAGGCCTCTGCTCAGACCACCGTCCAGAGCACTGTGTACATTACAGGCCTCTGCTCAGACCACCGTCCAGAGCACTGTGTACATTACAGGCCTCCCATCATACTACCGTCCAGATCACTGTGTACATTACAGACCCCTCCTTAGACCACTGTCCAGAGCACTGTGTACATTACAGGCCTCTGCTCAGACCACCGTCCAGAGCACTGTGTACATTACAGGCCTCTGCTCAGACCACTGTCCAGAGCACTGTGTACATTACAGGTCTCCCATCATACTACCGTCCAGATCACTTTGTACATTACAGACCCCTCCTCAGACCACTGTCCAGAGCACTGTGTACATTACAGGACTCTGCTCAGACCACTGTCCAGAGCCCTGTGTACATTACAGGCCTCCCCTCATACTACCGTCCGGGAGCACTGTGTACATTACAGGCCCCTCCTCAGACCACTGTCCAGAGCACTGTGTACATTACAGGCCTCTGCTCAGACCACTGTCCAGAGCACTGTGTACATTACAGGCCTCCCATCATACTACCGTCCAGAGCACTGTGTACATTACAGGCCCCTCCTCAGACCACTGTCCAGAGTACTGTGTACATTACAGGCCCCTCCTCAGACCACTGTCCAGAGCACTGTGTACATTAGAGGCCTCTGCTCAGACCACTGTCCAGAGCACTGTGTACATTACAGGCCTCCCATCATACTACCGTCCAGAGCACTGTGTACATTACAGGCCCCTCCTCAGACCACTGTCCAGAGTACTATGTACATTACAGGCCCCTCCTCAGACCACTGTCCAGAGCACTGTGTACATTAGAGGCCTCTGCTCAGACCACTGTCCAGAGCACTGTGTACATTACAGGCCTCCCATCATACTACCGTCCAGATCACTGTGTACATTACAGACCCCTCCTCAGACCACTGTCCAGAGCACTGTGTACATTACAGGCCTCCCCTCATACTACCGTCCAGAGCACTGTGTACATTACAGGCCTCCCATCATACTGTGCTGCCCTGACCTGTGGCGAGGTGAAAGGGGCACAGGAAGAGGACACTGCAAACTGATGATGTGGAGAAGTAATATGATGGTGGACAGAGCACAACAGTCTCTGTCCCCTGCATGCCACGGCTTCACTCTCCCGGCTCCCAGTAATGTCCTCCTCTCACTCTGTCCCCTCTTTGCTATATCCCCCCCACAGTTTCACTCTTCTCCTCCTCCTCACCCCTGCTTGGCTCCTCGATCATCTATTCAAAAATGGTGGCGGCAATTATTTATGTACTCTCCAGCCACCTACCGGGCACTCCCCCACAGAGGGTTGGCTGAGACAATATAAATATTGAGGTTGCTGATTTGCCCCTTCCAGACCACTACTTTTTGGAATCCTCCAGAAAGCAGGGAGAAACAATCAAACCTGCAACCAGTGGTACCCAGAACAGCCCAAAGCAATCGCAGACTGCTCCAGTGATTTCAGTGAAGCCAAAGAGACCTACATTTACCTAGCCTTTCTAGCAACCTATCGGGGGGAGGGGGGTGGGGGCCTTCACAAGGAAGATAATTTTATCCTATTTGTTTTCAAGAAAAGTGGCAACTACATCTCCTTTGTGCATAGGACAAGCACTCAGAATAGCCTGGAGATGCATGTTAAATATTTGGACACAACATGTTGAGTAGTGATGGCCGAACGGTTCGCCCGGCGGTCGTTTCGCGGCGAATTTCCGACTTTCGCCGTCCGCGGGTTCGAACGCCTTTTTCCGTCGTTCGCCCCGGCGGACTTACGTGTTTAATGTATACAAGAACTTTAACCTTTCGTGACACGTTTATCATGTGTTACAGGACAACCAATTGAGACATGACAGCTCATGGACACTTGGACATTCCCCCTAACCTATAAATACACCCGATCCGGTGGCCATTTTACATTCTTTCTTCTGTCACTGTAGGGAAAGGATCCTGTGTGGAGTAGGGACAGAGAAAACGCTAGCTATTTGGTACACAAAAGTTCTTTTCAGGACTGGTATAGGTGTTAGGTCAGCAGCCTGAGTTTCTTTTGTCAGTTTAGATAAAGGGACAGAGCGCTGTATGCTGCTATTTTAGGGACAGCTCAGCCAGATTAGTCTTTCTTCATCATCATCATCATCATCATCATTAGCTGTTACTATCAGGTCCACAAAAGAGCTGTTCCAGCTAATCGTTCCAGCCTACTCTTTTTTGCCAATTTGTATAGGGACAGGCAGGAAGCAGTGTGTCAGGCAGTGAGGATAATTTTAAAGACTTGCTGTTACTATTAGTTCCACAAAGGTTCTTTTCAGGACTGGTATCAGTGGTACGGTAATAGGCTTGTACACGTATAATATTCTTTCTTCCAAATATAGAAAGAATATTATACTTGACTGCTGCCCTTCTGCTGCAGTCTGCTAATCATTCACAACTCACTTGTTCCACAAAGCTCTTTATCAGGACTGGTAACTTGGTCTGTCTAGGGTGCTACGGTACATAGGCTTGGGTGCGGTACAGTCTGCTGTTCTGTAAGGACCGCTATCGGTCCACAATACATAGGGTTGCCGTGCACTACTGCTGACCGCTGCCCTATACTGCAGCAGTCCTTCATTGGTATAGGGACTGACGTACAGTCTGCTAATCACTAACACACAACCTGCTTGGTCCACAAAAGTTCTTATAAGGACTGGTAACTTGGTATAGGGTGCTACGGTACATAGGCCTGAGTGCGTTACAGTCTGCTGTTCTGTAAGGACCGCTATCGGTCCACAATACATAGGGTTGCCGTGCACTACTGCTGACCGCTGCCCTATACTGCAGCAGTCCTTCAGCGGTATAGGGACTGACGCACAGTCTGCTAAACACTAACACACAACCTGCTTGGTCCACAAAAGTTTTTATAAGGACTGGTAACTTGGTATAGGGTGCTACGGTACATAGGCCTGAGTGCAGTACAGTCTGCTGTTCTGTAAGGACCGCTATCGGTCCACAATACATAGGGTTGCCGTGCACTACTGCTGACCGCTGCCCTATACTGCAGCAGTCCTTCATTGGTATAGGGACTGACGTACAGTCTGCTAATCACTAACACACAACCTGCTTGGTCCACAAAAGTTCTTATAAGGACTGGTAACTTGGTATAGGGTGCTACGGTACATAGGCCTGAGTGCGTTACAGTCTGCTGTTCTGTAAGGACCGCTATCGGTCCACAATACATAGGGTTGACGTGCACCACTGCTGACCGCTGCCCTATACTGCAGCAGTCCTTCAGCGGTATAGGGACTGACGTACAGTCTGCTAAACACTAATACACAACCTGCTTGGTCCACAAAAGTTCTTATAAGGACTGGTAACTTGGTATAGGGTGCTACGGTACATAGGCTTGAGTGCGGTACAGTCTGCTGTTCTGTAAGGACCGCTATCGGTCCACAATAGATAGGGTTGACGTGCACCACTGCTGACCGCTGCCCTATACTGCAGCAGTCCTTCAGCGGTATAGGGACTGACGCACAGTCTGCTAAACACTAACACACAACCTGCTTGGTCCACAAAAGTTTTTATAAGGACTGGTAACTTGGTATAGGGTGCTACGGTACATAGGCCTGAGTGCGTTACAGTCTGCTGTTCTGTAAGGACCGCTATCGGTCCACAATACATAGGGTTGCCGTGCACTACTGCTGACCGCTGCCCTATACTGCAGCAGTCCTTCATTGGTATAGGGACTGACGTACAGTCTGCTAATCACTAACACACAACCTGCTTGGTCCACAAAAGTTCTTATAAGGACTGGTAACTTGGTATAGGGTGCTACGGTACATAGGCCTGAGTGCGTTACAGTCTGCTGTTCTGTAAGGACCGCTATCGGTCCACAATACATAGGGTTGACGTGCACCACTGCTGACCGCTGCCCTATACTGCAGCAGTCCTTCAGCGGTATAGGGACTGACGTACAGTCTGCTAAACACTAATACACAACCTGCTTGGTCCACAAAAGTTCTTATAAGGACTGGTAACTTGGTATAGGGTGCTACGGTACATAGGCTTGAGTGCGGTACAGTCTGCTGTTCTGTAAGGACCGCTATCGGTCCACAATACATAGGGTTGCCGTGCACTACTGCTGACCGCTGCCCTATACTGCAGCAGTCCTTCATTGGTATAGGGACTGACGTACAGTCTGCTAATCACTAACACACAACCTGCTTGTTCCACAAAAGTTCTTATAAGGACTGGTAACTTGGTATAGGGTGCTACGGTACATAGGCTTGAGTGCGGTACAGTCTGCTGTTCTGTAAGGACCGCTATCGGTCCACAATAGATAGGGTTGACGTGCACCACTGCTGACCGCTGCCCTATACTGCAGCAGTCCTTCAGCGGTATAGGGACTGACGTACAGTCTGCTAAACACTAATACACAACCTGCTTGGTCCACAAAAGTTCTTATAAGGACTGGTAACTTGGTATAGGGTGCTACGGTACATAGGCTTGAGTGCGGTACAGTCTGCTGTTCTGTAAGGACCGCTATCGGTCCACAATAGATAGGGTTGACGTGCACCACTGCTGACCGCTGCCCTATACTGCAGCAGTCCTTCAGCGGTATAGGGACTGACGTACAGTCTGCTAAACACTAATACACAACCTGCTTGGTCCACAAAAGTTCTTATAAGGACTGGTAACTTGGTATAGGGTGCTACGGTACATAGGCTTGAGTGCGGTACAGTCTGCTGTTCTGTAAGGACCGCTATAGGTCCACAATAGATAGGGTTGACGTGCACCACTGCTGACCGCTCACCTATACTGCAGCAGTCCTTCAGCGGTATAGGGACTAAGAGTTTTGTCACAGGGTCATTTAAAAAATGACATGCAGAGGAAGAGGCAGGCCCTTCCGCAGGGGTGGTAGGGGTAGGGCAGGAGCAACAGGCTTGAGCCAAAGTGGGAAGTTGCAGAAGGTGCGTTCAATTACTTTAAAGGATGCACCAGACTTGGTTGAGTGGCTCGCTCAGCCTTACTCTTCTGCACCCTCCTCATCCTCTCGATCTGCACCCTCTTCTTCACTCTCTGCTATGTGCACCCCCAAAGACACTACCACCAACAACACGACCACCACCACCACCACCACATACCTTCCGCTTGAGTCACTGGAATTATTTTCCGATCCATATCAAGAGGACATTTCTGATGCGCAGCCACTCTTGGTATTGGATCAGGAAGAGGAGGTAGCAACAAGCGCTACTCAGCAGTCTGACGCCAGTACCCAGATCAGCCCAAGGAGGAGGTTGGTCCCCGGTGTTGCTGCCTACTCTACTTATAGCGGTGGGGAAGGTGACGTTGATGATGACGTGTCTAGTGATGTCACGTGGGTGCCCACAAGAGAGGAAGAGGAGGGGAGTTCAGAGGGAGATATGGACCAGCAGATAGGGAGGAGAAGCAGCAATGACTTACATTGCACAGCAGGGACAAAGCAGACTGCAAATGTATCAGGAGCGAGTCATCGACCATGTACGGTCACATCTGGCGCTCCCAGGACACCGGCACATGGCTCCGCAGTGTGGGCTTTTTTTAACGTGTCCGCTGCTGACAATAGCGTTGCCATCTGCAATCTTTGCAGTCAACGCGTTAGTCGCGGTAAGCCCAATACTCACCTAGGGACGACCGCCTTAAGAAGGCACATGAGCAGCCATCACCGAGCCCAGTGGGAGCAACGGAACACACAAAGCCACACTGCAGGCTCTCACCGTCCAGCCTCGTCTTCTACTTCTCCTTCTCCTCTCTCCTCACAATTGTCCTCCACTCCACCTTCCATCACGCCAAGCTCACATTTTTCTGCAAAAAGGCAGGCTTCCGTGGGCCTAATGTTTGAGCGTAAAAAAATGATGACGCCGGATAACCCTCTTGCCCAACGGTTGGCGGCTGGCTTGTCAGAACTCATAGCCCGCCAACTACTGCCATATAAACTGGTGGACTCGGAGGCCTTTCGCAAATTTGTGGCCATTGGAACACCACAATGGAAGGTCCCAGGAAGGAAGTATTTCTCAGAGAAGGGCATCCCAGAGCTATATGGCCATGTTCAGCGGCAAGTGAATGTATCTCTGGCACACAGTGTCGGTGCCAAGATACATCTGACCACAGACACGTGGTCTAGCAAACACGGGCAGGGAAGGTATATCAGTTTTACTGCCCACTGGGTGAACCTTCTGACGGCCGTCAAGCATGTAACCCGTGGCACCCGTGTAGATTTGGTTTTACCGCCACGGATTGCATGCAGGCCTGACTCTTCTTCTCCTCCTCCTACTCCATCCTCCTCCCTCTCCTCCTCAGCTGCCTCCTCCTTTTCCGCTGCTAGCGTCTCTTCCACTGCACCGCCCAAGCTCCCCAGAACCTATTCCACATGCCAGGTGAGACGTTGCCATGCCGTGCTGCGTCTGTTGTGCCTGGAAGCAAAGAGCCACACTGGCCCGGCACTCCTTTCAGCTTTGCGTTCACAGGCAGATGAGTGGCTAACACCGCTCAATTTGACAGTTGGTAAAGTGGTGTGTGACAACGGTGCCAATCTGCTTAGCGCATTGAAACAGGGCAAAATCACGCACGTGCCGTGCATGGCACACGTCTTAAACTTGGTCGTGCAGCGATTCCTTGTCAAATACCCTGGGGTCCAGGACATCTTGCGGCAGGCAAGGAAAATCTCGGCCCATTTCAGAAGATCTTACACGGCCATGGCTCGCCTTGCTGACATTCAGCGGCGACACCATCTGCCGGTCAGACGTCTTATTTGCGATTGCCCGACGCGATGGAACTCAACCTTCTATATGCTTGATAGGCTGCTCCAGCAGAAACGTGCAGTTAACGTCTACCTGTATGAACTCTGCGAAAGAAACGGTTCTGGGGAGCTGGGTTTTTTTTCACCGCGCCAGTGGCTGCTCATGCGCGACACATGCAGACTTCTGCGGCCATTTGAGGAGATCACCAAACTGGTCAGTCGCAGCCATGGCGCCATCAGTGACATGGTACCTTATGCCTTCTTTCTGGAGCGTGCATTGCGTCGTGTCATTGATCAGGCTGTGGAGGAGCAGGAGCGGGAAGATGAGGAAGTCGCAATGCTGGATGAATTCCCAGGGGGGGCTACTCTATCTGAGACAAGTCAACAACAGGAGTCTGATGAGGAGTCAGAGGAGGATGGTGCCGGGGCGGATGAGCAGGAGCAAGAAGAGCATGCTTTAAACCTTTCTGGGATCCCTGTTGTGCGAGGATGGGGAGAGGAGAATGAAGAGGACGACATTATCCTGGATGATGAGCAGGAGCCAGGCCACCACACCGCTTCCACTTTAGTGCAAATGGGGGCCTTCATGCTCCAGTGTTTTAATAGGGACCCCCGTATAAAAAGCATGAGGGTCAAGGACCAGTACTGGGTGGCAACGTACTTAGACCCCCGGTACAAACACAAAATGGCGGAAATGTTACCGCCGTCGCAGAGGGCTGTCAGAATGCAGCACTTCCAGGCCTTGCTTCGAGAAATGCTGCATTCTGCTTTTGCGTGCGCTGGCAGAGGAGCAATTCCCACTCCCAGAGAAGGATTTGCGGGTACCAATCCAACAGCGCCTGCAAGAAGAGGCCGGTTTGAAGATGTGTTGGTGACTTCGGATATGAGGTCATTCTTTCAGCCGACCCATCGACAGGTGTCATCCGGATCCAGCATCAGGGAACGCCTAGACCGTCAGGTGTCCGACTACATTGGGTTAACGGCCGATGTGGACGCTCTGAGGAGTGATGAACCCCTAGACTACTGGGTGGGCAGGCTTGACCTCTGGCCAGAGCTTGCCCAATTTGCAATCGAACTGTTGGCTTGCCCCTCATCCAGTGTCCTGTCCGAAAGGACGTTCAGCGCAGCAGGGGGGATTGTGACCGATAAGCGTACTCGCCTAGCTCACCACAGTGTTAACTACCTCACATTTCTAAAAATGAATGAGGCATGGATCTCGGAGGAATTCAACACATGTGATCAGTAGACCATGTATATGTCTATAAACAATTTTTGGAATCAAGCACACAGACCTTCTTAATTCATTTGGCTCACTTCCCTGACCCAAAAAAGCACACCGTACTATATGCCCCTACCCTCCTCTTTGAAGAGGTTGAGCGGTGTCATATTTCTACTGGGGCTGCTTATTATGAGGGGTTCCCACCATCCCTGTGCTGTGCTGACTTCCTCCTGGGTGTTCTTATTATGAGGGGCTCCCACCATCCCTGTGCTGTGCTGACTTCCTCCTGGGGGTTCTTATTATGAGGGGATCACACCATCCCTGTGCTGTGCTGACTTCCTCCTGGGGCTGCTTACGGTGCTGCTGTCAGCGCTGTATGTCACGGAGCTGCTGTCAGCGCTGTATGTCACGGAGCTGCTGTCAGCGCTGTATGTCACGGAGCTGCTGTCAGCGCTGTATGTCACGGAGCTGCTGTCAGCGCTGTATGTCACGGAGCTGCTGTCAGCGCTGTATGTCACGGAGCTGCTGTCAGCGCTGTATGTCACGGAGCTGCTGTCAGCGCTGTATGTCACGGAGCTGCTGTCAGCGCTGTATGTCACGGAGCTGCTGTCAGCGCTGTATGTCACGGAGCTGCTGTCAGCGCTGTATGTCACGGAGCTGCTGTCAGCGCTGTATGTCACGGAGCTGCTGTCAGCGCTGTATGTCACGGAGCTGCTGTCAGCGCTGTATGTCACGGAGCTGCTGTCAGCGCTGTATGTCACGGTGCTGCTGTCAGCGCTGTATGTCACGGAGCTGCTGTCAGCGCTGTATGTCACGGAGCTGCTGTCAGCGCTGTATGTCACGGAGCTGCTGTCAGCGCTGTATGTCACGGAGCTGCTGTCAGCGCTGTATGTCACGGAGCTGCTGTCAGCGCTGTATGTCACGGAGCTGCTGTCAGCGCTGTATGTCACGGAGCTGCTGTCAGCGCTGTATGTCACGGTGCTGCTGTCAGCGCTGTATGTCACGGAGCTGCTGTCAGCGCTGTATGTCACGGAGCTGCTGTCAGTGCTGTATGTCACGGAGCTGCTGTCAGCGCTGTATGTCACGGAGCTGCTGTCAGCGCTGTATGTCACGGAGCTGCTGTCAGCGCTGTATGTCACGGTGCTGCTGTCAGCGCTGTATGTCACGGAGCTGCTGTCAGCGCTGTATGTCACGGAGCTGCTGTCAGCGCTGTATGTCACGGAGCTGCTGTCAGCGCTGTATGTCACGGAGCTGCTGTCAGCGCTGTATGTCACGGAGCTGCTGTCAGCGCTGTATGTCACGGTGCTGCTGTCAGCGCTGTATGTCACGGAGCTGCTGTCAGCGCTGTATGTCACGGAGCTGCTGTCAGTGCTGTATGTCACGGAGCTGCTGTCAGCGCTGTATGTCACGGAGCTGCTGTCAGCGCTGTATGTCACGGAGCTGCTGTCAGCGCTGTATGTCACGGTGCTGCTGTCAGCGCTGTATGTCACGGAGCTGCTGTCAGCGCTGTATGTCACGGAGCTGCTGTCAGCGCTGTATGTCACGGAGCTGCTGTCAGCGCTGTATGTCACGGAGCTGCTGTCAGCGCTGTATGTCACGGAGCTGCTGTCAGCGCTGTATGTCACGGTGCTGATGTCAGTGCTCTGTATTACGGTGCTGCTGTCAGTGCTCTGTATCTCCTGCACCCTCTTGTTTGCCTACCCTGGTCCCTGACCTTCCCTCTCCTCCATTGCCTTCATTAGCTCCATAGTCCTGAATTGTCAGAACAATTTCCCAAATAAAAAAAAAATGCTTGTAGTTATCGATCCCAAATTCACCTCATACATGTATTATGCTATTGTCCAGGTGGTGGGACTACGTGCTACCCCCTAATAATTACCCCGTGGCCGCAAATTCGACCTAAAGGTTTGCGAAATTCGCCTCCCATTGAAGTCAATGGAGCCCGCGGCGAACGGTCGTTTTCGCGAACGTTTGTGTCCGTTCGCGTTTCGCGTTCGCGAAACGTCCCGTCGGAAGTTCGTCCATCACTAATGTTGAGCACCTCGCAGGCTTTCTAGCCTGTCACAATGTACCTCCAGCTATCCAAACAACGACTAATGGCACACCCTCTACATCACGGCTCTATTTTAAGGACTGCTTATGAGAAACACTTAAATCATATAAACATTTACATACTTTGTCCTCTCGCAAAGCCGCTCTGCTTTGTTCCTCTCCGTCCAAAAGTCATTAACAACATAGGTCTCCACACAAGGGCCCACATCTGCCGCTACTTGTTTCCATGATTAATGAGGGATGGATGGAAATGGCTAAATTTACATGACCTTGGTAATTGCTTTGGGTTCTGCCACATTTATAGACTGACTTAAATACACAAACGCTCAGAAGCAGATCGCTAATTACTAACATGCAGGCCGTCCCTTAAGCACACGTATACAAATGTAGCCAAAGCCAGAACTACATGTATAAATACAGCGGCGGCTGGTCCATAAGGAGATCAGGGGCACCGCCCCCCTAATTTCAATGCGGGGTGCCGGACCTATAGTTTTCTATTCATTTTTTTATTTTTTTGAAAGAACATGATTAGAGCCTGAGGCTTTAATTGGCTTCAAAAAGGTTGGGCTCACCCACCCACTTGTGACATTAACGAATCAATATTCGCTATTGTCTTCCAGCTTATCCTTTTGGCCAATCAGGACAGGAGTCAGATCTTAAGACTGAATTAGCCAAGAGGAGAAGCTGGGGAAGCCGCGACCGGGTTTGGGGTGGGTGCAGACCTGGCGGAGGATTTGTTTGCCACCCCCCCCCAAAAGAATTAGGCACCAGCCGCCACTGTATAAATTAGCACCTTCCAAGTCCTGAAGCCTGTACTGATCGCTTTGATATAGGCAAAGGCTTAGTGCATATGTCTGGAAAATGGAGCACAATGGTGGCTGATAAAGTGCCAACATTTCCTAACATCCCTAGTTCCTACCCTTAGTCTTCTGGCTGCCCCAGTATACCTGTTCAAGCAAAAGTCTAATACTGGTTGAGTCCATATCTGGAATCTAGCTTCGATTTTGGCATGATACTGGCCATTTAGACTCCGGTAATGGCGTCAGGCAGGCCTGGCAAAGTGGACCAAGCCTAAACCGAACTCCTTCTTCTCTTTCCCTTTACTTATGTAAGCAAGGTCTCGGGCCCCAGAGGCCTAATGATGACCTCCAGAGTCAGGAAAAGCTGACATCCTTCCTTGTAGAGTGGGTTACCAGGCATGGTGGGTGTGATGCAAGAAGAAATGATGGGCGCCAATCATGTCGCTCTTAAAGGAACGCCAAGCTGTACGCCGCTCCTAAAGGAGCGACGTACAGCTACAGCGATTTGTGTAGCCATGCCAACCTGCCGCAGTATAACTACGGCGCCTTATCGGCTAGTGGTTAAGAGGAACTCCAGTTTGGGAGACCATTCGTGATGTTCTGTGCTGCAGCACTATGACCCCAGGCTGACGTGATGACGTCCCTTCAGGGGGCGGGGCCATGTCCTTCTGGGCTTTTAGGAAGTGGGATGCATGGCGCTAGCTGTCATTGAACCTGGAAAAGTGGGGACATCTAGTGGCAGAAATAAATTACTGTTGGGGACAGTTTTTGTTCTGTTTCAAATACCGCTTTATTGACGTACTTCCAATCCTTAATGCCAGTCTGTCCAGACAGTATGGTGACCTGCTGATCCTACCCCCATCTCTAGAACACTGGCTCCATGTCACCTCTCAAGCACTGTCTCCAGCTCCAGCATCATGCACACACAGGTGCTTCCTTAGCACCTGGCTTGCAACACAAGGCACTCGAAGGAGGGGAGGAGCCTACAGTACCGACAGAGATTTTGAGAAGAGGAGGAAGGAGACTTTTCTGTGCAATATCATTACACAGAACAGGTAACTGGCTGCTCAATGACCAGGCCATTTATTTTTTTCGATACAGCGCTGCGTCGCTTTAACTGACAATTTGCGCGGTCGTGCGACGCTGTACCCAAACAAAATTGACATATTTTTTTTCCCCACAAATAGAGCTTTCTTTTGGTGGTATATAATCATCTCTGCGGTTTTTATTTTTTGCGCTATAAACAAAAAAAGAGCGACAATTTTGAAAAAAAACACAATATTTTGTACGTTTTGCTTTAATAAATAGCCCCATTTTTTTAAAAAAAAAGGTCATTCTTTTCTCTGCTTAGGTCGATATGTATTCTCTTCTACATATTTTTGGTAATAAAAATCCCAAAAAGCGTATATTGATTGGTTTGCGCAAAAGTTATACCATCTAAAAAATAGGGGATAGATTTATGGCCTTTTTATTCTTTTCATTTTTTTACTAGGAATGGTGGCGATCTGCGATTTTTATTGAGACTGCGACATTATGGCGGACACATCGGACACTTTTGACTCATTTTTGGGTCGATTGACAATTATACAGCGATCAGTGCTATAAAAATGCATATAAATGACACTGGCAGGGAAGGGGTTAACACTAGGGGGCGATCAAGGGGTTAACTGTGTTCCCTATGTGTGTGTTCTAACTGTGGAGGAAGAGAGTGACCATAGGAGATGAGAGATCGTGGTTCCCAGCTTGTAGGAACTCACAATCTCTCTCTCTTCTCCTCACGTAACTGGGATGTGTGTGTTTACACGCGCACGTCCCTGTTCCGCCTCTCGTGCCCGCGATCGCTCGTGGCTGGCAGTCATCACATCATTGGCACCCCCGCTGTGCAGCGGGCGCTCGCGCACCTGCTATCCCGCTTATAGGGACCAACGTATAGCTAGGACGGTTCATGGGATCTTGCTGACCTGCCACAGTATAATGATGGCGGCTGGTTGGCAAGTGGTTAATGTTGCTTTAACCTTAGATAATTGCAGTACAGAGAATGTTTTTCCAATCTTTTCAAGTATGAAAATAAAATTACTTTAACCACTTGCTGACCAGCCGCCGTCATTATATGGTAGCAGGTCGGCACTTTCCCACAAATCTCCGAATGTGAACATTGGCTCTTTTAAGGAGCCGCAGCAGGCGCATGCACCATGTACGGCGGGGGACTCAATGCGCGTTGCCTGCGGCAGCGACGTCCATCGGCTACCGGTGGGAACGAGAGCCAGAACGAGGATCTGCTGTTCCTAGTGATTAGAAACAGTGATCTTTTTCCTCCTCCAGTCAGTCCCCTCCCCCCACAGTTAGAAACACCTCCCAGGGAACAAACTTAACCCCTTGATTGCCCCCTAGTGTTAACCCCTTCCCTGCCAGTGTCATTTATACAGTAATCAGTGGCTATTTTTAGCTCTGATCGCTGTATGAATGTCAATGGGCCCAAAAAAGTGTCAAAAGTGTCCGATCTGTCCGCCGCGATGTTGCAGTCCCACTAAAAATCACCGCCATTACTAGTAAAAAAAAAAAAAAAAAAATGATAAAAATGCCATAAATCTATCCCCTATTTTTTAGACACTATAACTTTTGCGCAAACCAATCAATATACGGTTATTGCAATTTTTTTTAAACCAAAAATATGTAGAATACATATTGGCCTAAACTGATGAAGAGAATTTTTTTTTTTGGGATATTTATTATAGCAAAAAGTAAAAAATATTGGGTTTTTTTCTCAAAATTGTCACTTTTTTTTTGTTTATATCACAAAAAATAAAAGATGAAAGTGATCAAATACCACTGAAAGAAGTCTCATAGACTCTCTGATCACAGAGCGCGCCACGCGCACCCCTCAGGGGGCACGCAGGCCGCTCATGCACGGGACGACGTCAATAGACGTAGCCCGGCAAAGCAGGTCTGCGCTGTAGCCGTCATTCGGCTATAGCACGGATCTCCAGTGGTTAAGAAAGGCCTGGATTATTTCATGAAAATACATAATATAACTGGGTACTGACATTTATAGGTAATGTTGATCCAGGGAATATCCGATTGCCTCTCAGGGGATCAGAAAGGAATTTTTTCCCTTGCTTTAGCAAATTGGATCATGCTTTGCTGAGTTTTTTTTTTTACCTTCCTCTGGATCAACTGTGGGTGAAGGTTCCTGTATATAGGATTGTATTTTTTTGTTTTTTTTGGTTGAACTGGATGGACTTGTGTCTTTTTTCAACCTGACTGACTATGTAACTATTAGTACAGTGAGAGTGTATATTTTGTTGGCACTGATTACTGTATTAGTGTCACTGGTTCCCAAAAAGTATCAGTTATGTGTCCGATTTGTCCGCCACAATGTCGCAGTCCTGCTATACGTTGCTGATCAATGCCATTACTAGTAAAAAAAAATGAATAAAAATATACCATAGTCTGTAGTCGCTATAACTATTGCAAAAAACAATCAATATACGCTTATTGGGATTTTTTTTTCACCAATGTAACAGAATACATATTGGGCTAAATTGATGAAGAAATTTGTGTTATTTTATATTTCATTATCGGATGTGTTTTTTAGCAGAAAGTAAAAAATATAGTTTGTTATTTTTTAAATAGTTTATAGCGCAAAAAAAACCCCACGGTGATCAAATACCACAAAAGAAAGCTCTATTTGTGGGGAAAAAGGACATCAATTTTATTTGGGTACAGCTTTGCACAACCGCGCAATTGTCAGTTAACCACTTGCCGACCACTGCATGCTGATATACGTCAGCACATTGGCCGCGGTGGGTAAATAGGAATACCTGTACGTCCCCTTTAACCATTTCAATACCGGGCCATAGTCAAATGACGCCCACAGATGGGATCTCCCATCCTGGGTGGACGTCATATGACGGCCTCTGTATTTCGCCGCTCCTGCGGGCCCCCGGGGGCACGCAGCGCGGCGATCGTGGATGAGGTGTGTCCCTATGAGGTGTGTCACTCGGACACAGCCCATCCCCGATCTGTGGGATTTTCATCCCCATCCACCCCTCCCGATACATGTGACCGGCTGTGTCCAATCACAGCTGGTCACATGTACTGTGCAGTTACAGCGCTCGTGCACGTGCCTAGGGCGCGTGCAGAGTGGCAATCGGGGATGCGGCTTGTCACCCTGACACATCCCAACCCCAATCGCAGTAAAGAGCCAATGAAATTGGCTCTTTACCACGGGAACGGCTGTGTCCAATCACAGCCAGTCACAGAATGTAAACAAACCGCGGTAACGAGATGTTACCGGTTTCTCCTCCTCACATACTGATAGTGTGTGAGGAGGAGATTGCGGTAACATCTCGTTACTGCCTAGTGTACACACCAACACACACTGATTACCCCCCCAATAAAGAGAACCTGTCATCACCCATCACAGCCCATCTGAGTACCCGAGTACCTGAGTACCTGTCAGCCCATCTGAGTAGCCGAGTACTTGTCCCAGCCCATCTGAGTACCCAAGTACCTGTCCCAGCCCATCTGAGTACCCGAATACCTGAGTACCTGTCAGCCCATCTGAGTACCCGAATACCTGAGTACCTGTCAGCTCATCTGAGTACCCGAGTACCTGAGTACCTGTCAGCCCATCTGAGTACCTGTCACAGCCCATCTGAGTACCTGAGTACCTGTCACAGTCCATCTGAGTATCCGAGTACCTGAGCACCTGTCAGCCCATCTGAGTACCCGAGTACCTGAGCACCTGTCCCAGCCCATCTGAGTACCCGAGTACCTGAGTACCTGTCCCAGCCCATCTGAGTACCCAAGTACCTGTCCCAGCCCATCTGAGTACCCGAGTACCTGTCACAGCCCATCTGAGTACCCGAGTACCTGAGTACCTGTCACAGCCCATCTGAGTACTTAGAACGCCTGAAGGTACCACTTCCATGTTGGACCTCTGTATATGGCCAGGCTGTGTAAAAGTCTCACACATGTGGTATCGCAATACTCAGGAGGAGTAGCAGAATGTGTTTTGGGGTGTAATTTTTGCTATATACATGCTATGTGTTAGAAATATCTTATAAATGGACAACTTTGTGTAAAAAAAAAAAAAAAAAAAAAGATTTTAATTTTCTTTCCACGTTTTCTGAAGACTTGTGTAAAAAAATTAACCGTTCAAAAGACTCATAATGCTTTATAGAATATACTTTGGGGTGTTTATTTTCCAAAATGGGGTCATTTCATGGGTAATTCCATTGTCATGGTGCTCCAGGGCCTTCACAAATGTAATAGGTCGTTAGGAAATTAGAGGTGTCATTTATGCTCCTAGAATGCCTGACGGCACTCCCTGCATGTTGGGCCTCTGTATGTGGACACGCTGTGTAAAAGTCACACACATGTGGTATTGGCGCTATACCCTTAAATAAAATGTGTGTCACTCTATTAATGAATAAAATTATTCCTAATCCGTGCAATTGGTTGAACAGTTATACATCCATACCAACAAAGGTTGTGAAACAAAAAAAAAATGGTAATATACACCTAGTGAAAAATACTGAAATAAATAAATAAATAAATGTAATATTATTATCCTATAAACATAAAATGCCGACAAGTCCTTTGTAATATATTAAACAGTTCATAATCCAAATGGTGCCTCGTGCAAATATCCAATGAAAATCCCCGGTGCGCTTTGGTGAAAATGAATTATATTGCGCTCACCAGATCTTTACCCCTACTGGGGGAAAACCGCCTTCACAGTGTATAGCCCCTGTGTCGCTCTCTGGCATCTCCCTGGGAATTTGGTTATTCATCCATCCACAGTTTAGATTCTCATTTAAACGTTACATGTAAAAAGGAGGAGAATCCATAGTGTAGTATGTCTTTAAGAAAGGTTTATTGAAAACAGAAAACTACTCACATATTATCAGAGCAAGATTCACTATAAGAAATCCTCACACCACCAGCTGCTGCGGTGTATTCAAAAGAGGTCACTTCTCTAAAGCTACACTATGGATTCTCCTGCTTTTTACATATAATGTTTAAATGAGAATCTAAACTGTGGATGGATGAATAACCAAATTCCCAGGGAGATGCCAGAGAGCGACACAGGGGCTATACACTGTGAAGGCGGTTTTCCCCCAGTAGGAGTAAAGATCTGGTGAACGCAATATTATTCATTTTCACCAAAGCGCACCGGGGATTTTCTTTGGATATTTGCACGAGGCACCATTTGGATTATGAACTGTTTAATATATTACAAAGGACTTGTCTGCATTTTATGTTTATACAGTGGGGATCAAAAGTTTGGGCACCCCAGATAAAAATGTGTATTAACCACTTCAGCTCCGGACCAATAAACACCTTAAGGACCAGAGGTCTTTTTGCAATTTCGCACTGCGCTGCTTTAACTGGTAATTGCGCGGTCATGCAATATTGCACCCAAACGAAATTTGCGTCCTTTTCTTCCCACAAATAGAGCTTTCTTTTGATGGTATTTGATTGCCTCTGCGATTTTTTTTTTTTGCGATATAAATGGAAAAAGAGCGAAAATTTTGAAAAAAAAAGATATTTTCTTCTTTTTGTTATAAGAAAAATCGAATAAACTAAATTTTAGTCATACATTGAGGGCAAAATTTATTCAGCCACATGTCTTTAGTAAAAAAAATGTCAATAAGCGTATATTTTTTGGTTTGCGCAAAAGTTATAGCGTCTACAAACTAGAGTACATTTTCTGGAATTTACACAGCTTTTAATTTATGACTGCCGATCTCATTTCTTGAGGTGCTAAAATGGCAGGGCAGTACAAATCCCCCCCAAATGACCCCATTTTGGAAAGTAGACACCCCAAGGAAATTGCTGATGGGTATGTTGAGCCCATTGAATATTTATTTTTTTTGTCCTAAGGGATTGAATAATGACAAAAAAAAAAAAAAAAAAATTTTTTACAAAAAGTTGTCACTAAATGATATATTGCTCACACATGCCATGGTTATATGTGGAATTGCACCCCAAAATATATTCCGCTACTTCTCCCGAGTATGGCGATACCACGTGTGTGGGACTTTTTGGGAGTCTAGTCGTGCACGGCACCCCGAAAACCAATCACCACCTTCAGGATTTCTAAGGGTGCAAATTTTTGATTTAACTCCTCACTACCTATCACAGTTTCGAAGGCCATAAAATGCCAAAATAGCACAAAACCCCCCCAAATGACCCCATTTTGGAAAGTAGACACCCCAAGCTATTTACTGAGAGGCATGTTGAGTCCATGGAATATTTTATATTTTGCCAAAAGTTGCGGGAATATTACAAACTTTTTTTTTTTTTGCACAAAGTTGTCACTAAATGATATATTGCTCACACATGCTATGGGCAGAAGTCAAATTACACCCCAAAATAAATTCTGCTGCTTCTCCCGAGTACGGGGATACCACATGTGGGGGACTTTTTGGGAGCCTAGCCACGTACGGGACCCCGAAAACCAAGCACTGCCTTCCGGATTTGAATATAAAATGCTATAAAAAACAAACTAACCAGAGTCACCCGTAACACTTATACGGTGATCAGTGGTGAAAGGGTTAACTAGGGGCAATCAGGGGGTTCAAATTTTTATTAGGTAGTATATGGGGGTCCCTGGCGCTATATAAAAACCTGACGGGGAACCTAAATAACTAACTGGCTAACCAGCGTCACCAGTGACACTTATACTGTGATCGCTGGTGAAAGGGGGTGAAAGGGTTAACTAGCAGCAATCAGGGGGTTAAAACCATTATTGGGTAGTATATCGGGGTACCTAGCGCTATAAAAACCTGGCGGTGAACCTAAAAAAATAACTAGCTACCTAGCGACACTAGCGACACTGATGCAGCGTTCAGAAAAATTATCGCTTAGTGACACTGGCAAAAGGGGGTGAAAGGGTTAACTAGCGGAAATCAGGGGGTTAAAACCATTATTGGGTAGTATATCGGGGTACCTAGCGCTATAAAAACCTGGCGGTGAACCTAAAAAAATAACTAGCTACCTAGCGACTGTAGCGACACTAATGCAGCGATCAGAAAAACGATCGCTTAGTGACACTGGCAAAAGGGGGTGAAAGGGTTAACTAGCGGCAATCAGGGGGTTAAAACCATTATTGGGTAGTATATCGGGGTACCTAGCGATATAAAAACCTGGCGGTGAACCTAAAAAAATAACTAGCTACCTAGCGACACATGCAGCGATCAGAAAAATGATCGCTTAGTGACACTGGCAAAAGGGGGTGAAAGGGTTAACTAGCGGCAATCAGGGGGTTAAAAACATTATTGGGTAGTATATCGGGGTACCTAGCGCTATAAAAACCTGGCGGTGAACCTAAAAAAATAACTAGCTACCTAGCGACTGTAGGGACACTAATGCAGCGATCAGAAAAACGATCGCTTAGTGACACTGGCAAAAGGGGGTGAAAGGGTTAACTAGTGGCAATCAGGGGGTTAAAAACATTATTGGGTAGTATATCGGGGTACCTAGCGATATAAAAACCTGGCGGTGAACCTAAAAAAATAACTAGCTACCTAGCGACACTAGCGACACATGCAGCGATCAGAAAAATGATCGCTTAGTGACACTGGCAAAAGGGGGTGAAAGGGTTAACTCTAGGGGCAATCAGGGGGTTAAATCTTTATTGGGGGGTGATAGGGGGCTACCCTGGACCTAACACTAACTGTTCTGACAGTTTTTACTGTCACAACTGACACTGAATGCATTGATCAGTAATGAAATGATCAATGCAATCAGTGACACTGTGACTGGGGGGGGAGGGGGGCGGGGGGGGAATCGGGGGGCGATCGGGGGGGGGATCGGGGGGGGGGGTTTGTGTGCCTGTGTGTACCTACATGTCAGTGTAGTGTTGGTGCACACTTACTTTTACTCTTCTCCTCGTAGTCCGGTCAAAAAGACCGCCCCGAGGAGAATGACATCACTTCCTCCTTCCTGTGTAAACAATACACAGGGGAGGAAGCTTCTCATTGGCCAGGAGCGATCCAGAGGGGGTGGCCGAAAACCAACGGCCATCCCCTCATCACGGAGCGCTCCTGGACCGAATCGGACCGCCGTAAACAGCGGGAGGGGGTCCGATCGGACCCCCCACCCGCTGGAAGGCAATCACGTAGATGTACGTGATTGTGCCTGCCTGTGCCATTGTGCTGACGTACAATGGCAATACGGCGGTCCTCAAGTGGTTAATGTGCATAACGAAGCCAAGGAAAGATGGAAAAATCTCCAAATGGCATCAAATTACAGATTAGACATTCTTATAATATTTAAAAAAAAGTTAGATTTTATTTCCATCATTTACACTTTCAAAATTACAGAAAACAAAAAAATTGTGTCTGCAAAAGTTTGGGCACCCTGCAGAGTTAATATCTTGTACTGCCCCCTTTGGCAAGTATCACAGCTTGTAAACGCTTTTTGTAGCCAGCCAAGAGTCTTTCAGTTCTTGTTTGAGGTATCTTTGCCCATTCTTCCTTACAAAAGTGTTCCAGTTCTTTGAGATTTCTGGGCTGTCTGTCACGCACTGCTCTTTTAAGGTCTATCCATAGATTTTCAATAATGTTGAGGTCAGGAGATTGTGAAGGCCATGGCAAAACCTTCAGTTTACACCTCTTGATGTAATCCCCCGTGGATTTTGAGGTGTGTTTAGGATCATTATCCATTTGTAGAAGCCATCCTCTCTTTAACTTCAGCTTTTTCACAGATGGCATCAAGTTACCATCCAAAATTTGCTGAAATTTTATTGAATCCATTTTTCCTTCTACTCGTGAAATGTTCCCTGTGCCACTGGCTGCAATACAACCCCAAAGCATGATTGATCCACCCCCATGCTTAACAGTTGGACAGAGGTTCTTTTCATTAAATTCTGTGCCCTTTCTTCTCCAAACGTACCTTTGCTCATTCCGGCCAAAAAGTTATATTTTAACCTCATCGGTCCACAGAACTTGTTTCCAAAATGCCTCAGGCTTGTCTATATGTTCATTTGCAAAGTTCAAATGCAGATTTTTGTGGTGAGGACGTAGAAGAGGTTTTCTTCTGATGACTCTTCCATGAAGACCATATTTGTACAAGTATCTCTTTATAGTGGAATAGTGTACCACAACTTCAGTGTCTGCCAGATCTTTCTGGAGGGATCGTGCAGTCAAACGTGGGTTTTGAATTACTTTTCTCACAATAATGCAAGCTGTTCTGTCTGATATTTTTCTTGGTCTTCCAGATCTTGCTTTAACTTCCACTGTTCCTGATGACTGCCATTTCTTAATTACATTCCGAACAGAGGATATTGACATCTGAAAACACTTTGCTATCTTCTTATAGCCTTCTCCAGCTTAGTGAACGTCAACTATTTTCAGTTTCAGTTTTCTAGACAACTGCTTAGAAGAACCCATGGTGCTGATTTTTGGGGCAAGGTCAGATGAGTCTGGCCATTTAAAACCTTTGAGATTGACATCACCTGGTCTTCCCAGACGATGATTGAGAACAATCCATGACACTGGCAGGTCTCAGCTTTGCAAAGGGGGCAGTGCATGCTATAAATTCTGCAGGGTGCCCAAACTTTTGCAGACGCCATTTTTTTGTTTTCTGTAATTTTGAAAGTGTAAATGATGAAAATAAAATCTAACTTTTTTTGACATATTATAAGAATGTCTAATCTGTAATTTGATGCCATTTGGAGATTTTTCCATCTTTCCTTGGCTTCGTTATGCACATTAATACACATTTTTACCTGGGGTGCCCAAACTTTCGATCCCCACTGTAGGATAATAATATTGCATTTATTTATTTCAGTATTTTTCACTAGGTGTATATTACCAATTTATTTATATTTTTTTTGTTTCACAACCTTTATTGGTATGGATGTATAACTGTTTAACCAATTGCACGGATTAGGAATAATTTTATTAATTAATAGAGTGACACACATTTTTTTTAAGGGTATAGCGCCAATTCTACCTGACCTTTTTTCACATACTAATAAGCCCCACCCGTTTTCGGGGGGGGGGGGTACACCAAGTAGAGGCAGCTCGTACCCCAAAACATCTTAAGACATTTGGGGCTGTTTAATCGTCACTATTATATATACACATATCATTTTTTTCAGCAGAAGGTCCCTGCAAAAGGGTATGGACACTAACATCTTAACAATTTGTATAACAACGATAGCAATTTTATAGTGCTAACAAGTTGAGTATTAGTGGCAATAAATATATTAATTTAAAGGTATAGAGCCAATTCTACCTGATTCCTTTTTCACACATGTGGTATTGCGATACTCAGGATGAGTAGCAGAATGTATTTTGGGGTGTCATTTTTGCAATGTACATGCTTTGAGTTAGAAATATCTTATAAACTGACCACTTTGTGTAAAAAAAAAATATGTTTTCAGTTTCTTTCCACGTTTTCCGAAGACTTGTGGAAAAAAATTAACTGTTCAAAAGACTCATCATGCCTCATAGAATATACGTTGGAGTGTTTGCTTTCCAAAATGGGGTCATTTTGTGGGTAATTCTTCTGTCCTGGTGCTCCAGGGCCTTCACAAATGTAATAGGTTGTTAGGAAATTAGAGGTGTAATTTATGCTCCTAGAACCCCTTACGGTGCTCCCTGCACGTTGGACCTCTCCGTGTGGCCAGCCTGTGTAAAAGTCCCACACATGTGGTATCGCCATACTCTGGAAGAGTTGCAGAATGTATTTTGGGGTGTAATTGGAAGTATGCATATGCTGTGTATGAGAAATAACTTGTTAATATGACAATTTTGTAAAAAAAAAAAAAAAAAAAAAAAACATTCTTCTTTTTCCCAAGAATTGTGGGAAAAAATTACAACTTCAAAAAACTCACCATACCTCTTACTAAATACCTTGGACTGTCTACTTTTCAAAAAGGGGTCATTTGGGGGGTATTTGTACTTTCCTGACATTTCAGAGCCTCAAGTAAAGAGATAGGCCGTCAGTGCATCAGGTGTGATCAGATGTGATCAATTTTCAATGATTTGCACCATAGCTTGTAGACTCTATAACTTTCAAAGAGACTAAATAATATCCACTAATTTGGGTTATTTTTACCAAATAGATGTAGCAGTATAAATTTTGGCCCAAATTTATGAACAAAAAAGACTTACTGTATTTATCGGCGTATAATGCACACTTTTTTTACCCTTAAAATCAGGGGAAAATCGTGGGTGTGTGTTATACGCCGATCCCCTGCCATTTTGGAGCCTCTGGGTGGCTTTTAGCCACCTTCGGCCCTTCCCGGCAGCTTTCGCCCGCCTTCGGCCCTTCTCGGTTGCCTTCGGCCTCCTTCGGCTCTTCTCGACGGCTCTCGGCCTCCTTCGGCTCTTCTCGACGGCTTTCGGCCTCCTTCAGCTCTTCTCGTCGGCTTTTGGCCGCCTTCGGCCCTTCCCGGTGGTCGAAAACCTCAGAGAAGAGCCGAAGGTAGCCGAAAGCCGTCGGGAAGGGCCGAAGGCAGCTCAAAGCTGCCGAGAACGGCCGAAGGCGGCCGAGAACTACCGAGCGTCGCCGAGATACACAGGACATCTCGGCGGCGCCATTTTTAAAAATAAAAGCGAAAAATAAAACAGACAAAGCTGAAAAATTATTTTACGGTTAGCCAGTGTAGGTTCCTTCGGGTAGGGGAGATTTATTCCCAGGGTTTTTTCCCTGTTATCAGCCTTGCCGCTGTGTTTTGGATAAGTTGTAAGCGCGCAAGTTGATATTGGGGTAATCCTAAGTAAAGGGAATTTGCGTAATCAAGCCGTGAATTAATGACTGTTCCAACTACCACTGCTTTGTCCTTCTGTGGTATGAATGGAATTAGTCTACGTAGCAGGCGGAGCAGATGGTGAGAGCCACTGACTACTGCTCCTATTTAGACATCCATAGACATTTGCGAGTCAAAGATGACCCCGAGACTCTTTGCCTTGGTCTTTGGGATGACGGTCTGTCCAAAAATGGTGGGGGGTGTCCAGGGGATCTTGGTTCGGGACTTATGGTTTGCATGGAGGATGAGAAGCTCTGTTTTAGATTCGTTGAGTTTGAGGGAGTTAGTGGTCATCCAGTCTTCTATCAGAGCGAGGCAATTTTCTAATTGCTGATGATGGTCTTTTTGTTCAGTGATACGAAAGTACAGTTGCGTGTCGTCAGCGTACGAGTGGAAGCAGAGGTCCGAAGATCTGATGATATTGAGGAGTGGGCGGATGTATATGTTGAAGAGCACTGGCGACAAGGGTGATCCTTGGGGGACTCAGCAGGGGACTGCCTTGGTTTCAGAGGTGAATTCTCCTAGTTTCACTGTCCGTGACCGATTTCCTAGGAAGGATGCGAACCATTGAAGATCTGAGCCTGTGACTCCTGCTACTTCTGATGAGTAGAGTATTGTGGTCCACTGTATTAAATGCTGCACTGAGGTCCAACAGTACCAGGAGACATGATTCTCCGTCATCCGCTGCTTCGAGGGCGTCATCCCATATCTTGAGGAGTGCTGTTTTTGTACCATGGCCCGGGCGGAAGCCTGATTGCAGCAGATCTAGGAGCTTGGGTGTATCCAGGTGGTGTTGTATCTGCTTTCTCCATGATCTTGGAGATGGTGATGAGGCTTGTAATCGGCCTGCGATTGTTTGGCTCCTGAGGGTCGAGGTTAGGTTGCTTTAGCAGGGGTTTTATGATCCCTTGTTTGAGGGCGCCCGGAACGATCCCTTCTTTAAACGACTGATTTATGAGGTGGGTTATGGTGGGAGCCACGATGTCGGATCATTCTTTCAGGAGTTCTGTGGGGATGATGTCCATAGGTGATGTACTGTCACGAAGGTTTTTGACGATGTTTTTAGTGAGGTCAGTGGTAATTGGGGTCAGTGAAAACTTCGGCGGTTATGGGATGTTGGTGTAGATATCTTCTTTTTTCTTTTGTTGACTGTGGTTGGCTGTTTTTTTCTGATGAATTGTTTTCTTGATGGTTTCGATTTTGTTGATGAAAAAATCAGATAATTCATTGCAGAAATCTTGGGTTTCGTTTGCTGGGGGCTCTAAGCATACCGGGTTCATCGATTGAGCGACTATTTTAAAGAGTTCCCGAGGGTGGTTTAGGGCCGTTGAGATTGTCTTTGAGAAATGGTCCTTTTTAGCTTCAAAGATTGCTTTGCGATAATTCACCATGAGTCCTTTGTAGTTTGTGTGGTTTTCCTCTGTGGGATTTCTTCTCCATGTTCTTTCAGCTCTTCTACATTCTTGCTTTAGTAGAGAGAGGTGGTCATTAAACCATCCCGAGTTTTTTCTCCTGATGCGTGTCCTGTGGTTTGGAGCTACTGCGTCTGCTGATTGTAGTAGTACCTTGTTAAGGGTGCTGAGTATTTGCTCAGATGAGTGGCTTAAATCCAGTGTTGCTATTTTGTTGGATAAAATGGTTTTGAAGGTTTCGGAGTGTAGTTTTTTCTGCGATCTGGTCCAATGCGTTGTTGTTGCAGGTTTCCGTTTCTGGTGTACGGTATTGGAAGAGATTTTGAATATGATGGCGTGGTGGTCCGTCCATGGTAGTGTTATGTTGTTGAGTATATCAATGTCCATATTTTGTTTGAAGATGAGGTCCAGGGTGTGTCCTGACCCGTGTGTGGAAGTCTTTATCAGTTGCTGGAGACCCAGTTCTTCCAGTTGGTTGATGCAGGCGGTCGCGATGTGATCTTGCGAGTCGTTTGCCCAAAGGTTAAAATCCCCAAGTGCCAAGAAGTTCTTCGATTTCAGGGTGTGCATTGCAATGAGTTCTGTGAGGGGTGCAAGAAGATTAGTCTTTGGCCCAGGCAGTCTGTAGCATGTGAGTGGTGTCATGGGGTGTTGATTGAAGATGTAGCGTCAGTGTCTCCATAAAAGCCACTGGGTTCTGTATCATTGGTTTGGTGAGCGCCAAGTGTGATTTAAAGATCACTGCTAGGCCTCCTCCTTTTTTCCCTTTTCAATGCTCCGTTAGGATCCTATAGTTTTTGGCACCAATTCGGTGAGGATGGTGTTGCAGTCGGGAGTAAGCCAGCTTTCAGTTATGAAGAGGCAATTTATGTTGTTATCGATGATGTAGTCGTGTACTTCCAGTCTGTGTTTGACTGCCGACCTGGTGTTGATCAAGGTGCATGCTAATTGTTGTGGATGAGTAGCTGTCTTCCTGTGTTTGACGGTTGATTGTAGGCCGGTATTTAGTAGTCGTTCTTTTTGTAGGATTTTTTGTAAAGAGGGTGGCAATGTTGAGGTGGTATTCCTTAGTCTGTGGAGAGCTTCTGCTGAGTATTTGAAGTAGCACATGGCCCGCGGAGGGAAGTTGATGGTCCTGGGAGGACAAAAGCTGGTGATCCTGCTCTGGGATTTTATCCTGTTGTCATTCTAGTTATCAGACTTGCCGCCGTGTTAAGGCTATTTGTAAGCACGCAAGTTGATCTTTTGGGTTGCTTAAGCGGTCAGAGTATTTATATTGGGGTCATGAATTCCTGGCTGTTCCAGCTGCCTCTACTTGAAGCGAAGAACCAGAAGATTACTGCTGGTGAAGGCCGAATTGTTGAGCTAATGAAGGTGTAAAATAATTTAGGTGGCGGTGCTGGGGGGGGGGGGGGGTCCTGTGGACCCACCGCCCACCCGTTGATCCTGAGGAAGGTGAAAAAAACCCTAGCTGTGCCGGCCAATTGCACCAATAGGGGGAAAAAAATCCTTACTGACCCCCGAAGGCGGTCGGACCGCAAGACCCTGGATCAACCTGGGGGGGGGTCATGTGAGCTTACCTGAGGGTGGTGGTCCTGGCTTGCTGTGCGGTGGTCCTGTTGTGGTGGTCCTGTCTTGCTGTCTCCTGGTGTCTCTGCGTAGCGGTCTGATAGTGACAGGCAGCGGAGTACTGATTCGGGAAAAAGCCTACGGAGAGGAAGGAGGTGGGTAAGCTGGGAGGTGGGCTCACGCGGTGAGCTGGGCGGTGGGCTCAAGTGTGCTGGGGCTCAGCCACTGTCTTCCTTGTCTAGCAAGCTAGAACATTGGAGGCGACCAATGGGGGCTGTGGTTGATGCTCCTCCAGATGGCTAGTAGGCGGGGGACCAGGTCACCAAAAGAACCTGCTGAGGGTGGGTCAGGGGGTGGTGCCTCCAGGTCCTGGTGGAGCTGAGGCAGTGCCTGGAGGTGCTGGGTGTACCAAGATGGCTGCTGGGCTAGGCCAGAGCCTAGGCTCTAGCTCAGGCTGAGTGGACCAATATGGCCGCCGGGCTAGGTCGAAGCCCCGGGCTGTCCCAGACTCGGCCTCCCAGTCTTGATTCGGGGTCCTTGCGGATGAGGGGAGGAGTCAGGTCGGTGTGGATTGCAGGGCCTGCTGCAGTGAGTAGATTTGAGTGGAGGGGCCGGTGTGCGCAGGAATGGCCGGCAGAGGCACTAGGCTAGGCCGGAGCCACGGTGTTTCCTGCGGGCGTGTCCGGATCGGCTGCTATCGGGGGCCGGGGGGATCCCGTTCCTAGGCCCCCGTGCCCGGTGGGGGGGTCAGGCTGATAGCCGGTTCTTGCTGCTGGAGGTCCAGGGAAAGCTGAGGCTGGAGGGGCCGGAAATTGTGGACGGCTGGTGACAGAGCTTCTGACAGTGTGTCTGCTCTGTCTCACAGCACGTACTCTTGCCATATCAACCTAATGTTGATCACACATCTTATAATAATTATCGCCCCATCGCAGTACCGAATCGCAAAAAGTGCTCTTGTCAGGAGGGGGGTTAAATCTTCTGGGGCTGAAGTGGTTAAAGTAGCGCAGTGCCAGACACGCTAGCACTGGGATGGCTTTCTGATGCAGAGAGGCAACTCAGAGATCACTCCAGAAGAAATCACAATGGCCACTAAGTCTTTCCCAGCAGGTAAAACCCCAGGGCCGGATGGCCTGGTCATAGAGTATTATAGAACCCACACAGAACTAGTTGCCCCCAAACTAGCTCAGATGTTTCAAGCCTGTTTGCAACAGGGCTCCTTGCCGTCCTCTATGAGGGAAGCCCATGTCGTTCTCATTCCAAAGCCTAATAAAGACCCTAAGCTGTGTGCCTCCAACAGACCAATCACACTTCTCAATTGTGACCTAAAAATACTAACCAAGTTACTGGCCACTAGACTTAATAGAGTAATAAAATCCCTGATTGACTCTGATCAAACAGCCTTTATGCCCGGTAGGTCCACAGACATTAATATACGTAGACTATTTTCTAATATACATGCCCCCCATACTAACCAGGGCACTAGGACAATTGCCACCCTTGATATGGAAAAAGCATTTGACACAGTGGAGTGGGTATATCTGTGGGAGATGCTTAGAAGTATGGGTTTCCCACTGAAATGTATTGCTTGGATACGCACACTGTATGTCAGTCCCATGGCATGCATTAAACTGAATGGCTCCCTGTCTCCTCTGTACCCCCTGCAGAGGGGCACCAGACAGGGATGCCCTCTCACCCCGGCTCTGTTCGTCCTGGCCATGGAGCCTATTGCTGAGGCCCTCAGGAGCTCGGCTGAGGTTTGTGGTCTTACGGTGGGCTGGCTGGAGGAGATCTGCTGCTTTATTTGAATGACGCTGGTGACTCTCTGCGGGGCGCACTCGGTATCATGGATGCCTTTTCCTCCTTCACAGGGTTGAGAGTGAACTGGCACAAGTCTCAGCTGTTCCCAGTGGATGAGGGGGCCAGATCCTTCTCACCCTCCTCTCTCCCACTCCAGTGGGTTGATCAGTTTACCTATTTAGGTATTATCATCTCAAGAGAGAGTAGAGACTTTGTGCGGCTCAATCTTGACCCTGTCTTGGTAGCAATAAAACCAAACTGAAGGCATGGAGCAATCTTCCCCTTTTCCTCTTTGGGCACATCAATCTTTTCAAAATGAAAGTCCTCCCTAAATTTACGTAAATTTTTTCGGAACTCCCCACAATGGCTGACCAAAACTTTCTTTGATTCTCTTAAGCAACTCTTCCTCTCATTTATTTGGGGGCCTAAACTGCCTAGATTTAAATACACCACTTTGACCAGGCCTGTGGACAGTGGGGGCTTGGCTCTCCCTGATTGCCACAAGTATTTCTTGGCCACTCAGCTTGTGACCGCCCATTGGTGGTTGCAGCCAGACCTGACCAACTCTGCAGTGGTGCTGCAGGAGGCTATAGTGGGGTCTCTGGAGGCCTTGAAGGGGTTGCTATTCAGGGGGCCTAAAACGCCTCACCATCTCACCCCTTCTATGCGTACCACTATGCGTCCATGGAAGGTGGGTGAGGCGCTGAGGGCACCCCAGCCAAACTCCTGGTCTCCTCATACCCCCCTGTGGCTGAACCCTAACCTATCACAGTTCAATACCATCCCGGATCCACAGGCCTGGGCCTAATACAAAATACTGACCCTTGAGCATATTATCACCAACAGAGAGCTCACCCTCTTTCACGTTTTACGCACCGCATTTAATGTGCCTGCACGGGCCCATTTTAGGTATCTTCAAATCGCTCATGCACACAGGTGTCAGTTCTTAGGCCAACCAGTTGAATTGGCATACTCGGAGCTCGAATCCACCCTTCGGGTAAAGGACTTGGAGAAACCCACGCCTCAGCTCTACGGGTCCCTGCTTGTTGCTGCCGGCCCCCGAGTGGTCCTGCCTCCGCAGGAAATGGGTGGGGGACATACCGGAGCTGGACGAGGACGACTGGAGGGAGATTTGGGACTTTCCCTTCTCCCCTCTGGTCTCAGCTAGGGACAAACTGGTCCAATATAAAATTGTGCATAGAGCTCACTACATGTCTCACAGGCTGCACCAGATGTCGCTGACGCATTCTCCGGCGTGCTGGCGTTGCTCCTACCAACCGGGTGACCTTTTCCACATTTTTTGGGTTTGCCCAGCAATCGAACATTATTGGAAAGAAGTACTCCAGGTGATTGCTAAGGTCACGAAGACTCATGATCCTAAATATTGTCTGCTGGGGCTAGTAGAACAACTGTCACTGCTCAGAGCCAGGAACATATCCCTGCTATTGTACTATGCTCGTAAGGCCATTAGGATGAACTGGAAACAATCGTCTCCCCCCTCTGTCAGATTCTGGAAAAGTCTAGTGAATGCCAGTTTACCCCTGTATAAAGCCACCTACTCAGGCAGGGGTTGTCCACAAAAATTTTAAAAGGTATGGACCTGTTGGTTAGATGATAATGCCACGGCAACTGATGCAGTAACCAATTCCTAGATTAACAATACATCTCTAGTCTGTTAGTATATTGACCCAACTACTCTCATGTTGCATAATCCTGTTGGTACCAATTTGAGCACAGATTCTCCTGAACTGAACCTCTCCCCACATTGGGGTTATAGTATAAGTTAGTTTGTTTATGTTGTATGTTGTGCCCTGTTGCGGTATGTTGCCGCATCAGAAGAACTGCCCCTGCGTGGGCAAAGGTTTGGCCCCTGTGTGGGCTAATTTTGTATGCTAATAAAAAATGTAACCACTTAAGCCTGGTCCAGCTAAAGGACCAGGCTCCTTTTTGCGATTCGGCACTGCGTCGCTTTAACTGACAATTGCGCGGTCGTGCGACGTGGCTCCGAAACAAAATTGACGTCCTTTTTTCCCCACAAATAGAGATTCCTTTTGGTGGTATTTGATCACCCCTGCGGTTTTTATATACTGAGCTATAAACAAAAAAAGAGCAACAATTTTGAAAGAAAAAACGCATAATTTTTTACATTTTTCTATAATAAATATCCCCCCAAAATATATAAAAAACATTTATTTAGGCCGATATGTATTCTTCTACATATTTTTGGTAAAAAAAAAAAAAAAAAATCGCAATAAGCGTTTATTGATTGGTTTGCGCAAAAGTTATAGCGTCTACAAAATAGGGGATAGTTTTATGGCATTTTTATTAATAACTTTTTTTTTTACTAGTAATGGCAGCGATCAGCGAATTTTATTGTGACTGCGACATTATGGCGGACACATCGGACATTTTTTGACACATTTTTGGGACCATTGTCATTTATACAGCGATCAGTGATTCCTGTGTAAAGGACACTGGCATTGAAGGGGTTAACCAGTGGGTGGCAGTGTAGGGGTTAAGTGTTCCTAGGGGCGTGCTACTAACTGTGGGGGGGGCTGGGCTTTGTTTTAGGGAACACTGATCTCTGCTCCAATCACATGGAGCAGAGATCAGCGTCACTTGTTGCTAGGCAGAACGGGGAGATGCTGTTTACAACGGCATCTCCTCGGTCAGCTGCCCCGTGAGACGATCGCGGGTATGCCCGCAGGCGATCGAGTCCGCGGGACCTGCGACCGGACTCACGGGGGTCCCGATCGGCACGTGAGCGCGCCGCCGGCGGCAAGCTCGTGATGCCAGGGCGGCATTTAAAACTGAATGTACCGACGTGCATCGGCGTGCGCCGGTCGGGAAGTGGTTAAGCGGTTAATAAAAAAGATTTTGCAAAAAAAAAAAAATGTAGCGCAGTGCCATATTGTAAAAAAATCGTAAAAAATGGCCTGGTCAAGAGGGTGGGGGGAGTAAATCTTCCAGAGCTGAAGAGGGTAAAGTTGGCAGATCCATGTGGCTGTGAAGCCTCAGTAGCACAAAACAATGACACAAAGTACAGACCTGTTTTCAGCGTCTATATAAAGGCCCTTCGTAGGGAGCTGTAAACATTTTAAAGAGGAGACGTACTGTATATATATAATATAAACTGGTCATATAAGGGAAGTGTGGAGTGCCAGCCTCCCCCCATACAAATCTGGTGTCTGTCTCGGCCTGGTGAGGCTCCCAGAAGTGTCTAAACAAAATTACGAGCTGTAAAGTCCGGAGTGCCTAATGATCTGACAAGGCGCGAGCGCACGCCTATTCACATCATTGCGATTTCTGCAGCGGGAGACTTTTATAGGGATCTTTATGACCCGTCTCGGGGGAAAAATGTCGGGAGTCATTCATCATTCCATAAAACACACATATTTTACAAAGCTCTGTCTTGCATTCATATGGCTTTACACGTGCTGTCATTTAACCATCAGCCCTGGAAGGATTTACCCCCTTAACCACTTCAATACCGGGCACTTTCGCCCCCTTCCTTCCCAGCCCAATTTTCAGCTTTCATTGCTCTAGCGCTTTCAGTGACAATTGCGCGGTCATGCTACACTGTACCCAAATGAAATTTTTATCATTTTGTTCGCACATATAGAGCTTTATTTTGGCGCTATTTATTCACGACTCCGTTTTTTATTTTTTGCGATATAAGCGCAAAAAAGCGGAAATTTGGAAAAAAAACTATATTTTCTTTTTTCTATTTTAAAAGAAATCCAATAAAATCAAATTTTGTCATAAATTTAAGCCAAAATGTATTCTGCTACATGTTTTTGGTAAAAAAAATTCCGTTAAGTGTATAATAATTGGTTTGTGTGATCAGGGACATATGTACGCAAATGATCATGTACATATGTGTGCAGGTGATCACGTATATATGTGTGCAGATAATCATTGGGACATGTGATTTTAGTGGGACATATGTGGGGGACATGTTTTTATTATTTGGGGACATGTGTGTTATGGGGACATATGTGGGGACTGTGTTTACACTGTGTGGTGTGTTGTGTATTACACTAGACTGATGATCAGTGAGTAAAAAGCTGTAAAAAACAGCTCATACTCACTGATCATCAGCCGGCTGCAGCGATCTGCTCTCCTCTCCTCAGCGATGACTTCTGTGTGAGGAGAGGAGGAGCCGATTGCCTAGCAACCGGCTGTTTGTTTACATCACATGGTGGCCGTGATTGGACACGGCCGTCATGTGATCAGGAGGGCCAATCAGAGAGCCCTCCTACCGATCTGAGATGCGCCGTGTCCGGGTGACACGGGCGAATCGGGATCGCGCCGCTGCGCGGGCACGCGCGCGCGATCCCGCTCCTTCTGATGGACGTTCCTGAACGTCCTATCAGAAGTAGACGGCTCCCACCCAGCCGTATATGTGCATTGGCCGGGTGGGAAGTGGTTAATGACCAGGGGCAAAGGTTTGGCCCCTGTGTGGGCTAATTTTGTATGCTAATGAAAAATGTAACCACTTAAGCCTGGTCCAGCTAAAGGACCAGGCCCCTTTTTGCGATTCGGCACTGCGTCACTTTAACTGACAATTGCGCGGTCGTGCGACGCTGTACCCAAATAAAATTGACGTCCTTTTTCTCCCACAAATAGAGCTTGCTTTTGGTGGTATTTGATCACCTCTGCGTTTTTCATTTTTTGAACTATAAACAAAGAAAATACCGACAATTTTGGAAAAAAAAAAACAATATTTTTTTACTTTTTGCTATAATAAATAAAATAAATAAATGTCTTTATCAGTTTAGGCCAATATGTATTCTTCTACATATTTTTGGTAAAAAAAATACCAATAAGCATTTAATTGATTGGTTTGCGCAACAGTTATAGCGTCTACAAAATAGGGGATACGTTTATGCCATTTTTATTATAATTTTTTTTTTTTTATACTAGTAATGGCGGTGATCAGCGATTTTTAGCGGGACTGTGACATTGCGGCGGACAGATCGGACACGTTTGACGCTTTTTTGGAACCAGTGACATTATTATATAGCGATGACAGCTAAAAAGAGCCACTGGTTACTGTGTAAATGTTAGAAATGTGCGATTCGTTTCGTACGAAGCGGAAATTCTGACGAATTTCCAGAAATTTGTACATTCGTACGAATCCGAAATACGAATTTTTCTGCATACGAATTCCGTACGAAACACTAAATTTCATTTACGAATTTCGGATTCCAAATTCATAACGAAAATTCGCAATTAACGAAAAGTTAATGAACCTAAAAGTTCAAAACCCAGGAAGTCATCACAGCACAGGGATGGTGGGAACCCATCATAATGATAAATTCATCATAACGAACTTTCGTTATTTTAAAGAAAAGTTTACGAATCTAACGAAAATTCTAAATTCAAAACGTATTTCGTACGAATCCGAATTGAATTTCGTACACGAATTACGAAATAAGTTTTTTTTTTCGTACAGAATGAAACATAAAACATTTTTTTGACGGTGCCCATGCCTAGTCACTGGCAGGGAACGGGTTAACACGAGGGGACGATCAAGGGGTTAAATGTGTGTTCTCTAGAGAGGTGTTTCTAACTGTATGTATGGGGAGGGGACTGACTGAGAGTAGAGAGAGATTGCTGTTCCTGATCACTAGTAACAGAAGATCTCTCTCTACTTCCCTGACAGAACGGGGATGTGTGGCCTGCTGGCCACGCGCATCGGCTCCAGCGTCGCCCGCGTGCTACGTTTTTTTTTTTTTGCGCTATAAACAACAACAAAAAAAAAACCCGACAATTTTGAAAAAAAAAACACAATATTTTTTACTTTCTGCTATAATAAATATCCAAAAAAACAAGAACAAAAAAAACAACGAATTTCTTCATCAATTTAGGCCGATATGTATTCTTCTACATATGTTTGGTAAAAAAAAAAAAAAATCACAATAAGCGTATATTGATTGGTTTGCGCAAAAGTTATAGCGTCTTCAAAATAGGGTATAGATTTATGACATTTTTATTATTATTATTTTGTTTTATTAGTATTGGCAGCGATCTGTGATTTTTATTGGGACTGTGACATTGCGGCGGACAAATTGAACACTTTTTACACTTTTTGGGACCATTAACATTTATACAGCGATCAGAGCTAAAAATAGCCAATAAATACTGTACTAATATCATTGGCATAGAAGGTGTTAACACTAGGGGGCGATCAAGGGGTTAAATGTGTGTCCTAGGGAGTGATTCTAACTGTGGGTGGGGGGGGTGGGACTGCTTGGAGGAGGAGAGAGATCGCTATTCCTAATCAGTAGAAACAGCAGATCCCTCTCTACTTCCCTTACAGAACGGGGATCTGTCTGTTTACATTGACCGATCTCCGTTCTGTCTCAGGAACGCTCGCGGGTGCCCGGCAGACATCGAGGCCGCCGGGGCATGTGCATCAGCTCCTACGTCAAGCAGCGGGCGTGCGCCCCCTATACCCCTTAAAGCGCCCGTTGTACAGCCACAGCAATTTATGCAGGGGAGCCAACCCGTATTATGACAGTGGCAGGTCGGCATGTAGTTAAAGTCTATTAAATGTGTAAGTGATGAGCTTTATGTAAGTAATCATTGCAATATGTACTAAGGTCTATGCAAAGCCAAAACTTTCAGTATTAAACCCAAAAGCAAAAATTTTATATATTGCAGCCTACCAATCATTAGATGTGGTGCCTGCATTTGTTTTATTTTTAGCCTTTTCCCCATCTGCTTTCACCTGGTGATCTGGGCAACAACACACCTCCTGTATTAGTGAGACACAACTCTGGAGGAATGAGAACAGGGGGAACAGCAGGCAGAAGCATTGCCATTCTAGAGAGAGTGGAGTGTTAAATGTATTAACAGATTTAAATACACTAGCAAATTGAAGCCAAACTCCAGCACATATTTTATAATCAGTTACAGCAAATAGTTTTTTTTTTTTTACTTTTGGGATAAAGGTTTTACATGATTAAAGTGTAACTCCACTTTTGTTGAGAAAAAAAACATTCCCCTCGGTGTGATCTCTGTACATTGCAAGGATTATAACAACCTTGTTGCAGATTCCTACCTTTTGTTATTCTGAATAAATCCCTGTGTGTTTCTCTGTGCCTCTGGGCACAGTGGGTCTAATGGGAGTAGTTTCATAATTATCTGTCAGCTGTGCAGCTGCAGAGCACTAATGAGGAAATCCTGCATCCCTTTAGACGTGTTCCTATTGAAAGTATCTCTCATAAAATGATGTTTTTGTTGCAGGGGATGCCTAAAATCTGACTTGTATCATAGGCAGACTTCTGGGAAAATTGGTGAGCCAATCACACAAGCAGGAAATTATGTTTCTGGGGAGTGGTCAGCAGTGATGTAAGTTAAAATAAACAGAGTTACGTAACGCAGTTACTTTAGAGGGTAATGAGTAATCTAACTGATTACTCCTCCCCTCTTGGTAACGCCGTTCCCATTACTTGAGCGGCGTTACCGCAATTACGTCTACCGCCCGGGACCAGGTAGACGGGACTAGCGAGGGAAGTGAATGTCGCCGCCTCCATCGACGAGATTGACACCTCGTGAGCCCCGTCACCTGGTATGGATTTAAAGGGGTACCTCTAAGCTGAAAAAACATTGTGGGGGTCCCCCCAAAGTCCATACCAGACCCTTATCCGAGCACGCAGCCCGGCCGGTCAGGAAAGGGGGCGCGGATTTACGGCTACATCTCTTTGGTAAAAATAAACCAAATTAGTGCATATTATTTAGTCTATTTGAAAGTTATAGAGTCTACAAGCTGTGGTGCAAATCATTGAAAATTGATCTTGTGATAATGTGACTTTTACACAGGCTGGCCACAAACAGAGGCCCAACATGCAGGGAGTACCGTCAGGTGTTCTAGGAGCATAAATTACACCTCTAATTTCCTAACGACCTATTACATTTGTGAAGGCCCTGGAGCACCAGGACAGTAGAATTACCCACGAAATTACCCCATTTTGGAAAACAAACACCCCAAAGTATATTCTATGAAGCATTATGAGTCTTTTGAATAGTTAATTTTTTTACACAAGTCTTCAAAAAACGTGGAAAGAAAATACAAATCTTTTTTTTTTTTTACACAAAGTTGTCCATTTATAAGATATTTCTAACACATAGCATGTATATAGCAAAAATTACACCCCAAAATACATTCTGCTACTCCTCCTCAGTATTGCGATACCACATGTGTGAGACTTTTACACAGCCTGGCCATATACAGAGGTCCAACATGGAAGTGGTACCTTCAGGCGTTCTAGGAGCATAAATTACACATCTAATTTCGTTCCTACCTATCACACTTTTGAAGGCCCTGGAGCACCAGGACAATAGAATTACCCACAAAATGACCCCATTTTGGAAAGCAAACACCCCAATGTGTATTCTATGAGGCATGGGCTGCAAATAGGTACTCGGATACTCTGACGGGCAGGTGACAGGTACTCTGTTACTCCGACGGACTGGTGACAGGTACTCGGGTACTCCGACAGGCTGGTGACAGTTACTCGGGTACTCCGACGGGCTGGTGACAGGTACCCGGGTACTCCGACGGGCTGGTGACAGGTACTCGGGTACTCCGACAGGCTGGTGACAGTTACTCGGGTACTCCGACGGGCTGGTGACAGGTACTCGGGTACTCCGACGGGCTGGTGACAGGTACTCGGGTACTCCGACGGGCTGGTGACAGGTACTCGGGTACTCCGACAGGCTGGTGACAGGTACTCGGGTACTCCGACGGGCTGGTGACAGGTACTTGAGTACTCCGACGGGCTGGTGACAGGCATTCAGGTACTCAGATGAACTGTGACAGGTACTCGGGTACTCAGATGAACTGTGACAGGTACTCAGATGGGCTGTGACAGGTACTCAGGTACTCGGGTACTCAGATGGACTGTGACAGGTACTCAGGTACTCAGATGGGCTGTGACAGGTACTCGGGTACTCAGATGGGCTGACAGGTACTCAGGTACTCGGGTACTCAGATGGGCTGACAGGCACTCGGGTACTCAGATGGGCTGGGACAGGTACTCAGGTATTCAGATGGGCTGGGACAGGTACTTGGGTACTCAGATGGGCTGACAGATACTCAGGTACTCTGGGTACACAGATGGGCTGGGACAGGTACTCGGGCTCTCAGATGGGCTGGGACAGGTACTCGGGTACTCAGATGGGCTGGGACAGGTACTCAGGTACTCGGGTATTCAGATGGGCTGACAGATACTCAGGTACTCAGGTACTCAGATGGGCTGGGACAGGTACTCAGGTACTCGGGTACTCAGATGGGCTGGGACAGGTACTCAGGTACTCGGGTACTCAGATGGGCTGACAGATACTCAGGTACTCGGGTACACAGATGAGCTGGGACAGGTACTCGGGTACTCAGATGGGCTCGGACAGGTACTCGGGTACACAGATGGGCTGACAGATACTCAGGTACTCAGATGGGCTGGGACAGGTACTCAGGTACTTGGGTACTCAGATGGGCTGGGACAGGTACTCGGGTACTCAGATGGGCTGTGATGGGTGATGACAGGTACTTTGATGGGTGGTGACAGGTCATCTTTATTGGGGGGGTAATCAGTGTGTGTTGGTGTACAGTGAGCGGTAACGAGATGTTACCGCAATCTCCTCCTCACACAAGATCAGTGTGTGAGGAGGAGAACCCGGTAACATCTCGTTACCACGGCTTGTTTACATTCTGTGACCGGCTGTGATTGGACACAGCCGGTCACGTGGTAAAGAGACAATTTCATTGGCTCTTTACTGCGATTGGGGTTGGGCTGTGTCAGGGTGACAAGCCGCATCCCCGATCGGCGCTCTGAACGCGCCCTAGGCGCATGCACTAGCGCTGTAATGGCATAGTACATGTGACCGGCTGTGATTGGACGCGGCCAGTCACATGTTTCGGGGAGGGGGGTCAATGGGGAGGAAAATCCCACAGATCGGGGATGGGCTGTGTCCGAGGGACACAGCTCATCCACGATCGCAGCGCTGCGGGCCCCCGCAGGAACGAAGCAATACCGAGGCCATCATATGACGTCCACCCAGGATGGGAGATCCCATCTGTGGCCATCATTTAACTATGGCCCGGTATTGAAGTGGTTAAGGTGGTGCCGTGGCCTTTACTGTGACCTGGAAAAAGTGTGTGGGCCCCTCAGGCTCTATAGGGGAGGGATGGAGCCCGTCCTGGCTCCTGCAAAGGTTCAAGAAAGGGAAGGTAACCCCTGGAAATCTATGGCATCCTACTGTAATGAATGGAGTGGCAACCTCAGGCTGGACTCTGACCAGGCCACGCCCCCAACACGTTTCACTCCTCCCCTGGAGCTTAGTCATGGGGATAGGGAACTCATGAGTATGGGGAGTATTTAAGTATCATCGGTAGTCACCCGTTAGGTGCAAAAAGGTAGCAGGTGTGGGCAGGGCTCGAGTCCTGCGGGAACGCGTGAGAACGGCGTCCTGCACTTTTTTCACAGCAGGAACGCCATTCCATTTGAAGGACTAGAGCCGCCCGAGCCGAATGAGATGTATGCAGAGTAGTGCAGGAAGCGCCTGTCTGTAATAGGTTCTCTCTCTTGTCACGCAGCGTTGTTCTCTCCCCAACAGCACCTCCTCTCTTCTTGTCTATCCCCATTGGCATGTGACATCATCTGGGATAGACAAAAAGAGAGGAGGGGCCGCCAGGGAGCGAACAGCGCTGCATGACATGAGAGAAAACTTACTACAAACGCTTCCTGGGCTACTCTGCATACTGGCAAGTAAGATCCCCTGATGTGCCCTGTAATGTGCCCCCTGATGTGCCCCATGCCCTGATGTGCTATGTGCCCCGTGCCCTGATGTGCTATGTGCCCTGTTGTGCCCCATAATGTGCCCTGTTGTGCCCCATAATGTGCCCTTATGTGCCATAATGTGCCCCGATGTGCCATGTGCCCCATTCCCTGATGTGCCCTGTGCCCTGATGTGCCATGTGGCCTGATGTGCCCCATACCCTGAGGTGCCCCGTGCCCTGATGTGCCCCGTTGTTCTATTATTTTTTTTTTTTTGGTGGAGGAGGAGTGGATCTTGGGCAGGAGTTCCCACACTATTTTCCCCAGTGCTTGACCCCTGGGTGTGTGTAATTAATTGTGATTGGTGTTAGTATGGTGGAAAGGATCTAATAGTGCAATTTAGCCTAGAGTGCTCCCCTCTGTGCAATGTAGACTATTGTGAGCGCAAGAAAAATATATAAGCATTTATACTCCTACAGTATTTGGGCCAATAAGCAAAAAAACGAACACATTGTATTAAAACATATGCGATAAAAATAATAAATGTTTTTTGATTCATATTCATAGTTAGAACGATATTTGCAAAATAATGTTTTTTTTGTTATTGACTACAATTTCATGTAGAAAGAGAGGAGAAATGGATTCCCTAATAGTTCCAAAACACCCTCAATGTTGTGCAATAATAAATCATATATAGATGTTATACATAACGATGTGTTGAATATGTAAATATATGAGTATGGGGGTCACAACTATTTGTGCATAGATACAGGGCCTTGCAAAAGTATCCCCCCCCCCTTGGCATTTTTCGTGTTTTGTTGCCTCACAGCCTGGAATTAACATGGATTGTTTGAGGATTTGCATCATTTAAATTACAGAATATGCTCACAACTTTGAAGATTTTTTTTTATTGTAAAGCAAACAACAAATAGGACAAAATAACAGAAAAAGTCAATGTGCAGAACTATTCACTCCCTAAAGTCAATACTTTGTAGAGCCGCCTTTTGTGGCTATCAAAGTCCCAAGTCGCTTTGGATAAGTCTCTATGAGCTTGCCAAATCTTACCACTGGGATTTTTGCCCATTTCTGCTCCAGCTCCTTCAAGTTGGATGGTTTGCGCTTGGGAACAGCAATCTTTAAGTCTAACCACAGATTTTCTATTGGATTGAGGTCTGGGCTTTGACTAGGCCATTCCAACACATTTACATATTTCCCCTTAAACCACTCAAGTGTTGCTTCAGCACTGTGTTTGGGGTCATTGTCCTGCTGGAAGGTGAACCTCCGTCCTAGCCTCAAATCACACACAGAGTGCTACAGGTTTTGCTCAAGAATATCCCTGTATTTAGCACCATCCACCTTTCCCTTAACTCTGACCAGTTTCCCAGTCTCGACTGCTGAAAAACATCCCCACAGCACGATGTTGCCACCACCATGCTTCACAGTGGGGATGGTGTTCTTTGGGTGATGTGATGTGTTGGGTTTGCACCAGATATAGCATTTTCTTTGATGGCCAAAAAGTTGCATTTTAGTCTCATCAGACCAGAGCACCTTCCTCCATACATTTTGGGAGTTTCCCACATGGGTTTTCACAAACTCAAAATGTGCCATTTTGTTTTTTTGCTGAAAGTAATGTCTTTCTTCTGGCCACTCTGCCATAAAGCCCAACTCTATGGAGCGTACGGCTTATTGTCGTCCTATGTACAGATACTCCAGTCTCTGCTTTGGAACTCTGCAGCTCCTCCAGGGTTACCTTAGGTCTCTGTGCTCCTCTCTGATTAATGCCCTCCTTGCCCGGTCCGTGAATTTTGGTGTGCCGCTGTCTCTTGGCAGGTTTGCTGTTGTGCCATGTTCTTTCCATTTAGTTATGATAGATTTGATGGTGCTCCTAGGGATCATCAACGATTTTCATATTTTTTTATAACCTAATCCTGGCATGTACTTCTCAACAACATTGTCCCTTACTTGTTTGGAGAGTTCCTTGGTCTTCATGGCAGTGTTTGGTTATTGGTGCCTCTTGCTTAGGTGTTGCAGCCTCTGGGGCCTTTCAAAAAGGTGTGTATACAGGTGAAACTCTAAAAATTTGAATATCGTGCAAAAGTTCATTTATTTCACTAATGCAAATTAAAAGGTGAAACTAATATATGAGATAGACTCATTACATGCAAAGCAAGATAGTTCAAGCCGTGATTTTTCATAATTGTGATGATTATGGCTTACAGCTCATGGAAACTAGGGTTGCCACCTTTTCTTCATGTCAAACCCGAACACTTTAGTGGCGCACAGCAATTGTTTTTTTATAGTATAAACTATACATATATTTTGCAATTAAATAACATTTCTAATCTAAATGAAGTTAATCACTAGAGTTCCCCTTTACATCAGAGGCCACAGAGTTCCCTTTACATCTGAACTCACAGAGTTCCCTTTACATCTGAACTCGCAGAGTTCCCTTTCCCTGTAAGGGGGGACTCTGCAGACTCTGACATAAAGGATCCTCAGGGAACCCTGAGTTAAGGGGGAACAATGAGAACTCTGATGTACGGAGAGAGGACTCTGATCTAAGGGGGAACACTGAGAACTCTGATGTACGGAGAGGACTCTGATCTAAGGGGGAACACTGAGAACTCTGATGTACGGAGAGGACTCTGATCTAAGGGGGAACACTGAGAACTCTGATGTACGGAGAGGACTCTGATCTAAGGGGGGACACTGAGAACTCTGATGTACAGAGAGGACTCTTATGTAAGAGGGAACACTGTGGCCTCTGGTGTAAAGGGGAACTCTGATGTAAGGGGTGCTCCGAGAACCCTGATTTACCTTAGTGTACTCACTCAGATGCAGGAGAGAGAAGGGGGGAGACTTCAGTCACAGGCTGAGATGGATGGTGAGCTCACTCACCCCTTGGCAGTCAGGACCTCTCATCCAGATATATCTTAGGCTGCTGGACTTCAATTTTCCGGCCCCCATTTTCCTTTTCTGAAGCACAGCGCCTGGCATTGGAGTGTGGGCAGACAAAGAGAGGAAGAGGCGCAGATCAAGCCCTCTCTCCTCTCTCGTCTGTGTGGGGGAGGGGTAATTGTTAATACTGGCTTTGGCCAGTGTGAAAGAGAGTGTAACAGACACTCTTGGCTTACACAACTGCAGCCGGCAACCCTGCTGGAAAGCCATAGTCTGGTCTGAATAATGTGTGGTCTGAAACCCGAACGCATGATTCCAAACCCGAACTGTCCGGGTGAATCCCGGACAGGTGGCAACCTTAATGGAAACCCCAAATCCGCAATCTCAAAAAATTAGAATATTGTGAAAAGGTGAGATATTCTAGGCTCAAAGTGTCCCACTCTAATCAGCTAATTAAGCCATAACACCTGCAATGGGTTTCTGAGTCTTTAAATGGTCTCTCAGTCTGGTTTGGTAGGAATCACAATCATGGAAAATACTGCTGACCTGACAGTTGTGCAGAAAACCATCATTGACACCCTCCATAAGGAGGGAAAGCCTTAAAAGGTAATTGCAAAAGAAGTTGAATGTTCCCAAAGTGCTGTATCAAAGCACATTAATAGAAAGTTATGTGGAAGGGAAAAGTGTGGAAGAAAAAGGTGCACAAGCAGCAGGGATGACACACAGACGGATCCTGGACATGGGCTTTAAATGTCGTATTCCTCGTGTCAAGCCACTCCTGAACAACAAACCACGTCAGAAGCGTCTTACCTGGGCTAAAATAAAACAGACCTGGGAAAATGGGGGCAGACAAGGCAATTGGGACTTTGTGTGAAATAAGTCAATAAGGCAGAATGAGTCATTAAATGTACACAACAAATATTTATTGATACCCCATGAGAGCATATAATGATACAAACATTAAATCAATAAGTATGGTGCAGAGTAGACAAAACATGATAATTATATCACATTATGGTAAAATAGTAGTATATTAGTGTCAGGTCACCTTGAGGCCAGGTGACAGATGCACACCGTAGGGATTAGGAGTGCACCGCAAGTTTGTGGACCCTACGGCTGACTGTTGCTGACAGAGGTCAAGGTGATAGGAAGGCAGGGCCGCCAGAACACCAAGATGGATCCCACCGGGGTTAGAGCGTAAGATTCCCTGGGGCGCAGAGTCTAAGAGCCAGCAGGTGTTCACCAGAGCCTCGAGTGGTGAGGATGGACTTGGCTGCAACTGGCTCCAGGTCGCGACCCCCAGTGTCCCCCAGCTCGCACCCACAGTAGGCAACAGGAGGATAGGGATCGTGAGGGACAAAGCCAAGGTCGGGGCCACAAGCAGACAGGAATAGTCGGGGACATGCCAAAAGGTCAGGATCACAGGCAAACAGGGATGGTCAAGGACACGCCAAAGTCGGTAACGGAATAACAGCAGAGCACACGGCAGGTAACAGGAAGCTAACACACAAAGGTTGATCATCAGGGTTGGCCTGCAGTGCACAGGTTAATATAGAGCTCTCTGATAGGAACTAGGGTGGAGCCATGCCAGAGGATGGATAATAAAAGCAGTCAGGTTAGGGTCAGCTGGTCTCTAGAAATGAACACATGGAGACAGGTAAGCAGACAAACTCTATTGCATAACCATGACAATTAGACACTGTAACACATGATAAATGATAGTAGCATTACACCCAACATGTATATACACAGTCAAAATTGTATTAAAATAGAATGGATGACTCAGACATTGAGATCGCATGATTGGTACCTGATTGCTCTGACATGACATCAAATATATATAAATGCTTGACGCGTTTTGTGGAAGTTTGTTCACTCATCAGGAGCAGCTAACTGGGAATCCCTATAATATAATATAAATTGGTAATTAATGATATTTAATTACAACAGGAAGAGAGGGAACTCTTACCTATGGGTATATAGTATAATAGTAGTAAGGCATATGTAGTAATGTTCATAATGGTAGGCGGTACCAGGGGATGAGTAAAGCACCCTCCTGGGAGCTGAGGAGGTTATCAAGCGGCAGCAAGGCAGGGCAAACCAGGGATCACGTGTGAAGATATACAACAAAAGAGTCCCCCTTCCAACACTGTAGTGTAGAATATGAACCCAAAGGGTAGCTGTAATATATAATATTGTATAATAGTGAGCAAAATGGGTATTATACTAAGAAACCACAAGATGGAAGATAAAGTGTGGGGAAGTAATGAAGGAACAAATGAAAAGGCATATAAAGGCCGCGTACACACGGGCGGATTGTCTGCCCAACTTAGTCCGCTGAACCGTGTTTCAGTGGACAATCCGCTCGTGTGTGGGCTTCAGCGGACTTTTTCAGCGGACAGTCTGACGGACTTAGTCTTTCGGAATTTCCGTAATTTTGTCCGTCCAAACTTGGTTTTGTCCGTCCAAACTTGGTTTCAGCGGACAGTCCGCTCGTGTGTAGGCAAGTTGGACGGACTAAGTATGGCGCATGCTCAGAAAGGATTTACACGGCCGAAGGTTGCATTGCAGTGTATTGGACGTCGTTTTTCTAGTCCCGTCGTACGTGCTGTACACGTCATCGCGCAAGCTTTCAGCGGACTGTCTGTTCATCGTGTGTGGTCAAGTCCGTTCATTCAAAAGTTGAACGGATTGTCTGTCGGATTGTCTGACGAACTTAGTTGGGCAGACAATCCGCCCGTGTGTACGCGGCCAAAGAGCACCCAAGTGTGTGCGAGATGCAGTAATGCAAGAAAAATATAAAATTTAGACAAAGGACAACCCACCAAGAACACCAATTACCAGGAATAAACAACAGGGAATTACAGTGGGACAAAAAAGTATGAGAGGCCTGTTTGCTGCAGAGAGCAAATTTTGCATTTCATTTGGAAACCAAGGACCCAGATTATGGAGGAGGAATGGAGAGGCGCACACTGTAAGATGCTGGAAGTCCAGTGTGAGGTTTCCACAGTCTGTGTAGATTTGGGGAGCCGTGTCATCTGCTAGTATTGGTCCACTGTGTTCATTAAGTCCAGGGTCAACGCAGACGTCTACCAGGTGATTTTGGAGCACTTCATGCTTCCTTCCACAGATGAGCTCTATGGGGATGCTGACTTCATTTTCCAGCAGGACTTGGCACCTGCCCACACTGCCAAAAGCACCAAAACCTGGTTCAATGACCGTGGGATTACTGTGCTTGATTGGCCAGCAAACTCACCTGACCTGAACCCCCATAGAGAATCTGTGGGGCATTGCCAGGAGAAAGATGAGAGACATGAGACCGAACAATGCGGAAGAGCTGAAGGCCGCTATTGAAGCATCTTGGTCTTCCGCGGGACTCACAATATTGTTCTATGTACAATCTATGTACAATCCTTGTTTTATTGATTGCATGTAATATTCTAATTTTCTGAGATTGTGGATTTGGGGTATTCATGAGCTGAAAGCCATAATCGTCACAATTATTACAAATCACGTCTTGAACTATCTTGCTTTGCATGTAATGAGTCTATATCATATATTATTTTCACCTTTTAAGTTGCATTAGTGAAATAAATTAACTTTTGCCCGATATTCTAATTTTTCGAGTTTCACCTGTATGTAATCACAGATCATGTGACACTTAAGCCCCATACACACTATCAGATTATCTGCTGAGTTTTTCCTTCAGATTTACCAAAACCATATAATATGAGGACAAATCTTAGGAGTTTCAATGTGTATGCAATCAGGCAGGCCCTTCTACTACATGGTTTTGGTAAATCTGAAGGAAAAACTCAGCAGATAATCTGATAGTGTGTATGGGGCTTTAGATTGCACACCGGTGGACATCATTTCACTAATTATGTGACTTCTGAAGGTAATTAGTTGCACCAGAGCTTTTTATGGGCTTCATAACAAAGGGGGTGAAATCATAAGCACATGCCAATTAAAACTATTTTTCAGAAATAAAAAAACGAACATGTATATATTTTTCTAATTTTACTTCACCAACTTAGACTATTGTGTTCTGATCCATCACATATAATTCAGATTAAAAAAAACATTGAACTAAAGACTATAATGTAACAAAAGCACTGTAGCTGAGGCAAGTCGGTATATCAATGTGTTAATAGTTCAGGCACTGTTAATGAGACACTCCTTCATAATAGTGGGTAATGTCCCACTCGTAGTTAAAGGGGTTGTAAAGGAATAAGGTTTATCTTAATGCAATCTATGCATTAAGATAAAAAACCTTCTGTGTACAGCAGCCTCCCTCAGCTCCCCTACTTACTGTGAGCCCCATCTCTTTTTAACGATGTCCACGATTTCCTTGGCCATCCGGGACTATTCTACTTCTTGAATTGCCATTGGCTCCAGCAGCTGTCAATAAAAGTTGGTTAGCTAATCAGGGTAAAGAGGGGGCGGGGCCGAACAGCAGCTGCGTGTCGGAATGGGCACACGGAGCTGCAGCTCGGCTCGGGTGCACCCGGAGTGAGTTGCGTGGCTATGGGGACCCTCGTCAGGAGGGATAGGCCAGGAGCAACAAAGAGGGACCCGAGAAGATGAGGATCGGGTCTGCTCTGTGCAAAACCAACTGCACAGAGGAGGTAAGTATAACATGTTTGTTATTTTTTAATTTTATTTTTTAACCACTTATAGACCGGACCATTTTGCTGGTCAAAGACCAGACCACTTTTTGCGAGTCGCTTTAACTGACAATTGCGCGGTCGTGCGACGTGGCTCCCAAACAAAATTGACGTCCTTTTTTTCCCACAAATAGAGATTTCTTTTGGTGGTATTTGATAACCCCTGCGGTTTTTATTTTTTGCGCTATAAACAAAAATAGAGCGACAATTTTGAAAAAAATCGCATTATTTTTTACTTTTTGTTATAATAAATATCCCCCAAAAATATATAAAAAAAACATTTTTTTCCCTCAGTTTAGGCCGATACGTATTCTTCTACATATTTTTGGTAAAAAAAATCGCAATAAGCGATTATTGATTGGTTTGCGCAAAAGTTATAGCGTTTACAAAATAGGGATAGTTTTATAGCATTTTTATTAATAGTTTTTTATAATTTTTTTTTTTACTAGTAATGGCGGCGATCAGCGATTTTTATTGTGACTGCGACATTGTGGGGGGACACATCGGACATTTTTTACACATTTTTGGGACCATTGTCATTTATACAGTAATCACTGCTATATAAATGCAGTGATTCCTGTGTAAATGACACTGGCAGTGAAAGGGTTAACCAGTGGGTGGCAGTGTAGGGGTTAAGTGTTCCTAGGGGTGTGTTACTAACTGTGGGGGGGGTTGGGCTTTCATTTAGTGAAAACTGATCTCTGCTCCAATCACATGGAGCAGAGATCAGCGTCACTAGTTGCTAGGCAGAATGGAGAAATGCTGTTTACACGGCATTTCCTCCATTCAGCCATCCCGTGAGACGATCGCGGGTATGCCCGCGGCGATCGAGTCCGCGAGACCCGCGACCGGACTCACGGGGGTCCCGACCGGCACGCGAGCCCGACGCCGGTGGCGCGCTCGCGATGGCAGGGCGGCATTGAAGATTGGACGTACCTGTACGTCAATATGCCTGCCCGTGCCATTCTGTACATTGTACATCGGCGTGCGCTGGTCAGGAACCGGTTAAACAAGACTTTACAATCACTTTAAGACCTCTAGGAATTCTTGTATCCATCCTAAAGATCCAAAAGACCTCCCTTTTGCAAAGAAGGGAGAAGCGGTCTCTGCACAACAGTTGACTTTTTTGATAATTTGGACTTTGAAGGTCTGTATATTTCGTTGATGAAATCGGTTGAAGTGTTTCGCTGTGTTCGTATTTTTGTTGGTTACGCTGTAATTCCAAGCATGCGTGGAACTTTGTGCGTCAGAATTGTGTACACACAATCCGAATTTAGAACAAACGGATTTTGTTGTTGAAAAATTTGAGATCCAGATCTCAAATTTTGTGTGTCGGAAATTCCGATGGAAAATGTCTGATGGAGCTTACACATGGTCGGAAATTTCCGACAAAAAGCTCCCATCGAACATTTTCCGGCGGAAAATCCGACCGTGTGTACACGGCATATTTGTGGGGGAAAAAAAAGACAAAAATGTTATTTGGGTACAGCGTCACATGACCGCGCCATTGTGAGTTAAAGTAACGCAGTGCCGTATTGGCAAAAATTGCCTGGTCATGAAGGAGGGGGTTTTATCTTACAGGGCTGAAGTGGTTAATATTATGTGCGGCCTTTTTTTAATGTCAAGGAGAAAGTTGACCATCACTGGTTTATACAGATCTTTGCACAGAGCTAAATAAAAGACAATCAAAGAATTTCAATCAAGAATTTGTTTGCAAAAGAGGGGCAGTATGTAAAAAGATTGCTGACAATGGAGTCTACTGGGCACATAAACTGGCACGTCAGTTGGGTGAATAGGCACCTGTTGAGTTTGGAATGTCTGACCACCATCTAAGGTCTGTGGGCTGCTGTAAAACAATGCATCTAGCATTAAATGAATCCCTGTTTGCTTATTTGAGAAAAAGCACTTTGAAGAGTGTAGTAGGCACAGCTTTGTAGCTCTGCAAATGATCTGTGTCACACAGACGATGATTTTCCTTCCCATACAAGAAATACTTCCCATACAAGGAGTTTGGCATGGGCCCAGCTCGTCCAGATCAGTAGAGCAAGCACTGCCCTCCTGCAAAGTGATGGGAAGGGAGACAGGCTAAAGGCATAGAGGGAAACTGGGCACACGGATATCTGTCTGGAAGCAAAGAAACAGAACTCACAGCACCTGGAACATAGAGAGTATAGGGCATAAAAACTAAAAAAAAAGCAAAAAAAAATGGAAAATAGCCACAAGTAGAACTGACAGCGGTGCCGTGTATCTGCACATTCCAGTAATCCGAGAGACCGCAGTGATGAAATGGGAGTTGGGAACATAACCTACTAAACACCTAGCAAAAAATCAGCTGAGAGGGGGTGCTCAGACGGGGAGGGGAGCGCCGTGTTTATTCCAGATGTTGGTGAAGCAGCTGGAGCTGAAGTTGAAGTAGCAGGAAGCAGAAGTAACTTAGTACAGAGAACAAAATTACTGAGGATTAAGAACAAGTCAATTTTCTGCATCCGGCCGGAGCTTTCTCCTCTGCCCCAGGGACCGGGAATCCAGCTCCTGACACAGAATGGGCTCCAGCAGCATCCTTCCTGATGGATTTTTAAGAATGTTCTTGTGTTTTGGAAGGACCTAGGAGCTGTATACAGAAAACCCTCTCTTCTAACTGATGCAAGGTGAGCTCATTCTTTTACCTTTATCACCTAAAGCAGCTATTCCTAACTAGTTTCCTCCAGAGGTTGCTAGAGGTTCCTTGAGCTGTGGCTGATTGACTGGGAGGTTAGTGTGATGGTACCTGCATAGTTGCACAGCTAGTAGCACCTAAAAAAAGCCAGTGGCATGGCACCAATGATCTTTATATCTCCATTACCATCCTTGCTGATGTAGTCTTAAGAATAGTCTTATGTCTTGGAAGGACCTAGGAGCTGTATCCAGAAGTTCCTCTCTTCTCACCGATGCAAGGGGAGCTCATTCGTTTTAACAATTAAAACCTAGAGCAGTCATTCTCAACTAAGGTTCCTCCAGCGGGTGCTAAGAGCTCATTGAGCTGTGGCTGATTGACCTCCTATTTGATGGTGCCTGCATAGTTCCATGGCTAATACCACTTGAAAAAGCTTCTGGCATGACACCAATAGTCTTTTTGGTTCCAGCAGTATCCTTCCTGATGTATTCCTAAGATTAATTGTATGTCTTGGAAGGACCTAGGAACTGTATGAAGAAGCTCCTCTCTTCTCACTGATGCAAGGTGAGCTTGTGCTTTTAACTATTACAACCTAGAGCAGTCATTCTCAACTAAGGCTCCTCCAGAGGGTGCTAGGAGTTCCTTGAGCTGGCATTGATTGATTTCTCATTTGATGGTGCCTGCATAGTTTTATGGCCAATGCCACTCGAAAAAGCCAGTGGCATGACACCAATGATCTTTTTTTAGCTCCAGCAACATCCTTGCTGATAGATTCTTAAGAAAGTTCTTGTGTTTTGGAAGGACCTAGGAGCTGTATGCAGAAAACCCTCTCTTCTAACTGATGCAAGGTGAGCTCATTCTTTTACCTTTATCACCTAAAGCAGCCATTCCTAACTAGTTTCCTCCAGAGGTTGCTAGAGGTTCCTTGAGCTGTGGCTGATTGACTGGGAGGTTAGTGTGATGGTACCTGCATAGTTGCACAGCTAGTAGCACCTAAAAAAGCCAGTGACATGGCACCAATGGTCTTTATATCTCCATTACCATCCTTGCTGATGTAGTCTTAAGAATAGTCTTATGTCTTGGAAGGACCTAGGAGCTGTATCCAGAAGTTCCTCTCTTCTCACCGATGCAAGGGGAGCTCATTCGTTTTAACAATTAAAACCTAGAGCAGTCATTCTCAACTAAGGTTCCTCCAGCGGGTGCTAAGAGCTCATTGAGCTGTGGCTGATTGACCTCCTATTTGATGGTGCCTGCATAGTTCCATGGCTAATACCACTTGAAAAAGCTTCTGGCATGACACCAATAGTCTTTTTGGTTCCAGCAGTATCCTTCCTGATGTATTCCTAAGATTAATTGTATGTCTTGGAAGGACCTAGGAACTGTATGAAGAAGCTCCTCTCTTCTCACTGATGCAAGGTGAGCTTGTGCTTTTAACTATTACAACCTAGAGCAGTCATTCTCAACTAAGGCTCCTCCAGAGGGTGCTAGGAGTTCCTTGAGCTGGCATTGATTGATTTCTCATTTGATGGTGCCTGCATAGTTTTATGGCCAATGCCACTCGAAAAAGCCAGTGGCATGACACCAATGATCTTTTTTTAGCTCCAGCAACATCCTTGCTGATAGATTCTTAAGAAAGTTCTTGTGTTTTGGAAGGACCTAGGAGCTGTATGCAGAAAACCCTCTATTCTAACTGATGCAAGGTGAGCTCATTCTTTTACCTTTATCACCTAAAGCAGCCATTCCTAACTAGTTTCCTCCAGAGGTTGCTAGAGGTTCCTTGAGCTGTGGCTGATTGACTGGGAGGTTAGTGTGATGGTACCTGCATAGTTGCACAGCTAGTAGCACCTAAAAAAGCCAGTGACATGGCACCAATGGTCTTTATATCTCCATTACCATCCTTGCTGATGTAGTCTTAAGAATAGTCTTATGTCTTGGAAGGACCTAGGAGCTGTATCCAGAAGTTCCTCTCTTCTCACCGATGCAAGGGGAGCTCATTCGTTTTAACAATTAAAACCTAGAGCAGTCATTCTCAACTAAGGTTCCTCCAGCGGGTGCTAAGAGCTCATTGAGCTGTGGCTGATTGACCTCCTATTTGATGGTGCCTGCATAGTTCCATGGCTAATACCACTTGAAAAAGCTTCTGGCATGACACCAATAGTCTTTTTGGTTCCAGCAGTATCCTTCCTTATGTATTCCTCAGATTAATTGTATGTCTTGGAAGGACCTAGGAACTGTATGAAGAAGCTCCTCTTTTCTCACTGATGCAAGGTGAGCTTATGCTTTTAACTATTACAACCTAGAGCAGTCATTCTCAACTAAGGCTCCTCCAGAGGGTGCTAGGAGTTCCTTGAGCTGGCATTGATTGATCTCTCATTTGATGGTGCCTGCATAGTTTTATGGCCAATGCCCCTCGAAAAAGCCAGTGGCATGACACCAATGATCTTTTTTTTAGCTCCAGCAACATCCTTGCTGATGGATTCTTAAGAAAGTTCTTGTGTTTTGGAAGGACCCAGGAGCTATGTCCAGAAATGCCTTTCTTCTCCCTGATGCAAGGTGAGCTCATTATTTTAACCATTACCACATAGAGCAGTATTTCTTAACCAGGGTTCTATGGTATGCCAGGGTTCATCCAGAGATTGCTAGCGGTTCCTTGAGTTGCAGTTGATTGACCAGGTCAGTGTGATGGTACCTGCATAGTTCCACAGCCAATGGCACTTGAAAAAGTCAGTGGCAAGACACCAGTGATCTTTTTAGCTCCAGCAGCATCCTTCCTGATGTATTCCTAAGAATATTCTTATGTCTTGGAAGGACCTAGGAGCTGTATCCAGAAACTCCTGTGGAACTCTGCAGCTCCTCCAGGGTTACCTTAGGTCTCTGTGCTGCCTCTCTGATTAATGCCCTCCTTGCCCGGTCCGTGAGTTTTGGTGTGCGGCCGTCTCTTGGCAGGTTTGCTGTTGTGCCATGTTCTTTCCATTTGGTTATGATAGATTTGATGGTGCTCCTAGGGATCATCAAAGATTTGGATATTTAACTGCCCTAGCGTCGGTTTTTGTCCGTCGCACTAGCATACACACAAGCAGATTTCTCCATAGGATCTGGGTCTGGCGGAGTTCCGGCGAAAAAATTTGAAACATGTTCTATTTCTAAAGTCCATCAGATTTTTGGACAGCAAAGGTCCGATGAAGCCCACACACGATCGAATTGTCCGACGGATTCGGTTCGTCGGACCTTTGCTGTCGAAAAGTCCGGTCGTGTGTACGTGGCATTATTGTCACCTGATCTGTAGTAAAACTAATAGATACTCTAAATCCCTTAATGCAATATTGTCTCTGCTATACATTAAATACTGCATCCAAAGCAAAAAAATAATAAAAAAAATATGATAATATACACACCCTGAAGAGTAAAACTACATCATTTCATTAGCTATATATAGCAAGTTACAAAATAGATCTAAAATCCCCTAATCCCTCACAAAATAAAACAAGGGAAGTTGCAAAGATAATAAATGACTCCCACGTGTTTTAGATCCTCCCCCAAAAAACATTTAAACCAGACCATCCATATAATCCATCCTATCCACAATGGAGATGGAGATATGCATTCAGTGAATTCCTCCCTCCCTTTGATAAAGAGCACTTCCAGAGTAGCGTTTTGCCAGTGGTATCGCAGCGCTGCCCCATTGATTTCAATGGGGAGGAGCATTGGAGGAGCGGGCTTTCACACTGGAGCGGTGCGCTGACAGGACACTAAAAAAAGTCCTGCTAGCAGCATCTTTTGGAGCGGAGGAGCTCCTGGCCATTGAAATAAATGGGGCAGCGCGGCTATACCGCCAGGATAGCGCTGCTGCAGCAGCGCTTTGCGGTGGATTTAACCCTTTCCCGGGCGCTGGCGGGGGGTAAAAATGCCCGCTAGCGGCTGAATAGCGCTGCAAATTTGCCATTAAAGAGCGCTAAAAATAGAGGTGCTTTACTGCTGACACACCCACCGCCCCAGTGTGAAAAGGGCCTTACTGTTAAATATTGAAAGCGCTAATGACTTTTAATCCACTTTTCATATATTAAGGTGTAAAAGTGTTAAAATAAAATTGGGTGTACCAAAAAACTTGGTGGGAGGGTCAGTGGGCCGATTCGGTGGGACAACCAGTGGGCGGGCCCTGGAGAATGTTGGGGGTCGGGCCCCGGGGGGCCCAGGCCTAAAGCTGTGTAAGGGGCCCTAAAATTTCTGATGGCTGCCCTGACTCCTGCTGGAAGACAAACCCCCACCCCAGTCTCCAGTCTTTTACAGACTCTAACAGGTTTCTTCTAAGATTGCCTTGTATTTGGCTCCATCCATCTTCCCATCAACTCTGAAATTCTTCCCTGTCCCTACAGAAGAAAAGCATCCCATAACATGATGCTGCCACCACCATGTTTCACAGTGGGGATGGTGTGTTCAGGGTTATGTGCAGTGTTCATTTTCCACCACACATAGCGTTTTGATTTCAAGCCAAAAAGTTACATTTTGGTCTCATCTGACCAGAGCACCTTCTTCTACATGTTTGCTGTGTCCCCCCACATGGCTTCTCACAAACTACAAACAGGACTTCTTATGACTTTCTTTCAACAATGTCTTTCTTCTTGTCACTCTTCCATAAAGGGCAGATTTGTGGAGAGCACTAATAGTTGTCCTGTGGACAGATTCTCCCACCTGAGCTGTGGATCTCTGCAGCTCCTCCAGAGTTACCATGGGCCTCTTGGCTGCTTCTCTGATGAATGCTCTCCTTGCCCGGCCGGTCAGTTTAGGTGGACGGCCATGTCTTGGTAGGTTTGCAGTTGTGCCATACTCTTTCCATTTTCCGATGATGGATTGAACAGAGCTCTGTGAGATGTTCAAAGCTTGGGAATTTTTTTTATAACCTAACCCTGCTTTATACTTCTCCACAACTTTATCCCTGACCTGTCTGGTGTGTTCCTTGGCCTTCATGATGCTGTTTGTTCACTAAGGTTCTCTAACAAACCTTTGGCGGCTTCACTGAACAGCTGTATTTATACTGAGCTTAAATTACACACAGGTGGACTCTATTTACTAATTAGGTGACTTCTGATGGCAATTGGTTCCACTAGATTTTAGTTAGGGGTACTGCATTGGATGAGCCTTAAACCCACCCTGGTACCAGCATTGTTGTGGATATCTGTGAGAGTCGATCGATCGCTGAGGATCCAGCGTTTATCCATACAAAGGCCAGATTTGACCTGTAGGGGGTCTTTTTATGAGGTGAGAGGCTGGGGCAAATGAGTGGCGCACATCGGATGGTGAAATCAATTGGATGAAGTGGAATCCCTTTCGGTTACTTTGCACATGCCCTTTTTTTCCTTATGAACTGTCACTTGGAGATTTTTTGTACTGGACTTTATCATTACACGAGTGTCACCTTTGGAGCTTTATATGCACTGTATTCTTTCACTTTGAAAGTTATTATTGCAATGGGACTATATACATTGTTGCGCATGTTGAAGATTTTTTGCACTTTATTATTCATTATTTCGTTTTAGCGCGGCCACGGAAGTTCTATATCTATAGTTTGTATATTGCACGTATATATTCATTGTTTATACCTTGATCGTTTATATTTTATTCAGTTGAGTTAGCGCCACAAACTTCCTTTTTTTATCTGTCATTTGTGTGAGAACACCTTTCATGTTGGCAGCTACTCATTTATATTTTCGGGTGTAGTGTAGGTTTGCACATTAGTTACCCCCTTTTTCATACGTCTATATATACACAATTCTGCTCTCCTCGGGTAGGGGCCCCACCGCTTCTGCTGTGCTTAGTCACAGCAGAAGCTGATCACTGGGTGTCGGCCAATGGATGTCCGCCAGCAGATCGGCGAGGAGACTGACTGGACGGAGCTCTGCATATGTGAACAAGGCAGAGCTCTGTCCTGTTCGCGGGGATGTGCTGGAAAGCAAAACACATCCCTTAGTGAAAGCACCTCAAGCAGTACACACATAAACACTGGCTAGGCACACAGTCAGCGCTTTGATCACGCTAGATGTGTAACCCCTTCCCAGCCAGTGTCATTAGCACAGTGATAGTGCATATTTTTAGCACTGATCACTGTATTGGTGTCACTGGTCTCCAAAAAGTGTCAGTTAGCGTCTGACTGTCGGACGCTAACTGACACTTTTTGGAGACCAGTGACCATAATACAGTGATCAGTGCTAAAAATATATAAGTCGCTGATTGATGCTATTACTAGTAAAAAAAAAAATACAAATACCCCATAAGCCCCGTACACACGAGCGGACTTTTCAACATCCAAAGTCTGACGGAATGATTCCGGCAGACTATTCGATCGTGTGTGGGCTGCAACGGACTTTTGATTCGCAAAAGTCTGACAGACTTTAGAATTGGAACATGCTTCAAATTTTTCCGCAAGAACTCTGCCGGACCCAGTTCCTACCAAGAAATTCGCTCGTGTGTATGCTATTCCGACGGACTAAAACCGACACGAGGGCAGCTATTGGCTACTGGCTATGAACTTCCTTATTCGAGTCGAGTCGTACGTCATCACGTTCGAATCCATCGGAGTTTGGTGTGATTGTGTGTGGCCAAGTTCGCTCATTCGGAAAGTCCGTCAGAACTCTGCCGGAACTCCGTCAGAACTCCTTCGAAAGTCTGTCAGACATAAGTCTGGTCGTGTGTACGCGGCAATAGTTTTTCAACACTATGGATGAGTTCTACAAAGAGCTATGAAGTTCATTGTGTCAATAAACGACCTGGAGAATGGGGTAAACAGTTCAATCTCTGTATTTGCGGACGATACTAAGCTACGCAGGGCAATAACTTCTCCGCAGGATGTGGAAACCTTGCAAAAAGATCTGAACAAATGAATGGGGGGAGGGGCAACTACATGGCAAATGAGGTTCAATGTAGAAAAATGTCAAATAATGCATTTGGGTGGCAAAAATCTGAATGCAATCTATACACTGGGGGGAGAACCTCTGGGGGAATCTAGGATGGAAAAGGACCTGGGGGTCCTAGTAGATGATGGGCTCAGCAATGGCATGCAATGGCAAGCTGCTGGTAACAAAGCAAACAGAATATTGGCATTAAAAATGGGATCAACTCCAGAGATAAAACGATAATTCTCCCGCTCTACAAGACTCTGGTCCGGCCGCACCTGGAGTATACTGTCCAGTTCTGGGCACCAGTCCTCAGGTAGGATGTACTGGAAATGGAGCGACTACAAAGAAGGGCAACAAAGCTAATAAAGGATCTGGAGGATATTAGTTATGAGGAAAGGTTGTGAGCACTGAACTTATTCTCTCTGGAGAAGAGACGCTTGAGAGGGGATATGATATCAATATACAAATACCGTACTGATGACCCCACAATAGGGAGAAAACTTTTTCGCGGAAGGGAGTTTAACAAGACACGTGGCCACTCATTAAAATTAGAAGAAAAGAGGTTTAACCTTAAACTACGTCGAGGGTTCTTTACTGTAAGAGCGGCAAGGATGTGGAATTCCCTTCCACAGGCGGTGGTCTCAGCGAGGAGCATCGATAGTTTCAAAAAACTATAAGATAAGCACCTGAATGACCACAACATACCAACACAGCATGTAACTATGTCATTTACAGAGAAGATTTCCTTTTCTAGATCCGAAAATTTAAGATGGCAATAAAAGTATTCATCAGTCATTTATCTTATTCTAACTGTTGGTGGATTATTTGGAGAACGTGACCTCTGTGTTTAGTGGAAATGCTGACGACATACGTCTTGCTTGTTTTGTACAATCGTACCCCCTGTGTGTGTATAAAGCTGTTTCAAGTGTGATAGAGAATTTGTGTACATTTCTGAGACTTATCCACTTTCCCGTTTTTTTTTTCGGTTCAGATTTATTCTAAACTATGTCCCAGTGCTTGGCAGAAAATTACCGAGAATTGTTGGCAGAGTCTCTTCTGCATTCAAAATCATAATCAGTTAGACTAAGACCCGTGTCTGTGAATGATGAGTGATGTGCACGGTGTCTTTTTTCAGCCATCCAATTCTTACTTCGCCTATAAACTGCACATTTTTACTTTATGCGTAAATCGTTTTAAATGTTCTCTTGGACCACATGCTGTTTTAACATCTCTACTAGTGATGGTCCAAACTTCCGACGGGACGTTTCGTGAACGCGGACCGCGAACGAGGCCGGCCGTTCGGGAAACCAAACGTTCGCCGCGGGCCCCATTGACTTCAATGGGAGGCGAACTTCGCAAACCTTTAGGTCAAATTTGCAGCCACAAGATAATTATTAGCTGGGCAAACATAGTCCCACCACCTGGCCAATGACATAACACATGTATGAGGTGAATTTGGGATCGACAACTACAAGCATTCTTTTTTTATATGGGAAATTGTTCTGACAATTCAGGACTGTGGAGCGCATGAAGGCAATGGAGGAGAGGGAAGGTCAGGGACCAGGGTAGGCAAAGAAGAGGGTGCAGGAGATGATCACCAGCAGCGTCACATACAGCAATGACACCTGCACCGTGATAGAGTCATCTGACAACAGCACCGTGATAGAGAGCACTGACAGCAGCACCGTGACATACAGCGCTGACAGCAGCACCGTGATAGAGTCATCTGACAGCAGCACCGTGATAGAGAGCACTGACATCAGCAGCGTGACATACAGCAATTACACCTGCACCGTGATAGAGTCATCTGACAACAGCACCGTGATAGAGGGCACTGACATCAGCAGCGTGACATAAAGCATTAACACCAGCACCGTGACATACAGCATTGACAGCAACACCGTGATAGAGAGTACTGACATCAGAAGCGTGACATTAAGCACTGACATCAGCACCGTGATATACAGCACTGACAGCAGCACCGTGATAGAGGGCACTGACATCAGAAGCGTGACATACAGCACTGACATCAGCACCGTGATATACAGCACTGACAGCAGCACCGTGATAGAGGGCACTGACATCAGAAGCGTGACATACAGCACTGACATCAGCACCGTGATATACAGCACTGACAGCAGCACCGTGATAGAGGGCACTGACATCAGAAGCGTGACATACAGCACTGACATCAGCACCGTGATATACAGCACTGACAGCAGCACCGTGATAGAGAGTACTGACATCAGAAGCATGACATTAAGCACTGACATCAGCACCGTGATATACAGCACTGACAGCAGCCCCGTGACATTAAGCACTCACACCAGCACCGTGATATACAGCACTGACAGCAGCACCGTAAGCAGCCCCAGGAGGAAGTCAGCACAGCACAGGGATGGTGTGATCCCCTCATAATAAGAACCCCCAGGAGGAAGTCAGCACAGCACAGGGATGGTGTGATCCCCTCATAATAAGCAGGCCCAGGAGAAACTCAGCACAGCACAGGGATGGTGTGATCCCCTCATAATAAGAACCCCCAGGAGGAAGTCAGCACAGCACAGGGATGGTGTGATCCCCTCATAATAAGCAGGCCCAGGAGAAACTCAGCACCACACAGGGATGGTGTGATCCCCTCATGATAAGAACCCCCAGGAGGAAGTCAGCACAGCACAGGGATGGTGTGATCCCCTCATAATAAGAACCCCCAGGAGGAAGTCAGCACAGCACAGGGATATCATAAGCAGCCCCAGTAGAAATATGACACCGCTCAACCTCTTCAAAGAGGAGGGTAGGGGCATATAGTACGGTGTGCTTTTTTGGGACAAGGAAGTGAGCCAAATGAAGAAAGAAGGTAGTGCACCTCAACCCTATGTATTGTGGACCGAAAACAGTCCTTATAGAATAGTATACTGTACCTTACTCAACCCTATGTACTGTAGCACCCTAGACCAAGTTACCAGTCCTTATAAGAACTTTTGTGGACCAAGCAGGTTGTGTGTTAGTGAATAGCGGACTGTACTTCAGTCCCTATACCAATGAAGGACTGCTGCAGTATAGGGCAGCAGTCAGCAGTGGTGCACCTCAACCCGATGTATTGTGGACCGATAACAGTCCTTATAGAATAGCAGACTGTACCTCACTCAACCCTATGTACTGTAGCACCATAGACCAAGTTACCAGTCCTTATAAGAACTTTTGTGGACCAAGCAGGTTGTGTGTTAGTGAATAGCAGACTGTACTTCAGTCCCTATACCAATGAAGGACTGCTGCAGTATAGGGCAGCGGTCAGCAGTGGTGCACCTCAACCCTATGTATTGTGGACCGATAGCGGTCCTTACAGAACAGCAGACTGTACCTCACTCAACCCTATGTACTGTAGCACCCTACACAGACCAAGTTACCAGTCCTGATAAAGAGCTTTGTGGAACAAGTGAGTTGTGAATGATTAGCAGACTGCAGCTGAAGGGCAGCAGTCAAGTATAATATTCTTTCTATATTTGGAAGAAAGAATATTATACGTGTACAAGCCTATTACCATACCACTGATACCAGTCCTTTGTGGAACTAATAGTAACAGCAACTCTTTAAACTGACCCTCACTGCCTGACACACTGCTTCCTTCCTGTCCCTATACAAAGTGGCAAAAAAGAGGAGACTGGAACGATTAGTGGTTACTGGAACAGCTCTTTTGTGGACCTGATAGTAACAGCTAATGATGATGATGATGATGATGATGACGACGACTAAACTGACTCTCCCTGTAGCACACACCGTCCTGTCCCTTTCTCTAAACTGACAAAAGACACTCAGGCTGCTGCAACAATCAGTAGCACAGCAAACCTATATACACCTAACACCTATACCAGTCCTGAAAAGAACTTTTGTGTACCAAATAGCTAGCGATTTGGGTCACTGTAATCTCTCCCTGCTCCACACAGCAACCTCTCCCTATAGTGACAGAAGAAAGAATGTAAAATGGCCACCGGATCGGGTGTATTTATAGGTTAGGGGGAATGTCCAAGTGTCCATGTGCTGTCATGTCTCAATTGGCTGTCCTGTACCCCATGATGGATGTGTCATCATAGGTCAAAGTTCTTTTACACATTAAACACGTAAGTCCGCCGGGGCGAACGACGGCAATAGGCGAGCGAACGAGCGGACCGCGAACGGGTGAAATTCGCCGCGAAACAACCGCTGGGCGAACCGTTCGGCCATCACTAATCTCTACCCCTCCAATTTGACAACAATTTACACCATTAGCAATGTTTATTGAAGACCTTAACCACTTCAATACCGGGGCACTTTCACCCACTTCCTGCCCAGGCCAATTTTCAGCTTTCAGTGCTGACACACTTCAAATGACAATTGCGCCATCATGCAACACTGTACACAAATTACATTTTTATCATTTTGTTAACACAAATAGAGATTTATTTTGGTGGTATTTAATCAACACTGGGGGTTTTTTTTTTTGCTAAACAAATAAAAAAAGACCGAACATTTTGAAAAAAAAAAAAAAAAAAAAGAAATGTTTTTTTCTTTGTTTCTGTTATAAAATTTGTAAATAAGTTTTCCCCTTCACTGACGGGTACTGATAAATGAGAAACTAAAATGCATCTCTGATAGGCGGCACTGATAAACAGCACTGAGGGGTGGCACTGATGGGCACTTATAGGTGATAGGCAGCACTGATGGACACTTATAGACAGCACTGATGGGCACTGATAAACAGCACTGAGGGGTGGCACTGATGGGCACTTATAGGTGATAGGCAGCACTGATGGACACTTATAGACAGCACTGATGGGCACTGATGGACAGCACTGATGGGCACTGATAGGTGGCACTGATAGTACAGCACTGATGGGCACTGATGGACATTAATAGGCAGCACTGATGGGCAGCACTGATGGGCACTGATAAGTGGCACTGATAGGCAGCACTGATAGGTGGCACTGATGGGCACTGATAGACAGCACTGAGGGGTGGCACTGATGGGCACTTATAGGTGATAGGCAGCACTGATAGACACTTATAGACAGCACTGATGGGCACTGATAAACAGCACTGAGGGGTGGCACTGATGGGCACTTATAGGTGATAGGCAGCACTGATGGACACTTACAGACAGCACTGATGGGCACTGATAGACAGCACTGATGGGCACTGATAGGTGGCACTGATAGTACAGCACTGATGGGCACTGATGGACATTAATAGGCGGCACTGATGGGCAGCACTGATGGGCACTGATAAGTGGCACTGATAGGCAGCACTGATAGGTGGCACTGATGGGCACTGAAAGGCGGAACCGATGGGCATGAAAATGCAGCTCTGATAGGCGGCACTGATGGGCACTGAAAAGTGGTAATAATGGGCATTGATGGGTGGCACTGATGGGCACTAATGGGCATTGATAGATGGCACTGTTAGGCAGCACTGATGAGGAGGATCTGTCAGGCATTACTGATCGGCATCCCTGGTGGGCACTGATTGTATCCCTGGTGGGCACTGATTGGCATGCCAGGTGGGCATTTGTGGGCATTCTTGATAGGTCTGCACTGATAATTAATGCACTGATTATCGGCTCAGACCCCCCTCCCCCCTTGTCAGGAGAGCCACTTATTGGCTCTCCTCTACTCACGCCTTGTCAGCGTGAATAGAGGAAAAGCTGATAACCAGCACTTCCTGGTTACATTGTGATCAGCTGTAATTGGTCACAGCTGATTACATGGTAAAGAGATTATATCATAGCCTGACGTCTAACCGGCATTACTAGTAAAAAAATAAATAATAAAAATTCTATGAATCTATCCCCTATTTTGTAGACGCTATAACTTTTGCGCACACCAATCGATCTGCGCTTATTGTGATTTTTTTTTATTTTTTTACCAACAATATGTAGAAGAATACACATTGCCCTAAACGGGTGAAGAGATTTTTTTGTTTGTTTTTTGTTTTTTTATATTTATTATAGCAAAAAGTAAAAAAATATTTTTTTTTTCCAATAATCGCTGATCGCCGCCGTTACTAGTAAAGAAAAAAAAATGCTATAAATCTATCCCCTATTTTGTAGATGCTATAACAATTGCATTGGTTTAATCAATATACACTTTTTTTTTTTTACCAAAAATATGTAGAAGAATGCATATTGGCCTAAACTGATGAAGACATTTTTATTTTTTAATTTCTTTTGGGGATATTTATAATAGCAAAAAGCAAAAAATATATATTTTTTTTTTTCAAAATTGGCGGTCTTTTTTGTTTTGTTTTTTGTTTATAGTGCAAAAAATAAAAACGGTCATAACCTGACGTAGGCTCTTTACCGAGATCGGAGATGGAGTGTGTCAGAGAGACACACCACACTACCGATCGCCGCGCTGTGCGCCCTTGGGGGTTGTGCGCAAGCGACTTATCCTGCTGGATGTCATATGACGCCCAGTCAGGATAATGAAACCACCACCTGGCCGCCATTAGGCTGGGTGGGATAGCTTGAACCCAATTGGGGTAGGCAGGATTTGGTTATCAAGATTCTATCAACATCTATTAATCCCTTCCTTATGTTGCAAACGGTTCTTACTATATGTGTTAATCTTACCACTACCTCCAATCTTTTACAGTCATAATTTATGCTACCGAATATTTGTAACGATGCACATTATAAACAAATAAAAATGTATTGTTTAACCGCTTGCTGACCAGCCGGCGTCATTATACTGCGGCAGGTTGGCTCTCCTTGGCGAATCATCATAGGGGTACATCAGCCGCTTTAAGAGCGCTCGGGAAAGCGCACACGCCCGCGGCGAGACGCTGAAGCGGATGTGCGTGGCCAGCGGCCGAAATGTCCCTCGGCCATCCGCGATCACTCCACAGAGAGACAGAACGGGGATCTGTGTATATAAACAGACAGATCCCCATTCTGACAGGGGAGTAGAGAGAGATCTGCTGTTCTTAGTGATCAGGAACAGCGATCTCTCTCCTCCTCCAGTCAGTCCCCCCCACAGTTCGAAATACCTCCCTAGGGAGCACTTAACCCCTTGATCGCCCCCTAGTGTTAACCTCTTCCCTGCCAGTGTCATTTATACAGTAATCAGTGGCTATTTTTAGCTCTGATTACTGAATAAATGTCACTGGTCCCAAAACAGTGTCAAAAGTGTCCGATCTGTTCTCCACAATGTCGCAGTCCCGATAAAAATTGACGATTGCCGCCATTACTAGTAAAACAAATAATAATAAAAATTCCATAAATCCATCCCCTATTTTATAGACGCTATAACTTTTGCGCAAACAAATCAATATACGCTTATTGTGTTTTGTTTTTTTACCAAAAATATGTAGAAGAATGCACATTGGCCTAAACTGATGAAGACTTTTTTTTGTTTGTTTTATATTTATTATAGCAAAAAGTAAAAAATATTGTTTTTTTTTTTCAAAAAACGCTGATCGCTGCCATTACTAGTTAAAAAAAAATAATAATAAAATTGCCATAAATCTATCACCTATTTTGTAGACGCTATAACTTTTGCGCAAACAAATCAATATACGCTTATTGTGATTCTTTTTTTTTTTTTTTTTACCAAAAATATGTAGAAGAATGCATATTGGCCTAAACTGGTGAAGAAATTAAATTTTTTTTATTTTTTGGGGGGATATTTATAACAACAAAAAGTAAAAAATATATATTTTATTTTTTTTCAAAATTGGTGGCCTTTTTATGTTTCTAGTGCAAAAAATAAAAACCACAGAGGTGATCAAATACCACCAAAAAGAAAGCTCTATTTATGGAGGGAAAAAAGGACATAAATTTTGTTTGGGTACAATGTCGCACGACAGCACAATTGTCAGTTAAAGCGATACAGTGCCGAATTGCCAAAAATGGCCCGGTCATTAAGGGGGCAAATCCTTCCAGTGCTTAAGTGGTTGAAAAAAAAAAATAAGACATTTTAAAACAATATTAGTTTTACTCACATATTCATAGCTAAAATACAACTTATGCTGTGCACACAAGACCGGACTTTTCAATGGACTTGGTCCGGCGGACTGGAATCCGTCGCACAATTCGATCGTGCGTGGGCTCCAGCGGACTTTTTCTTCCCAAAAGTCTGGCGGACCTAGAAATAAAACTTGCTTCAAATCTTTCCTGACGGACTCGAGTCCGGTCGAAAAATCCGGTCCGTGTGCTAGTCCGATGGACTAAAACCGACGCTACGGCAGCTATTGGCTACTGGCTATGAACTTTCTTATTCTACATCATCACGTTTCGAATCCATCTGACTTTTGGAGTGATCGTGTGTGGCCAAGTCCGTTTGTTTGAAAGTCCGGCGGACCTCAGCTGCAAAGTCTTTCAGATTGTCCTCCGGGCCGAGTCCGGCGAAAAGTCTGGTTGTGTGTACGCGGCTTTAAAAGTGCTCCAATATATCAAGCAACCTCCCTAGTTAATGGAATCCCATAATCAGTAGTTAATATGATGCCAATAAAATTTGAGTCTTCATGGCCTCCATTAGAAGCACTCCTGTTGAGACTGTGATTGGGATTCACAAAATTCCTCTACATGTTTTGTGAGTAACCTGCTTCCTGAAAAAAGGTAGAACGATAACTGGGAGCATGACTAAAATCCCATAAACTAGTGAAAAGTCATCCACATTGGCCTTCTACTTGGGGGGGCGAGCGCAGAGACACATGAAGGAAAGAGAATGACTGCTGGTCAACCACAGCACCGCCCCTCCTTTCAGCTCTTCCAAACGGCAAACTCTTTGCATTCATTGAGAAAATGCAAAGCAATCTCTGAACGTTGCCCATGCGCAGCAGCCAACCCCCTGTATTCACAATGCAGCAGGGCAGCTACTCGGCACTAGGGTGACCACGTGTCCCGGATTGCCCGGGACAGTCCCAAATTTTGAAGGTTTGTCTCGTGTACCTTCATTCCAGGACAATACAGTGCCCCGTAATGAAAGCCAGGCCAATCTGATGCCCCCAAAAAAGCCCGCCACACAGGCCCGGACTGGGACAAAAAATAGGCCCGGGCATTTTAGACTGAGCAGCCAACCTTTCCAGGGACGGGGGGGGAGGGGGGGGTTCTCTGGGACTACATTTCCCATGATGCCCCTCTAGTTTCTTCTGATTGGCCAATGGGGAGGGAAAACGACCATACAGGAATGCCTTTTCTTCCCCTGCTGCCGACGTGAGAAGGGGAGGGGGAGCATGGGGGGAATAATGACAGCAGCCTGCAGCTCTCCCCACCACGCAGACACCCATGGCTGGAGGAGGAGAGCGGAACTGTCAGCACGGCGCTGAGGCTGAGCTGTGTGTGAGAAAGACACACAGCTCAGCCCATGCAGCCGCCAGTTCCGCATGACACAGGCACGGCCGCATGGTGGTAGGCGAGTGGCGGCCGTGGCCTGTGTTACCCATGATCAGGCCGCGGCCGCCACTTAACTCCCGCTGTGCGGCCTGATCATCAACAGGCCACGGACGGCCCCGGCCCACCGGGCAAATGCCCGGTCTGCCCTATGGCCAGTCCGGGCCTGCCGCCACATGACCGCTTTACTCACTGACAGTACTTGTCCTGGCCGGGAATGTCTGGAAGAGCACAACCCCCGCCCCTCTGCTTGTGATTGGAGAAATTATAAATCCCGCCTCTTGTGTCTAATCACTGTGCTGTGATTTGTTACAGCACAAGCTGATTTTCTGGAAGTAATCCCTGAATGGAAGTTTGGAAATGTGGTCATCCTACTCGGCACGGACACAGAAGCTGGTGAAGATCACTGGAGTAGCGGTGTCTATGAAATGATTTCCACGTTCTAGCGGGGTCCCACAGGTATGGTATATGCATAGTTTGGGCCAAGCTAGAACAATGTAACTACTGTATGTGATAATATCTATACCTGGAATTCTTTTTTGATGACTTTCAGACAGTGGCAGCTCAACCCTTTATAGAGCCCTACACAGAATCTGTTTGGCGCCCTAACCCTACTTTGTTTAACTTGTGACTTCCCTACACTGTATATATGTCTCATAAACTCTACATTTACAAGGCATTGAAAGTTAAACTGAGCTCTGACTCATACTGCCCTGTTATGTTCTCCATGCTCAGCCGGCACCACAATGTGTTAGGCCCATGTCGCACTAGTGATCCAAACAACTTGGCAGTAACAGAAGACAGAACATTCATCTGCTTCCGGCCAGGAGGAATCTTGCTGCTGGCAAGTTGCCACCAGTGACGGGATTGGTAGCGTGAGCGGACTTTTAGATACCACCTTTACATAGCTCCCAACTGTCCCTGATTTTGAGGGACTTTCCCGGATTTGGAGCAATGTCCCTCTGTCCCTCATTCCTCCTCATTTGTCCCTCATTTTGGTCTGATCTATATAGATGTATATAAAATGCACTTTTTATCTTTCAAAAAATGTTTTCCCAGCGCTAAACCTTTCATCTAATTTCTAAATTGCTGCATTTGTAAATTCCAGAAGCAAGTATAAAGAGCGTCACGGAGCTGCAGCCGCAGGCTGTCAGCGCAGGACGGCATGACAGATGCTTTGGATGCACTGTCGCCGTTTTTAGGAAATAGGGTCCTGCTGCTTTAAGAGTGCGGTGGGCGGGGCGGTGGGTGGAGCCAAAAGTTAGGAATCTCGAGGCAGAGAGGAAGAGAGGGTCAGTGTAGAGCGGAGGAGGAAGCGATTCCCACCCACCCTCCCTTTTTTTGTGACGGGTTTTGGGCAAAGGTTGGTTTTGGATTGGCAGTGTCCTGGGGGGTAGTTGAGAAGGTTAAGTGGTACAGGTGGAGAATAGGTGGTACCCATCCATGGTGATGGGGGTGGTTGGATTGGTACTTCACGGTTACATGGGGTTAATAGAAGAGTAAAAACGGGTAGGTCACTGCATTGGTTGGGATAGCCTCCGAGACAGGGGATTCCGTCTGGAGGTCAAGAGGTTAAAAGGTAATGTGCAGTGACCAGTAGGGTCGATTATATGCTATGACCCAGGATACAGTTTACTGGAATGTTTACAAGTTATGGTTATTTATTGAAAGTTATATTTGTTATTTATATATATATTTCTATTTTGGTTAAATAAATCAAGGCCTGTTGGCCCTTTACTCCAAACTCAGTCTGGTCTGATTAATGGGGGAGTTGGGTTTGGAGAGTTGGGACATATGGAGACGGTTAAATCATGATGCAGAAGTAGGTCAGACAATACAGAGGTCAAGGAATAGTAGTGGTAAAAAAAGCACTTGTGGGTTTAACCAATGTTGTTTTTTTGTGCAATTCTCCTTTAAGAGGGATTGGTGAGGGGTGTGTCCTATGCCTGCATGCTTTTGCCGATAGGTGTCCCTCATTCCCATCTCAAAAAGTTGGGAGGTATGCCTTTAGCTTAGAAAACATCTATTTCAGGGCACTGGCATGAGCATTCTTCAGGACCAATATCCTGGGTTATATGGTGAACAGGTACGGCTGTTTGCTCCCCTGTGAAAGGAAACATTGTAAGGTGGCTGGGTGTCCAGTTAGAAACCCAGGCACCAGTGGCAGCCTGTAATACAGGGCGCAGGTGCGCCGCCCCCCCATCCAATCCATGTGCTCGGCCTCTAATCTACATGCAGGGTACTGGAGGCATGGATTTTAATGGGGTTTAATGAGGCTCTAATTGGCTTCAACAAATGGTGGGCTCAGGGCGCAGAGAACTGCGCCCTCAGCCCACCCACTTGTCTGACAATAGCAAATTAATGTGAATAAATTACCCCAGTGCTGAGTAGTTAGTGACTGTGTGTAGCTTTTAGCTCTGGAAGGAGTACAGGTTACCACCAGTATAGAGATCTTGTGGGACATTCCTTTCTGTACAATCCAGGCAGAAGGTTGGAGAGTCCTCAAGTTGCTAAGTTCTACAGTTTATCGGGGTATCCCATACTCCCTCTCCCTATCCAAGTTCCAATTGTTCCCATTAAAAAAACAAAAAAGAAAACCCCTAAACTGTTCTTTGGAACCAGTGGAAAGGTGCAGAAAATGCTATGTGCCAGGCTGCGTGTGCTGTGAGGGGGGAATAGGACTAAATTTACTAGCGGCTCTTAAGTGGGTGCATTCCTGCAGCAATATGAAATGGGTATCTGCCAAGCTGAAGTATTTTTTCTCATTTTCCTTCACCTTCTGTGATTGTGCTCTCCCAGTATGGGGATCATGTCTGCTCCCCCCCTCCCCGGCGTGGGGACCATGTCTCTTGTACTCTCCCCAGTATGGGGATCATGTCTACTGTATTCCTTGTAGTATGGGGATCACGCCTCATGTGATTGTACTCTCCCCAGTATGGGAGTCATGTCTTATGTACTTCCCCAAGAATGGGGATCATGTCTTGTGTACTCCCCCCAGTATTGGGATTGCGTCTCAGGTAATCCTCCTAGTATGGGGATCACGTCTCATGTGATTGTACTCCTCAGTATGAGGATCATTTCTCGTGGTCTCTCGGATACCATCAAGGATAAGATAGCAGCCCGAGATATACCCACTGAGCTGGAAAAGTTGATCACATTTGCCATCCTCATTGACTCCAGACTTAGAGAAAGACTCCCATATGGGAATTATGTCTTGTGTACTTCCCCCAGTATGGGGATCATGTGTTGTGTACTCCCCCCCCCCCCCAGTATGGGGATCATGTCTTGTGTACTCCCCCCCCCCCCCAGTATGGGGATCATGTCTTGTGTACCCCCCCCCCCCAGTATGGGGATCATGTCTTGTGTACTTCCCCCCAGTATGGGGATCATGTCTCGTGTACTCCCCCCAGTATGGGGATCATGTCTTGTGTACTTCCCCCCAGTATGGGGATCATGTCTCCTGTATTCCTCCTAGTATGGGGATCACATCTCATGTGATTGTACTCCCCAGTATGGGGATCATGTCTCGTGTACTTCCCCCAGTATGGGGATCATGTCTTGTGTACTCCCCCCGGCATGGGGATTATATATTGTGTACTTCCCCCAGTATGGGGATCATATCTTGTTTAGTCCCCCCAGTATGGGGATTATGTCTTGTATACTTCCCCCAGTATGGGGATCATGTTTTGTGTACTTCCCCCAGTATGGGGATCATGTCTTGTTTACCCCCCCAGTATGGGATCATGTCTTGTGTACTTCCCCCAGTATGGGGATCATGTCTTGTGTCCTCCCCCTCCCCAGTATGGGAATTATGTCTTGTGTACTCCCCCCAGTATGGGAATTATGTCTTGTGTACTCCTCCCAGTATGGGGATCATGTCTTGTGTACTCCCCCCCCCCCCCAGTATGGGGATCATGTCTTGTGTACTCCCTCCCCCCCCCCCAGTATGGGGATTATGTCTTGTGTACTCCCCCCCCCCCCCCCAGTAAGGGAATTATGCCTTGTGTACTCCCCCCAGTATGGGGATAATGTCTTGTGTACTCCCCCCGGTATGGGGATCATGTCTTGTGTACTCCCCCCCCCCCCCGTATGGGGATTATGTCTTGTGTACTCCCCCCAGTAAGGGAATTATGCCTTGTGTACTCCCCCCAGTATGGGGATCATGTCTTGCGTACTCCCCCCAGTATGGGGATCATGTCTTGTGTACTCCCCCCAGTATGGGGATCATGTCTTGTGTACTTCCCCTCCAGTATGGGGATCATGTCTTGTGTACTCCCCCCAGTATGGGGATCATGTCTTGTGTACTTCCCCTCCAGTAAGGGGATCATGTCTCCTGTATACCTCCAATCATGGAGAGCATGTCTCATGTGATTGTATCATGCCTCATGTACTCCCTGTCTACTGATTGCTGTTGTATTTATATTATCATATGAGAGTACCATACGTTCCCTGCATCCTCCTAGGAAGTCTCAGAGGTGCCTGTTATACTCATTATATAACACTGAATGTTTTTTCTGTTGCTGCTTTACTTACCTAACCCAGATTTCTTCTATGACAATAGATAATGTCTATGATGTTTGGGAAACCCAGAGCTCTGCATGCGTCCCACTTCTCCTCTTCAAATGAACGCAGTCCACACGCAGAATGCAACCTGGTGCTGCTGGGATGTCGAGGAGCCGGGAAGTCAGGTGAGATAAATATCACTGTGAGAGCTCCCATATCTACTATGTTTGAGTATATATATATATATATATATATATGCACACACACAGATTAGCCATAACATCATGACCTTTGGCAGATAAAGTGAATAACATTGATTATCTTGTTACAATGGCACCTGAAAGTTGGTAGGATATATTAGGTAGCAAGTGAACATGTTGTCTTAAAGTTAATGTGTTGAAACCAGAAAAAAGGGCAAGCATAAGGATTTGAGCAACTCTGCCAAGGGTTAAATTGTAACAGCTAGACAACTGGGTCAGACCAACTCCAAAACTGCAGGTCTTGTGGAATGCAGTGGTCAGAACTGACCAAAAGTGGTCCAAGGAAGCAAAATCGGTGATTGGTCATGGGTGGCCAAATCTCATTGATGGAGATGGGGAGGGAAGGCTGACCTGTGCAGTCCCATCCAATAAAGAGCCACTGGAGCTCAAATTTCTCAAAAATGTGCTGGTTCTAATAGAAAGGTGTCAGAACACACAGAAAATTGCAGGTTGTTGTGTATGGGGCTGCGTATCCGCAGACTGGTCAGGGGGCCCATGCTGACCCGAGTCCACAGCCAAAAGTGCCTATCATGGGCACATGAGCATCAGAACTGGACCACAGGGCAATGGAAGAAGGTGGCCTAGTAAAGAAGGGTTTGAGGAACACAACAAGTTTGAGGTGTCAACTTGACCTCCAAATTCTCCATATCTCAATCCAATCCAGCATCTGTGGGATATGCAGGAAAAACGAGCCCAATCCAGGGAGGCCTCACCTCACCATTTACAGGACTTAAAGGTTCTGCTACTGATGACTTGGTGTCAGATACCACAGCAAACCTTCAGAGGGCTAGTGGACTCCATGGCTTGGTGGGTTGTGGTGGGTGGTCATAATTTTATGGTTGATATATACAGTATATTTTTTTTGGAGATTCTTTCTGTTGATTTCAAGTCCAGGTTTGATAGAGTGGATAGAGTAATGCTGACCATACAGTATACAATTTGAGTGTACAATCTCCTTTAGATCTACCAATAGCTATGTAGTATAAGGGCCTGTCTGATTGATACTACCGCTTTCTGACCGCAATACATATATACAGTTGTGCTCATAAGTTTTCATACCCTGGCAGAATTTATGATTTCTTGGCCATTTTTCAGAGAATATGAATGAGAACACAAAAACTTTTCTTTCACTCATGGTTAGTGTTTGGCTGAAGCCATTTATTATCAATCAACTGTGTTTACTCTTTTTAAATCATAATCACAACAGAAAATACCCAAATGACCCTGATCAAAAGTCTACATACCCCAGTTCTTAATACCGTGTATTGCCCCCTTTAGTTCCTGTAAATTCTTGTGCAATTCATGCAAGACAGCCTGTTTGAGATCTCCCCAGAGTGGCTCATTGATATTGAGGTCAGGAGATGGAGATGGCCACTCCAGAACCTTCATTTTTTTCTGCTGTAGCCAATGACAGGTGGACTTGGCCTTGTGTTTTGGATCATTGCCATGTTAGAATGTCCAAGTACGTCCCATGTGCAGATTTCTTGCTGAGGAATGCAAATGTTCCTCCAGTATTTTTTGATAACATACTGCATTCATCTTGCCATCAATTTTGACCAAATTTCCTGTGCCTTTGTGACTCATGCATCCCCAAAACATCAGCGATCCACCTCCGTGTTTCACAGTAGGAATGATGTAGCTTTCATCATAGGCCTTGTCGACTCCTCTGCAAATCTAGTGTTTATGGTTGTGGTCAAAAAGCTCAATTTTGGTCTCATCACTCCAAATAACTTTGTGCCAGAAGGTTTGAGGCTTGTCTCTGTGCTGTTTGGTGTATTGGACAGCTGTAGGACCCGTCGGAGTCTTGGCTGCCTGGACTTCCTCCTTATTTGGTTCAACCAGTTTGGCAGACAACAGGGCCATCATTTCCAACATCTCCTTCTGCATCTTAAGCAATTTCCCTAATTCAGACTCACACTTTGGCAGATGTTGAATAGGTAAGGACCAGGACATTTGATCAGCGTACACCGTCAGGACACTGGGTTCCCAAGGGGCCTGTAGAACATCAGATTGTTGTCCCTTGGTTCTTGTTGTGATGTTGGACTGGATTCTCTTTTGTTTCTTCTCCTTTTCCATTTCCATCTTGGCTGCTTCATTAGTCTCTTCAATGAGCACCTCATCTGGAATGGATCGTCAAAGTACTGCCTTAACTGGAACTTGGCATAGTCGCTCCTCAGTCCTATAGCCACGGACCTCAGAAATTTCTTCTGGATCAGTTCAGCCCCAAAGTGTTCATCTGAGTCTTCCCCTTCTGAGGCAGACAACAAGTGGTCTTTCAATTCGATGGCTCTGAATAAGAAGTTCTGAGGAGTCTCCTGACTGCTCTGTGCCATATGTATCAATTGATGATATAGTTCAGCAGCATCTTCCTCTTTATAGTAGCTCTTTATTATCCTCCTGAGCTGTACTATAGTCAGTCCATTTTTCATTTCTAGCATGCCTCTGATACTTAGGCCTGGACTAATGGTGGTGACTACAGAATCTACAATTTGAGATTCAAGATATCCTTTTCAGAGTCCCAGGTCAATCTGATGCAGGAGGTTTTTGTAGGACAACTTTCCCTTCTGTTCCTTCTATCCTATCTGACCTTCGATCTTGAAATCTTTCCGAAACGTCACCTCTGGCCATGAGTGCATTTCTGTATTACTGAAACAGGTCTCTGTGTTATATGACCATATCTTGGGCCCTTGCATATGACACTTAGCTCTTTAATGTGTTCTGCAATCATGCTGGAGGTTTCCTGGAACCTCTCCTGTATATCATTGTACTGCTGTTTCAGGTCAGCCAGTTGTTGTTCTGACTGTGAACCTCTCTTGTGAGCTCTCAATGTTTCAACAACGGCCCTCTTCTTCTTGTTAAGGGGCCCTCTGCCATTTTCCCTCGGTGTTGACTGAAAACTGACTTCTTGCCATGTTGGCTCCATCTGTTTTGAGCTGGGACAGCTTTCACCTGGTCTCGCAGGGTGTGTCAGATAAAGTTTCGTTTTGTCAGATAGTTTCACCCTGGTGCCTTGGAAGTTTTCAGGAACTTCCTTTCTCCATTCTAATAGTGCATATGTGTGAGAGGTCCCATAATCTGGCCTGACAGCAATCACCCGGGCCTTCCTATCTGGGGACAATGCCTTCACAACTTCTTTGACCCTTTCTTCCTCCCAGTCTTCCCCTGGGAGTTCAATTGCCATGCTTGCTTCTGAGTGAGCGCCTTCTGCCTCGCACCACCAGACCACAGTGAGGGGATCCATACTGGTGCCAAGAGGGTGGGTTTAAATGCAGAGTAACAGAATCCCGGATGAGCCCCCACATGTAGCACTTACCCCAAAAGGAGCTGCTGGTAATTGATTGGGCCTGTACTCTGCTTTTCCACCTCCAATAATTTGGCTCAACCCACTTGACACAGCTGTGTAACAGTGTTGGTGCGAAGCTTAATAACTAGAAACAATCCCACAATAACAATATGCATATAATATACCTTTGTCATTACCTGGGCATCCATTGCTCCACCTGTTAGGAGAATGAACAAGCCTCACACCAATTGTAACTTAACAAGAGTGCAAGTTTACTGAAATTGGTTTAAACAGTGGTTACAATAACTATATTAACACACAACTTAACACAATAATGCAATGAATAATTGTGTATTGTTAGCACTACAAAGATTCCTTAAATGACCTCTGCATGCGCGGCTCCAAGTGGGACTAGTGCTCAGGGTGATAAAGCCTTGACCCTGGTCACCTTCCCACTCCCAGTACGGCCTTACTAGACACACTATGCAAGGTAATTAAGCACAACACAGTATAATTGCTCAAGAGCTCTCCCGGAGGCATAATGCAGTCCTTTGCATGTGACTGTGACACCAAGTCCTCAGTGAAGATATAGTCTCTGGTCTTCTTTCTTCTGCTAGCTATTATACTGCAGTGATTGTAATCCAAAGGTTTGATAGGTAATAAAGTGACCTACAGTGAATGATGACAGCAATTCCAGTTATGGAACTAACGTATAACTGTCTCCAGTGAAAGCACACTCAGGCCGTCAGTCAGTACCTAGTGGAGTATAATCTTTGAGGCCTGGTTGGATTCAGTCCACTTAAATAAGACCCTTGCTGTGGGACTGCAGGTCTCAGCAACACTGCACTGTTAGTCTAAGGCCGCGTACACACGCGGGGACTGTTCGCTCAACTTTGTCCGTCAAACAGTTTCGGCAAACAGTCCGCTCAAAATTAGCATGGACGGACATGGCCACACACGACGAACGAACAGTTTGCTGAAACCGTGCGCGATGACGTGAACGGCACGTACGACGGGACGAAAAATACGACGTCCTATACACTGCATTATAACTTTCGGCGTGTAAATCCTTTCTGAGCATGCGCGGAACTTAGTTTGACGAACAAGCCTACACACGGGCGGACTGTTCGCTCAAACAAGGTTTCAGCGGACAGTTTTACGGAATTTCCGAAAAACCTTGTTCGTCAAACTGTCCGCTGAAACTGTCCGCTGAAAGCCCACACACGAGCGGACTGTCCGCCCAAACACTGTTCAGCGGACAAAGTTGGGCGAACAGTCCCCGCGTGTGTACGCGGCCTTTGTGTGTGAAGTGTTGTATATAACTTCTGGGCAGCAGCCCTCTCACCACACCAGGCCTGGATAACTGGATGCTTCCGCTGTGGTGGTCTCAGTCCTGCTGCCAGTCAGCTCCATCATGCTGCACCGCTCTGCAAAATGACCGTGACCCTCGTTTGGCTCCGACAGGCGTTCTGGATCCTCTGGTCAGACCACACCGCTGCTCCATCACACTGTGGTAAGACACTCTCAGTGGCTACTGTTCCGCTTCGCACGATGCAGGCCGCGGCTCTTCCGGACTCACTCCCACAGATCCCTGTTGGCAAGCCACGTGTCCCAGCAAGAAGAGACAGAATATGGCCACGCCGGGCCTTTTTTACCTATGCAGTTCAGCCAAATACCAATCTATTAACATGGTCCTATTAATAGCATTACATGGCAAAAACTCCAGCAATACACTGCATTCGTTATTTCGGATAATTCGTAACTTCGGATAAATTCGTATTCGTAATCGTTACGTTCACTAGCAGACAAATTTGAAAGGAAATTCCAATACCTATAATTTAATAGTTACGTTATTATTAGTTAGTTATTTCAGATTTTCTTATTTTGGGGTTTTTGGATTTTACGGATTGTCGTTCTTTTGAATTTTCGGATCTTCATTCTTATTTTCGGATTCTGGAATTCACGATTTTCCACATTTTCAAATTTTCGAATTTTCTCATTTTTAATTTCTGAATTTTCGGAAATTAGAATATTGGGAGTAGGACTCCCGGCCAATCCGGGCCCTCTGGGCCCACTTTCTGTTTAGGAGGAGAAGCAAAGGCCTCCGGCTTATCCCTCAGCAAGCTGGGGCGAGGAGCAGCATCCCCGCCATCTGTCTAATCGCCACTATCTGTCTTCCACGCGGGGGGGGGGGGGGCACTGATCGCTGCTGTCCATCTCCTGCATGCGTGGGGGGCAGGTTTATTTGGCGCCCCCCAAATATCGAGCAGCAGCCGCCACTGTCTTGTACTCTTTCTTGTGTTCCAATCAGTGACATCAGAATAACAAAAGGTAGGAATCTGAAACAAAGTTTGCTAAAATCCGTGCTCAACAAAAGTGGAGTTGCTCTTTAACGTTTTGACCTCTGGAAGATTTACCCCCCCTTCATGACCAGGACATTTTTGTGCGATACGGCACTGCGTTACTTTAACTGACAATTGCGCGGTCATGCAACTCTGTACCCAAATAAAATTTATGTTCTATCTTTCCCACAAATAGAGATTTCTTTTGGTGGTATTTGATCACCTTCGTGTTTTTTTTTTTTACATTTTTTGCACTATAAACAAAAAAAGACCGACAATTTTGAAAAAAACAAAACAATACTTTTTACTTTCTGCTATAAAATAAATCCAATAAAAGAATGTAAAAAAACATAATTTCTTCTTCAATTTAGGTTAATATGTATTCTGTTACATATTTTTGGTAAAAAAAATGCCAATAAGTGCATATTGATTGGATTGGCCAAAATCTTTGTCCATGACTGTATGAAGGAATTAGACTTTTTTTTTTTGGATTTTTTTTTTATTGGATATGTTTTATACCACAAAGTAAAATATATATATATATATTTTTTTTTTAATACAGACAATTTAAAAAAATATATATTTTTTTACTTTTTACTTTATGGTATAAAACATATCCAAAAAAATAATAATTTTGCCAGATAATGCACCACTCCCCCCCCCCCCCCCCCCCCACAGAAAATTGTTGCAATGACAAATGATTAGGCATTCTCGTATTTATTTCTTTTGTTTGTATCGGTATGACACATAAATGTGGAGAAACAAAAAGCAGAAATCTGACACATTCCACGCAAAACTCCAAAGAAAGGACTCAACAAAACTGTTGGCACCAAAATTATAAGAAATAATTACATTCCAAATTTGTGATGCTCCTGTAATTTGTAAATAAACTCACCGGTATCAATTAACAGGTGCTGACAATTTAGAAATCAATTTACACCGGCAGCCAGTGAAAATGGTGAAAAATGTACTCAACCTTTCAGTTGTGTGTCTCTGTGTGCCACACGGAGCATGGAGAAGAGAAAGAGCAGCAAAGAATAATCTGAGGATTTGAGAACAAAAATTATGGAAAAGCATGGACAATCTCAAGGTTGCAGGTCCATCTCCAGAGATCTTCATGTTCCTGTGTCCTCTGTGCACAACATCGTCAAGAGGTTTACAGCCCGTGGCACTGTAGCTACATGGTTACATGGTTAGTAAGGTTGAATAAAGACACAAGTCCATCCAGTTCAACCTGAATGAGTGTCTACAATTGTCCCTATCCCTGTATATTGCACACTCACATCAGTCCCTACCCTTAAGGAGCCCACAATCCAACGTCCCCATTCATATACTAGGGCCAATTTTGGACAGAAGCCAATTAATCTACCTGCATGTCTTTGGGGTTTGCCGCCCGAACCACTACACCACTGTGCCGCCCGCCATGATGTAGTGCCCTCCTAGGTAGACATGTGCAATTTGTTTTGTTCCGAATTCGTTTAACGGAAACCCATTTAATACATTTTTCTGAATATTTGGAAATTCAAATATTCGGAAATTCAGAAATTCGAAATGTGAAAATCTGGAAATGCGGAAATTCAGAAATTCCAGAATCCAAAAATAAGAATGAAGATCCGAAAATTCAAAAGAACGGAAATCCGAAAATTCGAAAACCCAAAAATATGAAAATCTGAAATAACTAACTAATAATAACTTAACTATTACTAAACAATTAAATTATAGGCATTGGAATTTCCTTTAAAATTTGGCTGTTAGTGAACGTAACAATATGAATTTATCCGAAGTTATAAATTATATGAAATAACGAATGCCGGATCTAAATGAATGGAGCGTAACAAATTACTTTTTATTATTATTCTTTTTTATTATTAATTTGTTCCGTTCCTCCTCCTGCCCAGACCAATTTTCAGCTTTCAGCGCTGTCACACTTAGAATGACAATTGCGCAGTCATACAACACTGTACTCAAATTAAATTTTTATAATTTAATTTAATATAATTTTTTTAACACAAATGGAGCTTTCTTTTGGTGGTATTTAATCACCACTTGGGTTTTTATTTTTTGCTAAACAAGCAAACAAAAAAACAGAAATTAAAAAAAAAAAAAAAACATGTTTCATAGTTTGTTATAAAATTTTGCAAACGGATAATTTTTCTCCTTCATTGATATTCGTTGATGAGGCTGCACTGATAGGCACAGATAAGGCAACACTGATGGGCCCTGATGGGTGGCACTGATGAGTAGCACTGATGGGCACTGGTAGGTGGCACTGATGGGCACTGGTAGGTGGTATTGATAGGCAACACTGGTGATGAGGCACTGATTGGTGACATTTATAGGTGGCACTGTGGGCACTGATAGGTGACACTGTGGGCACAGATAGGTGAGACCGTGAGCACTGATAGGTGGAACTGTGGGCACTGCAGTGTAGGCGGCGCTGGTGGGCACTGGTAGGCAGCACAGTTGTGCACTAGTAGGTGGCATAGGTGGGCACAGAAGCCTCTGCCAAGGCTCTCCACGATCGGGACTGATGTTCCTCTCAGCTTTTTTTTCCCAGATTACCGACTCTACAGGGGGCGTGCAGGTGGCTTGAGCACAGGAGGGCATCTATGGACACCCTCCCGGCAAAGTAGGTTTGCGCTGTAGCCGTGCATCGGCTATAGCGCGGACAGGAAGAGGTTAGATGCGGCATTTGTTATTTTGGATAATTCGTAACTTCAGATAAATTCGTATTCGTTACGTTCACTAACAGCAAAATTCGAAAGGAAATTCCAATACCTATCATTTAATAGTTAGTTATTACCCTGTTTCCCCTAAAATAAGACCTAGCGTGATTGTCGGTGTTGGCTGCAATATAAGCCCTACCACCCAAATAAGCCCTACCCTGAAAAGAAGACCTACAAGGACTTTAACTAGGGCTTATTTGGGGGGTAGGGCTTTTATTGCAGCTATCACCGACAATCACACTAGGTCTTATTTTAGGGGAAACAGGGTATTTTGAATTGTTTCTTATTTTCGAATTTCTGAATTTTTGAATCTTCGAATATTCGAATTTTCGAAATTCTAAATTCTGAATTTTCAAATTTTAGAATTTACGAATTTTCAGGTTTAGGAAAAAAACAAAAAAATGAACAAGCGATCCTATTGAACGCCTTGGAGGAGGAGTGAGGAGCCGCATGGCGGAAGCCGCCGTGATGCAGAGAGGACACAGGAGCCATTGCCTGCCACTCATAGGAGCCCTCAACCCACCGCCCATAGTAGCCCGCAACCTGCTGCCCTTAGAAGCCCGCACCCCGGCCAAAGGAGCCCGCCCGCCTGCAACCTACTGATAACCAACTGGGGGGTTGATGTTTGCCCCTCCCAAAAAATAACGCCAGCCGCCACTGTTAGGAACACAGCCCTCAATCTCCATCTCTGCAGCCTCAGTTACACAGAATGAATGGACAGGAATAGCTCTATACAGAGCTTCCCCTCCATTCACATACTGAAGCATAGTAAACAGTTACACAGGAGATAGTCTCTGTGATGTTGACCAAGGCGAAGGCAGAGATCATCTGGACTAGAATGCTTAAAGCGGGAGTCCACCGGGACTCTGCATTTTTTTTTTTTTTTTAAAAGCCAGCAGCTACAAATACTGCAGCTGCTGACTTTTAAAATAGTGACACTTACCTGTCCAGCGCGCCCGTGATGTCGGCACCCGAAGCCGATCGCTAGGTTATCTGTCGGGTCCTGCCGCCGCCATCTTGGGTATGGGAATCAGGAAATTGAGCCTTTCGGCTTCATTTCCCGGTTCCCTACTGCGCATGCGCGAATCGCGCTGCGCAATAAGGACGCTCCCCGCTGCCTCTGGGAGCTGTGTGTTTCCCAGCAGGCAGCGGGGCACTTGCGGGAAGGGGCGGGCACTTGCAGAAAGGGGCGTAAGTTACGCCCCTTTCCGCAGAGAGCTATCCCGGAAGTGGGTGCAGTTACCTGGATTATCCAGGTAACTGCACCCCCCTCCCCCCTGAAAGGTGCTTATTGTGGCACCGGAGGGGGGGAGGGTTCCGATGAGCGGAAGGTCCACTTTAAGGTGGACCTCCGCTTTAAGTAGGCAGGACTGACGAGCAGGATATCAACAGGTGAGCCACTGTGGAGAGGTAGGAGCTGGCAATTAGCCAACAGCTGAGTGGCCAGTTCAGAGGAAGGAAGGGCTGAGCCCATCCCTGACAGAATATAATGCACACGTGGGCCCTGAACAGGGCAGGGGGCCCGGTGGAGTGGACCTGTATGTAGGAGGAGCCAGCCTTAGACATTCTGTCACTTATAGAGGTGAGGGCTAGGGTGGATTGAAAAAGGCCTTTTAGGTAAGGCTGCAGATCCCTGTGTGAAGCTGCTTTCCTGGAGGGTTCCCAGGAGAGAGGTACCCAGCTAAAAGGTGTCTACAGAGAACACAGTCCTGTGAGTACAGATGGGTAGAGGAGAAACTGTAGGGAGATGGCTGTGAGGTGCTACACATGTTTTCACTTGGGACTACTGCGGACCGTCCACTACATGTGACTGTGTAATGTCAAGTGACCCCAGAATGTATGTCCTTTGTGACTGTCTTGTCTTGCCATTCCCTGAACAACTCCAGTAAAGTGCAGTGAAGCTAACTATCATGTGGACAATCCTTCTTTGAGATCTAAAGGTCTATGGCAGGGAATGTCGTGATGGGGCCTATGATGATGAGGAGCAGGGCACAAGATGGTGGAGGGGTCGGCTTTGGCAGGTGGGATTGTGTTCTAGCAGGCCTGGAGTGACTTGTGCTTGGCGCCAGAGGCGTAACGAGAACCTTCAGAGCCCCTGTGCAAGAAACCATGAAGGGCCCCCCTGGCCCCCAACCTGGGCCTTTCTCACTGATCCCGGGGGGCCCTTTACTCCCATTGTGGGACCCTTTATTACAGTCCCACAGCAGGTCACCTTCCTGCCATCTTGGGGTCCTTCCACAGTGGTGGAATGCCAGAGACCAGTCGCAAGTGCGACCTTTTGCGCCCCTGGTAGTTCCACCACTGGTGTCAGTCGTTTTTTATTATTGTTTTTTTACCATTTTATTTTATTGTATTTTTTTTTTTGTACAATTTTATTTTTGTTTATTTTTTACATATATTTTTAGGACCCCTGATGGGGAGCTTTGGTGAAATATCATGGGTCTAAACAGTACCGATCAATGACTCTAATCACTAAGACAACGAAGGGGCCGGTAAAATCTGCCTTTAAATCAGCCGACGGGAGGAGGAAACCCAGCAGCACTGGGGGGGCCCAGGGATGCACACAGGGGCCCGGGGGAGCAGGCAGGGGCGGGTGGCAATTTCCCCCTAGGCTGCCCTAACAATATACGCATAATGGCCGGCAGCCGCCGCTCACGATTTTTTTTTTCTGGAGGAAGTCGGATCAGGGCAGGGGCTGCAAGCTGAGACAGAGGGAGGGGCGCAGAAGCTCAAGCGGCACTCACTTATGTAGTGGAGGCCGCTCTGTTCCCGCACCTCCCGTCGGTCGCGCTCACACTAATCCACGGACAGTGGAGTGAGAGCCAACCTGACCTGTCAGTTCGTGTGTGAGATTTCCCCTCTCCCTCTCCTCCAAACACTGCAGCATGTGTGAGCTCCGCTCATACAGTCAGGCCACCCACTCTGTTCCCTCCCCTGCTTCCTCATTGGTAGAGGGAGGGAGCCCATCAGCCAAGCCTCCAGCAGCTGCAAAGCATCGTGGGACATGTAGTCCCTATTGCCAACAGCCCAATAGCAATTCCTGGGCACAAAAAATTCTCCAGCTTTGCCCACTGGAGGAGGATGAACGAGAGGCTGTGGGGGAGCAGACTGTCACTCCATGAGGCTGAGCCTGAGGACAGAGCAGAGATAATGTAAGTTTTTTGGTGAATGTGTTTTTTTTTTTAATTAAAAAAGAAAGGTCTTACACTTTGAAGTTTTCTCACTTCTTTCCCATTGTTTCAAGCTGGGAGCTGATATTATTAACCCCTTCATGCTTGAACCTTTTTTTGACAATTGTTTACAAGCAACAAATCAGTATTTTTGTTAGACAATTACTTAGAACCCCTAAACATTATATATATATATATATATTTTAGCAGAGAACCCTAGAGAATAAAATGGCAATTGTTGCAATATTTTATGTCACACTGTATTTTCAAATACAGTTTTTTTGGAAGAAATACACTTTCATTAATTTACCACTTCAATACCAGGCATTTTCACCCCCTTCCTGCTCAGGTCAATTTTCATTGTGCGGTCATGCAACGTTGTACTCAAATTAATTTTTTCACACACATAGAGCTTTCTTTTGGTGGTATTTGATCACCTCTGCAGTTTTTATTATTTGTGCTTTAAACAAAAAAAGAGCAACAACTTTGAAAAAAACACAATATTTTTTACTTTTTGCTATAATAAATATGCCAATTTAATAAAAAAAAAAGTTTCCTCAGTTTAGGCCGATATGTATTTTTCTACATATTTTTGGTAAAAAAAATTGCAATAAGCGATAAGCGTACATTGATTGGTTTGCACAAAAGTTATAGCGTCTACAAAATAGGTTATTGATTTATGGCATTTTTATTATTTTTTTCTTTTTACTAGTAATGCTGCAATTTTTATTGTGACTGTGACATTATGGTGGACAGTTCGGACTCTTTTGACACTATTTTTGGACCAGTGACAATTATACAGCGATCAGTGCTATAAAAACGCACTGATTACTGTATAAATGTCACTGGCTGGGAAGGGGTTAACACTAGGGGGCTATCAAAGGGTTCAATGTGTTACCTAGGGAGTCATTCTAACTGTGGGGGAGATGGGACTGACTAGGGAGGAGATCGATCCTATATACTAGGAACACATGATCTGTCTCCTCTTTGTCCTATGATAAACAGCACACTGGTGACATCTATCATAGAACCTGGTCCAGGAGGCAGGATTTCGTATGACAGCAGCCACACCGGGTCAACGGTAGATCTCCGCTCTGTGTAATCCAGCGTCTCTCTCTCTCTCTAATCCCCATGCACTGAACAGACTGTATTGATGGGCTATGGTGAGGCTGCATTGATGGGCACTGACAAGGCTGAGCTGATGGGCACTAGTGAGGCTGTATTGATGGGCACTGATGAGGCGGCATTGATAGACACTAGTGAGGCTGCATCGATGGGCATTGGTGATGGTGAGCTGATTCGTGGTTTAATGGGCCACTTGACTAGACTTGCCCCTCAGGCCTAAGGCTGCCAGCCCTCCCCTGGGAGCAGGACAGGGATAGGGTGGAGGCAGAAGCAGCATGTAGAGCAACCAATGCCTTCAATTTCCTTCCTCCGCTGAATGCCTGCAGGAGGGAGGGAAGGTGAAGCGGGCATTCAGCGGCTACATGGGGGAATCGGTTCCTCTACATGCTGCTGCCCTCCTATCCAGTTGTACAGGGGGCTGCACGGGTCCTCTGGAGCATGGACCTGGGTCACAATTGCAACCCCTGTGACCCCTGTACATACACCCCTGCTTGGTGCCAAAATTGGCCAACCATGAAGCCCCTCTTGTAGTGGGTTGGGGGAACCTGGCTGGCCAGAGTTCCTGTGTGTAATAGAATCCTGTGAACATTAAAATATTGACCTGATATTGGGATATTGAGTATCCTGATAATCTATAACATTATTGTCAGTTATGATTAGTAAAATATCGCCAATAACATAACCAACATTATGTCTTTCCTCTCTTTCCAGCACTCACGGTGAAGTTCCTGACCAGACGGTTCATTAGTGAATACGACCCTTATCTTGGTGAGTATTCTTTAACAAATTCTACCTGGGGGACTTGTTCGGGGTCCAAACCCCCACCAGTGAGAACTTGAGCTGCTATTCACCAGTGATTCATCCAATGCCATAAACGAGACCCTATCTCTGTAGGTCTGATATTCAACCAAATTCAAGCGTATCTAAACCCCCCCCCCCCCCCCCCCAAAAAAACTGCAATATATAGAAACGTATTAATCCTTAGATGTGGTGGCTGCATTCATTTTCTTTTTTGTTTTGTTTTTTTTCCTTTATTCTCAACTGGTGATCCGGCCATTAACACACTTCCTGTCTAAAGCCTGGGACTAGACATGTGCACTGCCAAAAAATTTGTTTTCGTTTTCACTTCATTCGTTTTTTTTTGTTTTTCGGGTCATTTGTTATGATCGCAATTTGTAAATTTGAAAAATTGGTAAATTCGAAAATAAGAAAGAAAATCCGAAAATTCGAAAGAATGACTAACTAACTAACTCACTAATAACTAACTAACTAACTAACTAACTAATAATAACTAACTATTAAATTATAGGTATTGGAATTTCCTTTCAAATTTGGCTGTTAGTGAACGTAACGAATACAAATTTATCTGAAATTACGAATTATCCAAAATAATGAATGCCGCATCTAAACAAATGGAACGGAATGAAGTAATAATAAAAAGTTTTTATTTTTATTATTGTTATTTATTATTAATTCGTTACGTTCCTTTCGTTTAGATGCGGCATTCATTATTTCGGATAATTCGTAACGTCGGATAAATTCGTATTCTTTACGTTCACTAACAGCCAAATTTGAAAGGAAATTCCAATACCTAGAATTTTATTATTATTTAGTTATTAATTTGTTCCGTTCCTTTCGTTTAGATGCGGCATTCATTATTTCGGATAATTCGTAACGTCGGATAAATTCGTATTCGTTACGTTCACTAACAGCCAAATTTGAAAGGAAATTCCAATACCTAGAATTTTATTATTATTTAGTTATTATTCACAGAGCCGGTGAGCGGCTCCTACAGGGATCATGAGACTCACCGCTGCAGGACTAATCTCCTTCCTGCTGACACGGTTTTACCTCAATGTGACTGTTTTATTATTTGTATTATAAAGTCTGCTCTGTTTGCACTCAGAAGGCGCCTTTGTTTTTTCTTACATGTATGCTTCTGCTTCCCACAAGAGGAGCTGTAGACTGTCCGTTCCTCTTGCTGAATTTAATGTCCTCTCACCCAGTTCATATACTTTTGTCCCTGAACCCCATGCCCATAACTGTTCACACAAACTATGGTTTCTGGCATTATTGACTACAGTATGCGCCATTACCGACCAACACATGACGATGTACATTGGCACAATGGCACGGCTGGGCTAATGGGCATACAGGTACGTTCCCCTTTAAATCGCGGCATTGTGGGCCACGTGTGTGCCCGCCGCGTACTCCTTGCCCGCGGGTCCCGCAGACTCGATGTCCGCCGGGGGCCCGCGATCGTGTCACAGAGAGCGGCAGAATGGGGAGATGCCTATGTAAACAAGACATTTCCCCATTCTGCCTAGCAACCTGACAGAGATCACTGCTCTCTTTCATCGGAAGCAGTGATCGCTGTTACGTGTTGAGTTGAAGCCCATCCCCCCCACAGTTAGAATCACTCCCTAGGACACACTTAACCCCTTCATCGTCTTCTAGCATTTAACCCCTTCCCTACCGGTGTTATTTACACAGTAATCAGTGCATTTTTATAGCACTGATCGCTGTATAAATGACAATGGTCCCAAAATAGTGTCAAAAGTGTCCGATGCGTCCGCTATAATGTCGCAGACATGACAAAAAAATAATAATAATAATAAAAATGACACAAATCTATCCTCTATTTTGTAGACGCTATAACTTTTGCACAAACCAATCAATATACGCTTATTGCGTTTTTTATCAAAAATATGTAGAAGAATACATATCAGCCTAAACTGAGAAAGAAATGTATTTTTTTATATTTTTTAGGGGATATTTATTATAGCAAAAAGTTAAAAATATTGTTTTTTTTTTTTCAAAATTGTCCATTTTTTTTTGTTGATAGCGCAGAAAATAAATAAAAAATAACCGCAGAGGTGATCAAATACCACAAAAAGAAAACTCTATTTGTGAGGAAAAAAGGACGTCAATTTTGTTTGGGTGCAACGTCGCACGACCGCGCAATTGTCAGTTAAAGCGCCGCAGTGCCGAACCGCAAAAAGTTCTCTGGTCAGGAAGGGGGTAAAATATTCCGGGGGCTGAAGCGGGTAAAAGAAGTTGCAACTTGGCCAAATCACCAGGTAAAAATAAAATACAAAAGAAGACGAAGGTCCCTTTAACAATGGTGCGTATTCCATTCCGGTCTGGGGGATCTGTGAGCTGACTCCCTGCTGATTGGGTGGATGACACATCCGTGTCCTCTCAGTCTCTGCAGACACGGACACGGACAGGCCCCGCTCTGCTGTATGGGCAGCTGGGTGTAAACGGACTCCGCTGTACATACCGTATACACCCGGCTACCTCTGATCCGCTCCATCTAAACGGAAGAGGATGGAGTCCTCTCCCATTTGTTTTTAACAGGCCTGATCAGACCCGGAGGTAAGCGGGTGTAAACAGACACAAGTCCATTTAGACACATGCACTTTTTCATTTTTATTTTTTTGGGGTCATTCATTATGATCGCAATTCTTAAATTCGAATATTTGAAAATTTGAAAATCTGGAAATAAGTTCCCTACTTACTTCCCAGCTCAGTAGATTGCTTTAAGAAAGGCCTGGGTTATTTCCTAAATGTACATAATATAACTGGGTACTGACATTTAGGCTGCATTCACACCTGAGTGTAGCGTTTTCAAGCGTTTTTTGCGGCGTTTTTTACCACGAATTTGTGCAGGGCAAAAGGTCACCAATGTTAAAAGAAGAAAAACGCCCAAATCAGCCCGATTCGCACGACAAAAAAGGGTCCGGAACTTGTTTGAGCTTCAAGAGGAAGTAAACCCTGATGGGTTTACTTCCTCTTTTTTTCCCTGCAAAGGTAAAGCATAATGGACTACTATACATCGCATAGTAGCTCATTATGTGTCACTTACCTGACACAGGAGCCAGCGAAGTCGCCGCTGTCCCCTGTAGTCCGCCGCATCCATGTTGCTGGTGGCGTCTCGCAGCTCCGACGAATCACAGCGGCGCAGCCGCGATGACGTCACTCCCGCGCATGCGCACGGGAGTCGCGCCTCGCAGCTCCGCCGCTGCCATACGGCGAAGCCGCGATGACGTCACTCCCGCGCATGCGCACGGGAGTCGACAAATTAGGCAAATCCATTCTTGGATTTGCCGCATTTAGTGCGCCTGCGCGCCGCTGTCTACGGCGCATGCGCCGTAGACAGCGGTGCCCATTTTCGGGCAAATATCTCCTAAACCATATAGGTTTAGGAGATATTGCTTGGACCTACAGGTAAGCCTTAATCTAGGCTTACCTATAGGTCCAAGTTGTTTGGAAGGGTTTACTTCCTCTTTCAGGCGTAGGGCTTCAGGCGACTTGGAGTGGAGATGTGAACCATCTCCATTGAGAATAATGGATTTTTTCCCCTCCAGCGTTTTGTATCTTCAGGCGTCAAGCTACAAAATGCTCAGGTGTGAATGGGGTCTTATAGGTAAAGTTGATCCGGGGGAAATCCAATTGCCTCTCGGGGGATCAGGGAGGAATTTTTTCCCCTGCTTTAGCAAATTGGATCATGCTCTGCTGGGGTTTTTTGCCTTCCTCTGGATCAACTGTGGGTATAGAATTGGGTATATGGGATTGTATGATATACTGTATATATATTTATTTTTTGTGTTTGAACTGGATGGACTTGTGTCTTTTTTCAACCTGACTAACTATGTAACTAATAAATTTGGCTGTTAGTGAAAACAAAAAATACAAATTTATCCAAAGTTACGAATTATCCGAAATAACAAAACAAATGCAACGGAACAAATTAACAATAAATAATAATAAAACGTTTTTATTATTATTATTGTTATTTATTATTATTAATTCATTACGTTCCATTTGTTTAGATGCAGCATTCGTTATTTCGGATAATTCGTAACTTTGAATAAATTCGTATTCGATGTGTTTCCTAACAGCCAAATTTGAAAGGAAATTCCAATACCTATAATTTAATTGTTAGCAATAGTTAAGTTATTATTATTAATTTAGTTATTATTCCAGATTTTCTAATTTACGAATATTCTGAAAAATTTGTTAAACAGCTTTTCTTTAATTCGGATATTTCCGAATTAATGAATTTGTCGAAATTCGTAAAAAAAAAAACGAATTTGGAACGAAACGAATTGCACATGTCTAGTTTAGTTTAAACCCGCCTGTCTATAGGAATGAATGGACCTTCCGATCAGGCCTGTCCTGAACAGGCGGACTCGATTGGAACAGCCATGTGAAAGGGACCTTCCAAGGAAAATGAATGCAGACACACCAGGGCATTTTTAAATCGCGAGCAGAATCGCAGCAAATCTGTCCATGATTTAAAAAGCCAAGGGGGTGAATGCAGTCTTAGGGTGACTACACTCAATCACTGCATTGTATCTAAGGGAGGGAACTGTCTAACTAGGACAGAGCTTAAAAAAAAACGATCTCCTCTTCTTCTCCATAACAAAAGGGGAGGTGTTCTGTAGTCCGCAGAGGTAGCTAGGAAGAATGTCACTGATTAGAGTGCAACACAAGTAGAGAGTACAAGACAGTGGTGCCCAATATTGGGGGGGGGGGGGTATGGATGGATGGTGGCGGTCAGAGCCCCCCTCCCTCCCCCCCGTGGGTGACGGGCGGCGGTGATCAGTGGCCTTACCTTAGGAGGCCGATGCTGCTCCTCACTCCAGCTCGCCAAGGGAAGAGCCGGGGCTGTTACTTCTCCTCCCAGCGAAACAGGAAGTGGGTCCTGAGGTCAGATTGGCCTAAGACTCCCTGGCCAATCGGGTCCCAGGACCCACTTCCTGATTGGCCGGGAGGAGAAGAAGAAAGACACAGCGAATAATAATTAGCAGACATGTGCACTGCCAAAATATTTGTTTGTTTTAGTTTCATTAGTTTTTTGTTTTGTTTTTTCGTTTTTCAGGTCATTTGTTATGATCGCAATTTATAAATTCAAAAATTCGTAATTTCTTAAATTAGAAAATATGAAAATAAGAAAGTAAATCCGAAAATTCAAAAGAACGAAAATCAGAAAATTCTAAAGAATAACTAACTAATGAATTAATAATAAAACGTTTTTATTTTTATTATTACTATTGTAATTCATTATTATTAATGCATTACGTTCCATTTGTTTAGATGCCGCATTCGTTATTTCGGATAATTCGTAACTTCGAATACATTTTTATTCATTACCTTCACTAACAGCCAAATTTGAAAGGAAATTCCAATACCTATAATTTAATAGTTAGTAAGACCCCTTTCACACCAGGGCGTTTTGCAGGCGCCATAGCGTTAAAAAAAGCGCCTGCAATCCGCCCTAAAGAAGCTGCACCATTGTCTGTAGTGTTAAAGCCCCGAGGGCTTTCACACTACAGCGGTGCGCTGGCAGGACGTCAGGGAAAAGTCCTGCCAGCATCTTCTTTGGAGCGGTGAAGGAGCGGTGTGTTTACCGCTCCTCCACCGCTGCTCCCCATTGAAATCAATGGGGCAGCGCTGTAATACAGCCGGCAAAACGCCACCATTGTGGGCAGTTTTAACCCTTTCTCGGCCACTAGCGGGGGGTAAAAGCGCCCCACTAGCGGCCGAAATGCGCCGCAAATCCAGCGGTAAAACGCCGCTAAAAATAGCGGCGTTTTACCGCCCACGCTATGGGCGGTGTGGTGTGAAAGGGGTCTAATAGTTAAGCTATTATTAGTTAGTTATTATTTCAGATTTTAGAATTTTTGGGTTTTCGAATTTTCGAATTTACGAATATTCAGAAAAATTTGATAAACGGGTTTTCGTTAAATTCGGATATTTCCGGATGAATGAATTTTTCTAAATTCATTAAAAAATTTATTCGAAACGAAACGAATTGCACATGTCTAGTTTAAACCCGCCCGTCTATAGGAATGAATGGACCTTCCGATCAGGTCCGCCCCCCGATTGGAACGGCCATGTGAAAGGGACCTTCCAAGGAAAATGAATTCAGACACCACATCTGAGGCTCGGTAAGCTGCAATAGATTACATTTTCATTTTTCGGTTTAATACTACTTAAATTGGTGCCAGTCCTCCTGCGGTCAGGCCATACACCCAATGTACTGTGTTTTCAAAGAACAATAACAAAATTATTACTTTTTTTTCAGTTGTTGCAGCCAAAATTCATTTCTGGTTTCATTTCGCAGAAATAAAGTTTTTAGAGGGGTTACATAAAACTATTTTATTGTATTTGGCATTCTAGAGTAAAAAAAATAAAAAATGAGCTTTTATGATTTAGACAGGAAGCTCTAATATTCTGTTTTAGAGTTACAGAATTACGTAATAGTTCTGATATATGCTGTTTGTAGCTACCAATCACCTTCCAACTGCCATTTTTGCAGTGCGAGTTGTGAAAATGAAAGAAGGATTCTCATTGGTGGCTTTGGGCAGAATTACATTTTCTTTTTGCACACTATTAATATTATTATTAATATTAATATACAGGATGTATATAGCGCCAAACAGTTTGCGCAGCGCTTTACAACAAAGGGGCAGACAGTACACTTACAATACAAATCAATACAGAAGGATCAGAAGGCCCTGCTCGTTAGAGCTTACAATCTAGAAGAACTGTGCAGTAATTGCTAGACTGCTCCCCAACCCTTAGCATGCACCAGATTGTATGTAAGATTTGTATCTGCCTGTGTGTGGTCAGCTAGCTGGATTGGAGTGGAGTCTCCATCTAGTGGTGGCCGAAGGTAGTGCAGGCTGTGAATCACAGCCAGTCTTGCGGAGTATAAGTTCCCCCTTATTCCCTTATATACCCCCAGTCACGGAACTACGTCTCGGTTAGCTAGTCGCCATGGGCGTGTGTAATCGTGACAGATTACAGATTGGGTTTAGTAACAAGCAGGATAGGAATTGATGTAAATACATAGTTCATTTACTTTATTGTATCTACAACAAATTCAGTGTATTTATCAAAAATTCTGCGAACTATATACATTCATTCTGTGTGAATGCCAGCAAAACTGAATGTTACTGGGCTATTTTGCCACAGTACCCCCAGCTCACTGAGGTGCCCAACAACCCCCCCCCCCCCACAGTATCTCCCAGCTCACTGCAGTGCCCAACAACCCCCCACAGTACCCCCCCCCCCCCCCCCCCCCCCACCACAGTGTCGTGTAGCAGATCAATTGTTCTTATTAAATTTATAAAGCTAGGGGTAGCTAGGCAACTGGAATTTTCCAAAGTAGATCAGCGGTGCCAGCTACAGTATTTCTCCTATGACCATTTTATCTCATTGCAGTGCCAACAACCCCCACAGTGTCTACCAGCCGATTATAGTTCCCAACAACCCCCCACAGTATCTCCCAGCCCATTATAGTGCCAACAACCCCCCACAGTATTTCCCAACTCATAATAGTGCCAACAACCCCCCACTGTATTTCCCAGCTCATTGCAGTGCCAACAACCCCCCACAGTATCTCCCAGCCCATTGCAGTGCCCAACAAACCCCCACAGTATCTCCCAGCCCATTGCAGTGCCCAACAACCCCCCACAGTATCTCCCAGCCCATTATAGTGCCAACAACCCCCCACAGTATTTCCCAGCTCATTATAGTGCCAACAACCCCCCACTGTATTTCCCAGCTCATTGCAGTGCCAACAACCCCCCACAGTATCTCCCAGCCCATTATAGTTCCCAACAACCCCCCACAGTATCTCACAGCCCATTATAGTGCCAACAACCCCCCACAGTATTTCCCAGCTCATTGCAGTGCCAACAACCCCCCACAGTATCTCCCAGCCCATTGCAGTGCCCAACAACCCCCCACAGTATCTCCCAGCCCATTATAGTGCCCAACAACCCCCCACAGTATCTCCCAGCCCATTATAGTGCCAAACAACCCCCCACAGTATCTCCCAGCCCATTATAGTGCCCAACAACCCCCACAGTATCTCCCAGCCCATTATAGTGCCCAACAACCCCCCACAGTATCTCCCAGCCCATTATAGTGCCCAACAACCCCCCACAGTATCTCCCAGCCCGTTATAGTGCCAACAACCCCCCACAGTATCTCCCAGCCCATTATAGTGCCCAACAACCCCCCACAGTATCTCCCAGCCCATTATAGTGCCCAACAACCCCCCACAGTATCTCCCAGCCCATTATAGTGCCAAACAACCCCCCACAGTATCTCCCAGCCCATTATACTGCCAAACAACCCCCCACAGTATCTCCCAGCCCATTATAGTGCCCAACAACCCCCCACAGTATCTCCCAGCCCATTATAGTGCCCAACAACCCCCACAGTATCTCCCAGCCCATTATAGTGCCCAACAACCCCCCACAGTATCTCCCAGCCCATTATAGTGCCCAACAATCCCCCACAGTATCTCCCAGCCTGTTATAGTGCCCAACAACCCCCCACAGTATCTCCCAGCCCGTTATAGTGCCCAACAACCTGCCACAGTATCTCCCAGACCATTATAGTGCCAACAACCCCCCACAGTATCTCCCAGCCCATTATAGTGCCCAACAATCCCCCACAGTATCTCCCAGCCCATTATAGTGCCCAACAACCCCCACAGTATCTCCAAGCCCATTATAGTGCCCAACAACCCCCCACAGTATCTCCCAGCCCATTGTAGTGCCCAACAACCCCCCACAGTATCTCCCAGCCCATTATAGTGCCCAACAACCCCCACAGTATCTCCCAGCCCATTATAGTGCCCAACAACCCCCCACAGTATCTCCCAGCCCATTATAGTGCCCAACAACCCCCCACAGTATCTCCCAGCCCATTATAGTGCCCAACAACCCCCCACAGTATTTCCCAGCCCATTATAGTGCCCAACAACCCCCACAGTATCTCCCAGCCCATTATAGTGCCCAACAACCCCCCACAGTATCTCCCCCGCACCACAATGTCATGTAGCAGATCAGTTGTTCTTACTCAATTTTTAAAGCCAGGGCCAGCTAGGCAACTAATATTTTCAGAAATAGATCAGCGGTGGCACCCACCATAGTTCTCCTGGAACCATTTTATTTTATTATGTCCCAAAACTTCCAGCAACTTTGAATTTTTAAAGTGCAGCTAAACTGTATCTGAGCAGTAAAACGCTATTTCACTCATGTTTGAGGTTCAAAGCAAACTTAAATTTATTGCGAAATCGCTCTTAAAAAATACGCCGTGGTCATCTTGAGTAAGGGCAGATGATTCATGTAGCTGTTACTTCCTGGAATCTGTCTGCACTTAACTCAGGCATGCAGGAAGGAGGGTGCGCTTAGCTGAGAAAGCCCCGCCTCCCATGAGGATTCCTGGGATGTGTAAGTAAATATAATCGACCTTCCTATCTATTTACTAATGTTAGCAGCATGAGGATTAAAGAGAGTCCATGTTGATTGAGAGAGTTTAGTTCCTCTTTAATCTGCATCATTATCCCGAAGAATTCCATTCTCCCGTATTCCGGGTTGTCTCCTCCGCAACTTGGGGGCCGTTTAAAATGTAAGTTGGAAAATGTGTTCTATTTGGAAGGAAAGCCGCGCGGGAGATATGATTGGAGTGTCTGTGGACACGAGGAGTTCTCTGGACTCCGTCTAATGGGAATAATTGTCTTCATTAAGGTGACAAGACGCAGGACTCGGCCGGGAATGGCGGCTGATTAATGGCGGAGATTAAAGAGATATGAATCTTTTTCTGATACTTACTAAAAGCTTCAAGTGCCCAGACAGGCCGGGAGGAGAATGTTTTCTCTCCGAGTCGCTTCAAACACTTCTCCGAGGAAATAGAATTCATTTTTGTCAGAGCGCTAGAATTCCGTCCAACATTCATCTTCAGCCAAATGGATTAACCCTTTCCCGGGACTCCCAGATGTCTTCTGATTGGGGGGATCCGTGTGTGTGGGAGCGGAAATTCCCCACATTATTATATACCGGGGGCTGAAATCTTCTCAGTATGAGGGACACATTGTATATTATACAAATATTCCCAAGCCAAAAAATAAATAAAAATCCTTTTACATCAGAAGCTCCCCCATCACATCAGAGTCCCCCCCCCCTTCACATCAGAGCTGCCCCACACCTCAGTGTCCCCCTTTCAAATCAGAACCCCCTTCACATCAGAGTCCCCCCTTTTTCACATCAGAGTCCCCCCCCTTCTTCACATCAGCGCCCCCCTCCCCCTTCTTCACATCAGAGCCCCCCTTCACATCAGAGTCCCCCCTTCACATCAGAGTCCCCCTCTTCACACCAGAGTCCCCCCTTCACATCAGAGTCCCCCTTTCACATCAGATCTCTCTTTAAAATCACATCCTCCCTTCACATCAGAGCCCCCTCTTCACATCAGACTCCCCCTTTCACATCAGATCTCCCTTTAAAATCAGATCCCACCTATATATTACAGTCCCCTCTGTCACATTAGAAGCACCCCCATCCCATCAGAGCACCCCCTCCCCATTCCATCAGAGTCCCCCTTTCTAATCAGAAGCCCCTCTTTTCACATCAGAAGCAAGCTATCACTTCAGAACCCTCCACCACATCTGAGCCAATATTGACATCAGAATCCCCCCTTCACATCACAGCCCCCCCCCCCCCCCTTCACATCAGAGTCCCCCTTTCACATCAGATCTCCCTTTAAAATCAGATCCCACATATATAGTAGAGTCCCCTCTGTCACATTAGAAGCACCCCATCGCATCAGAGCACCCCCCTTCACATCTGAGTCCCCCCTTCACATCAGAGCCCCCCCTTCACATCAGAGCCCCCCTTCACATCAGAGTCCCCCTCTTCACACCAGAGTCCCCCCTTCACATCAGAGTCCCCCTTTCACATCAGATCTCTCTTTAAAATCACATCCTCCCTTCACATCAGAGCCCCCTCTTCACATCAGACTCCCCCTTTCACATCAGATCTCCCTTTAAAATCAGATCCCACCTATATATTACAGTCCCCTCTGTCACATTAGAAGCACCCCCATCACATCAGAGCACCCCCTCCCCATTCCATCAGAGTCCCCCTTTCTAATCAGAAGCTCCTCTTTTCACATCAGAAGCCCCCTATCACTTCAGAACCCTCCACCACATCAGAGCCCATATTCACATCAGACTCACTCTTTCGCATTAGAAGCCCCCCCCCCCCACATCACATCAGAGTTGCTGTGGGCTGAGTAAAATCTTGTGCCCGGCCAGATGATACATAGTTACATAGTCAGTCAGGTTGAAAAAAAGTCCATCTAGTTCAACCAAAAAAAAAAGAAAATACAATCCCATATACACAATCCTTCACCCACAGTTGATCCAGAGGAAGGAGAAAAACCCCAGCAAAGTATGATCAGGGGATCGGGGGATCAGGAAGGAATAATAATAAATAATAAATTCCATCCTGATCCCCCGAGAGGCAATCAGATTTTCCCTGGATCATCTTTACCTATAAATGTCAATCCCAGTTATATTATGTACATTTAGGAAAGTATGCAGACCTTTTTTAAAGCAATCTACTGAGCTGGTAAGAACCAACCTCTGGAGGGAGTCCGTTCCACATTTCCACAGCTCTTACTGTAAAGAAACCTTTCTGTTTTGGGAGAATAAGTCTCTTTACATAGTGAACCCTTGTCCTCTGTGATGACCTTAAAGTGAATGACTCAACAAATACGTCACTATATGGACCCCTTATGTATTTGTACATGGTGATCATATCCCCCCTTAATCTCCTTTTCTCGAGAGATGGGACACTCAGGCCGTAGTTTGGAGACCCCTAGTAAAAATCGATTATGTGACTATATATTCACTCAGATTTTAACAGCTTTTTTGCACACATTAATGAATCTCTGTACACTTTTTTCCCAATCACATCTTCTAAACGTCTCTTGTGATGCTTCAAGTCTCTGGAACTCCCATCCACATGCCACAGTAGATATTTCTGAAGCCAGAAATGGGTCTATTTATACAACATTTGTTGCACGAATTTTGGAAGCCTTCGTGCATGTTGAACCAAATGCCCTGTATTTTTTCTAAGAGAATAATGCCTGTGTTGCTATCGCCACCTAGTGAGTAAAATGCAGTACTGTTTTCTCATTGAGAAATTTCAATGAACTCAACTGCCTTTTGGCCACTAGATGGAGCCGACAATACAAGCATTAAACTCTTAGAAAAAGTTTTACAGTACAAAGCACTTAGACCTCTGGTGCCCAACATATGTCCCTTTGACACTTTTTCTGCTGGCCCTGCAAACGCTAATCTGTGTTTTCCTATCGCCCTGTTATAGCTGTGATTTCTAGGAGTCTCGTGCAATATGTCTCCAGTCTGTGACTGTGACCTGAAGCATGTCCCCAGTCTCCAACAAACAGCCCCTATAGTGCATTCACATTCTCTTACATTCTCCTGCAGCAAGATGGCAGTCTTTGATCATCACTTGTATCATGTCTGCAGTCTCTGACCATCTCTTGTATCATGTCTGCAGTCTCTGACCATCTCTTGTATCATGTCTGCAGTCTCTGACCATCTCTTGTATCATGTCTGCAGTCTCTGACCATCTCTTGTACCATTTCTGCAGTCTCTGACTATCTCTTGTATCATGTCTGCAGTCTCTGACCATCTCTTGTACCATTTCTGCAGTCTCTGACCATCTCTTGTACCATTTCTGCAGTCTCTGACCATCTCTTGTATCATGTCTGCAGTCTCTGACCATCTCTTGTACCATGTCTGCAGTCTCTGATCATCACTTGTATCATGTCTGCAGTCTCTGACCATCTCTTGTACCGTATCTGCAGTCTTTGATGATCTCTTGTATTATGCCCATAGTCTTTGACTATACCCTGTTGCGTGTTCACTGTATCTGACACTGAATATTAGCTGAATTCTATGTGCGTCCCTTTGGTGAGATAAAGGGCTGCACTGGAGGCCCCCATATCAAGAAAGTTGACCACCACTAACTTAAACAAACAAACACATATGGGGAGAACATGGAAAGCCTATGCAGACAGTGTTCCTGATGGTAACTGAACACAGAAGCCAATCAGCCACATTAGCTCAAGTTGGAGCACATCAGTGCTTTTCCTGTTGTTGGCAAAGAAAAGAACCCAAAGTGGCAAATGAAGATTGAAGCTGAGGGATCATATGAGCGATTCCACAAGCTGCTTTATTTATGTACTTCTGCAGCCTGCTGAAGGCTGGAGATGCCACTGAAGGCTGGAGATGCCACTGAAGGCTGGAGACACCACTGAAGGCTGGAGACACCACTGAAGGTTGGAGATACCACACCACTGAAGTCTGGAGACACCACTGAAGGTTGGAGATACCACACCACTGAAGGCTGGAGACACCACTGAAGGCTGGAGACACCACTGAAGGTTGGAGATACCACACCACTGAAGGCTAGAGACACCACTGAAGGTTGGAGATACCACACCACTGAAGGCTGGAGACACCACTGAAGGCCGGAGACTCCACTGAAGTTAGGAGACACTGCTAAAGGCTGGGGACACCACTGAATGCTGGAGACACCACTGAAGGCTGGAGACACCACTGAAGGCTGGAGACACCACTGAAGGCTGGAGACACCACTGAAGGCTGGAGACTCCACTGAAGGCTGGGGACACCACTGAAGGCTGGGGACACCACTGAAGGCTGGAGATACCACTGAAGGCTGGAGACACCACTGAAGATTGGAGATACCACACCACTGAAGGCTGGAAACACCACTGAAGGCTGGAGACACCACTGAAGGTTGGAGATACCACACCACTGAAGGCTGGAGACACCACTAAAGGCTGGAGACACCACTGAAGGCTGGAGACACCACTGAAGGCTGGAGACACCACTGAAGGCTGGAGACTCCACTGAAGTTAGGAGACACTGCTGAAGGCTGGAGATACCACATCACTGAAGGCTGGGGACACCACCAAAGGCTGGAGACTCCACTGAAGGCTGGAGACTCCACTGAAGTTAGGAGACACTGCTGAAGGTTGGGGACACCACTGAAGGTTGGAGACACGACTGAAGGTTGGAGACACGACTGAAGGCTGGAGACACGACTGAAGGCTGGAGACACGACTGAAGGCTGGAGACTCCACTGAAGGCTGGATGGAGACACCACTGAAAGCTGGAGACACCACTGAAGGTTGGAGATACCACACCACTGAAGGCTGGAGACATCACTGAAGGTTGGAGATACCACACCACTGAAGGCTATAGACACCACTGAAGGTTGGAGATACCACACCACTGAAGTCTGGAGACACCACTGAAGGTTGGAGATACCACACCACTGAAGTCTGGAGACACCACTGAAGGTTGGAGATACCACACCACTGAAGTCTGGAGACACCACTGAAGGTTGGAGATACCACACCACTGAAGTCTGGAGACACCACTGAAGGTTGGAGATACCACACCACTGAAGGCTGGAGGCACCACTGAAGGCTGGAGACACCACTGAAGGCTGGAGACACCACTGAAGGCTGGAGACACCACTGAAGGCTGGAGACACCACTGAAGGCTGGAGACACCACTGAAGGCTGGAGACACCGCTGAAGGCTGGAGACTCCGCTGAAGGCTGGAGACCCTGCTGAAGGCTGGAGACTCCGCTGAAGGCTGGAGACTCCGCTGAAGTTAGGAGACACTGCTGAAGGCTGGAGATACCACACCACTGAAGGTTGGAGATACCACACCACTGAAGGCTAGAGACACCACTGAAGGTTGGAGATACCACACCACTGAAGGCTGGGGACACCACTGAAGGCTGGAGACACTGCTGAAGGCTGGGGACACCACTGAAGGCTGGGGACACCACTGAAGGCTGGGGACACCACTGAAGGCTGGAGACACCACTGAAGGCTGGAGACACCACTGAAGGCTGGAGACACCACTGAAGGCTGGAGACACCACTGAAGGCTGGAGACACCACTGAAGGCTGGAGACTCCACTGAAGGCTGGAGACACTGCTGAAGGCTGGGGACACCACTGAAGGTTGGAGACACGACTGAAGGCTGGAGACTCCACTGAAGGCTGGATGGAGACACCACTGAAGGCTGGAGACACCACTGAAGGCTGGAGACACCACTGAAGGCTGGAGACACCACTGAAGTTTGGAGACACCACTGAAGTTTGGAGACACCACTGAAGTTTGGAGACACCACTGAAGTTTGGAGACACTGCTGAAGGCTGGGGACACCACTGAAGGTTGGAGACACCACTGAAGGCTGGAGACACCACTGAAGGCTGGAGACACCACTGAAGTTTGGAGACACCACTGAAGTTTGGAGACACCACTGAAGTTTGGAGACACCACTGAAGTTTGGAGACACTGCTGAAGGCTGGGGACACCACTGAAGGTTGGAGACACCACTGAAGGCTGGAGACACCACTGAAGTTTGGAGACACTGCTGAAGGCTGGAGACACCACTTGGTGCAGAGCAGGGCAGGCCCAAGACATTGTGCTGCCTGGGCCCAAGAATGAAATGCTGCCACCCCCCAAAAAAAATCATGCCCACCAAAAGGCCCCCACATTCATTATTTTATATCATGATAACTAAAATTAAATTTATCAGAAAAATCTGATTAAAAATGCCATAAATCTATTCCCTATTTTGTATAACTTTTATGCAAACCAATCAGTATACGCTTATTACGATTTTTTTTTTTATATAACTAAAAATATGTAGCAGAATACATATAGGTCTAAACTGATGAAGACATTTTTTCATAGCCAATATCTATAGGAGGGGTTTCCACCACCCCTGCTAAGTTTCATTTTATACAGTGTGTCTTATTTTCAGTCTGATGTGTATTATAAGTGAAGTTGCATATCAGAGACCGGTATTGTGGTAATATTGAAGCCTATTGAGATTTCCATACATTAGAGGATTCCACCATTATTGTTATGTTATTGATCAGCAAGTTAGCGCTGCACTTTTTTTTTTGTGGTTTGGGAACACATAACAGTGCTTAGAAGCAAGTCTTTTACTGACACTTTTTTTTATTTGACCTCCAGTCGTTTTTTTGTAAATAGTAGTGTGGTGATTACCTATTATACTAAAGATTGGCATGTGGAATTATTAAATATCAACAGATTTTAGTTGTGCTCCACTAGGCAGGCCCCCCATAAACAATGTACCCGGCTGCTGAGTTCATCGTACCATCCCTGCACTCAATGCACTGCAGCACTGACAGGCAGCAATGTTTGGCACTGACAGGCGGCACTGATTTACACTAGTAGAGAGCACTGACTGGCACTGATGGGCCCTGATTGGCACTGATAGGTGGCACTGATTGGCAGCATTGACACTGATAGGCTGCACTGATTGGCACTAATAGCCAGCACTGATCGGCAGCACTGATTGGCACTGATAGGCAGCAATGTTTGGCAGCATTTAGTGGCACTGATTGGCAGTACTGATGGGCACTAATTGGCAGCACTGATGGGCACTGTTAGGCAGCACTGATGGTCAGTGTTGATGGGTGGCGATAGATGGCACTCATGGGCATTGATAGGCGGCACTGATAGGTGGCACTCATTGGCACTCATTGGTGGCACTGATGAAACACTGTTTGGCACTGATAGGTGGCATTGGTTGGCATTGATATTAGGCGGCGCTGATTGGCACTGATTGGTACTGGCAGGTGGCACTGATTGGCACGAATTGGCACTGGCAGGTGGCACTGATTGTCATTGACAGGTGGCACTGATTGGCACTGACAGAGGAGAGGAAGTTTCACACTGAGCCGATATTGACGCTTATTTGAAACTGTCCGTGACACTGTCATGTAATGTAACTGAATGGAGAGAGAGAGACCAGCTGTCAAAATTCAGTGGTGATGCCGGGGATGGGCGGGACCCACCAGCTATCAAACACCAGCCAATCATTGGGCTGCTTAAGAAAGGGGGTGGGCCACATATACGTATTGGCCCGCCCAAGCTCCATCCCATTGGCTGGTGTTTGATAGTTGCTGGGTCTCGCCCACCCCCGACATCAACGCTGAATTTTGACAGCTGGTCTCTCTCTGCATTCAGTTATATTACATGACAGAATCACACACTTAGCGGATCTATCAAGCATCAATATCGGCTCAGACCGTGTGATACTGTCTCTCAGGCAGCGCAGACTGCACACTCATTGGATGCAGCCTTTCACAGCAGTGACAGTCCCACGGGCAGATCTCGGGAGGCAGCCGACACAGGTGACTGCACGGGTACAACTTGTCACTGCCACACCTCTTAAAATGCCATCTGGAACAATGGGACCCAGTGGCCAGCCCTGGTGCAGAGGACACCACTTGCTCCACAATAGGGCATGTTTCTTGAATTCTGTAATACATGCATATGAGTTAGGGCAAATAGGCTTAGGTGAGCTGATGAAAGGTTCTAAACCACAGGTGGCAAAAACAAGGCCCGTGGGCCGAGTCTGGCCCACCAGGCCTTGTCATGTAGCCCACGAAAGTGGCCGCCAGCCGCCACCTCCTGTTCTGTACTGTAAAGTCCAAGGGAGGACTTTAACTTTTTCTAGAATTGGGCTTTAATAACTTAAGTTTTCCAATAAAGGGTTTTTGCATTGATCAATGACTAACGCAGTACAATAGTCTATTACAGCTAAAATGTAGATATTAGAGCAGTTCAATTTGTCAGGTGTCTTTTTTTTTGGGGGGGGGGGGGGGGGGCGTTCAAGTACATTGGTACAAAAAATCTCCCACAGGAGAGCCCACCAGGAATTGTTACCAATGGCCTCTTGACAATGTGCAGGCAGCAGAGCCATTATAACTGTCATGATTAGAAAAATGTTGGTGTTGGCATCTTTGCTTTTGATGACCCCCTGGTCCTCAGTAGGGTTGAAAAGTTGGGGTGGTCCTCAGTAGGCCAGAAAAGTTGGGGTGGTCCTCAGTAGGCTAGAGAAGTTGGGGTGGTCCTCAGTAGGCTAGAGAAGTTGGGGTGGTCCTCAGTAGGCCAGAAAAGTTGGGGTGGTCCTCAGTAGGCCAGAGAAGTTGGGGTGGTCCTCAGTAGGCCAGAAAAGTTGGGGTGGTCCTCAGTAGGCCAGAAAAGTTGGGGTGGTACTCAGTAGGCCAGAGAAGTTGGGGTGGTCCTCAGTAGGCCAGAAAAGTTGGGGTGATCCTCAGTAGGCCAGAAAAGTTGGGGTGGTCCTCAGTAGGCAAGAGAAGTTGGGGTGGTCCTCAGTAGGCCGCCAGAAAAGTTGAGGCGGTCCTCAGTAGGCCAGAAAAGTTGGGGCGGTCCTCAGTAGGCCAGAAAAATTGGGGTGGTCCTCAGTAGGCCAGAAAAGCTGGGGTGGTCCTCAGTAGGCCAGAAAAGCTGGGGTGGTCCTCAGTAGGCCAGAAAAGCTGGGGTGGTCCTCAGTAGGCCAGAAAAGTTGGGGTGATCCTCAGTAGGCCAGAAACGTTGAGGTGAGCAGAAGGTTGCACACGTATATATCACTATGAGTTCGCACCAAGCCCCCTGTGTCTAGGGCTCTCTATAGTTCCACTATGGATGCTAAGGCATTTTTTCTTTAGCAATTTTGTCTGGATGGGCAACGTAAGCAGTTGGTGAGTTTCAGTTACGGGCTCTTGCTGCAAATCTCTTTATACTAATACAAGCTTTCCAATCCCGGGGGCCCTAGCAGGTATCTGTAGACTTCGTAGCTCAGTGTTGTTTTCAATCTTTAGAACTGACTTTGTGATAAACCCTTTTCCAGATATAACACCTAATTAGCCAGATCTGTCCATCACCCCTGTACAAATATTTCTTCATTCCACAATAGTTACTCATTTTTGTTCTGGCTCTACGAAAAGAGGTAATTACCAAGAAATCATTGGCAGGACACAGTGGGTGCACTTTGCAAGTGCAGTTGCTCCAGAGCTTAGTAAATGAAGTGAAGGTTCACTTTGCACAGACTACCCAATCACATGCAAGAATTAAAAAAAAAAAAACAAGCATTTTTGCTTGCACATGATTGGATGATGGAAGTTAGCAGAGTTTTTACCCTTGTATACTAAGCTCTGGAGCAACAGCATTTGCAAAGTGCACAGTCTATTTGCCTTTTAGTAAATCAACCCCACTGTTACCATCATACGTTGAGATGGCAATCTGCTCTTATATTTCAGAACTGTCATGTATACACTTAAAGCGGAGCTTTTTTTGTGTTTAAAGTCAGCAGCTACAAAAACTGTAGCTGCTGACCGGGGCCAATCCTAGCGTCATAGAAGTCTGGGTGCAGAAATATTTCTGGTGCCCCCCACATGGGCGTGGTCATCTTACTAACTCCTCCCCTTTACAAATGTTTTTTATGGCAACGAGTCGATGGCACAACACCTGAGGATAATGCTCAACAGCTTATCGCCGGTAATTCTAAACTTTTGAGTTTACAGTTGTTTCAGTAAGTCTAAACTAAGCATGCCAACCACAGCCTGAATTTTACCGGCATTAACTAATCACAGCTCTACTACTTAGCAATGTAGGGGTTTGGAAACAAGAAATAAAGAACTTGAATGCAGTAAAAGTCTGCAGCTCATGTTGGCTCCTTCACCATTTCTAACATTGGTCAAGGAAAATGAAATAATCCTTCCAAAGGACGTGTTAGCACTTAAATCATCCCGACACCATGTTTTATATGGCATCAGGATGATTGAATCACATTATTTCTATTACATTACATTGTAATATGAAATGAAATAGTTCAACTCACCATAATGCAGAATTTGTGGGAACCCTGAGCTTGTCACTTGCCACCAGATGCACCATACCCCCGTCACCTGCCACCAGGTGCATCGGTGTCACTTGGCACCGTCGCTTGCCACCAGATGCAGCGTGTCACTTGGCACCGTCGCTTGCCACCAGATGCATCGTGTCACTTGCCAATGTCACCTGCCACCAGATGCAGCTTATCACTTGCTAGATGCAGCGTGTCACTTGCCTCAATCGCCTGCCACCAGATGCAACATGTTACTTGCCAGATGCAGCATGTCACTTGCCACTGTCCTCTGCCATCAGATGCAGCGTGTCACTTTCCACCATCCCCTGCCACCATATGCAGCTTGTCACTTGCCACTGTCACCTGCCTTCAGATGCAGCGTGTCACTTGCAACCGTTGCCTGCCACCAGATGCAGCGCGTCACTTGGCACCGTTGCCTGCATTCAGATGCAGCGTGTCACTTGGCACCGTCACCTGCCACCAGATGCATCGTGTCACTTGCCACCATCCCCTGCCACCATATGCAGCTTGTCACTTGCCACTGTCACCTGCCTTCAGATGCAGCGTGTCACTTGCAACCGTTGCCTGCCACCAGATGCAGCTTGTCAAATGCAACCGTCGCCTGCCACCAGATGCAGCGTGTCACTTGGCACTGTCGCTTGCCACCAGATGCATCGTGTCACTTGCCAATGTCACCTGCCACCAGATGCAGCTTGTTACTTGCTAGATGCAGCGTGTCACTTGCCACAATTGCCTGCCACCAGATGCAGCATGTTACTTGCCAGATGTAGCATTTCACTTGCCACTGTCGTCTGCCATCAGATGCAGTGTGTCACTTGCCACCGTCCACCGGCCACCAGATGCAGCTTGTCACTGTCACCTGCCTTCAGATGCAGCATGTCACTTGCAACCGTCGCCTGCCACCAGATGCAGCGCGTCACTTGGCACCGTTGCCTGCGTTCAGATGCAGCGTGTCACTTGGCACTGTCGCCTGCCACCAGATGCAGCGTGTCACTTGGCACCGTCGCTTGCCACCAGATGCAGCGTGTCACTTGGCACCGTCACCTGCCACCAGATGCAGCGTGTCACTTGGCACCGTCGCCTGCCACCAGATGCAGCTTGTCACTTTCTAGATGCAGCGTGTCACTTGCCACAATCGCCTGCCACCAGATGCAGCATGTTACTTGCCAGATGTAGCATGTCACTTGCCACTGTCCTCTGCCATCAGATGCAGCGTGTCACTTGCCACCGTCCACCAGATGCAGCTTGTCACTTGCCACCGTCACCTGCCTTCAGATGCAGCATGTCACTTGGCACCGTCGCCTGCCACCAGATGCAGCTTGTCAATTGCAACTGTCACCTGCCACCAGATGCAGCGTGTCACTTGGCACTGTCGCTTGCCACCAGATGCATCGTGTCACTTGCCAATGTCACCTGCCACCAGATGCAGCTTGTCACTTGCTAGATGCAGCGTGTCACTTGCCACAATCGCCTGCCACCAGATGCAGCATGTTACTTGCCAGATGTAGCATGTCACTGTCATCTGCCATCAGATGCAGTGTGTCACTTGCCACCATCCACTGGCCACCAGATGCAGCTTGTCACTTGCCACCGTCACCTGCCTTCAGATGCAGCGTGTCACTTGCAACCGTCGCCTGCCACCAGATGCGGCGTGTCACTTGCAACCGTCGCCTGCCACCAGATGCAGTTTGTCACTTGCCACTGTCTCCAGCCACGAGATGCAGCGTGTCACTTGGCACTGTTGCCTGCGTTCAGATGCAGCGTGTCACTTGGCACAGTCGCCTGCCACCAGATGCAGCGTGTTACTTGGCACCGTCGCTTGCCACCAGATGCAGCGTGTCACTTGGCACCGTCACCTGCCACCAGATGCAGCGTGTCACTTGGCACCGTCGCCTGCCACCAGATGCAGCTTGTCACTTTCTAGATGCAGCGTGTCACTTGCCACAATCGCCTGCCACCAGATGCAGCATGTTACTTGCCAGATGCAGCATGTCACTTGCCACTGTCCTCTGCCATCAGATGCAGCGTGTCACTTGCCACCGTCCACCAGATGCAGCTTGTCACTTGCCACCGTCACCTGCCTTCAGATGCAGCGTGTCACTTGGCACCGTCGCCTGCCACCAGATGCAGCTTGTCAATTGCAACCGTCACCTGCCACCAGATGCAGCGTGTCACTTGGCACTGTTGCTTGCCACCAGATGCATCGTGTCACTTGCCAATGTCACCTGCCACCAGATGCAGCTTGTCACTTGCTCGATGCAGCGTATCACTTGCCACAATCGCCTGCCACCAGATGCAGCATGTTACTTGCCAGATGTAGCATGTCACTGTCATCTGCCATCAGATGCAGTGTGTCACTTGCCACCGTCCACTGGCCACCAGATGCAGCTTGTCACTTGCCACCGTCACCTGCCTTCAGATGCAGCGTGTCACTTGCAACCGTCGCCTGCCACCAGATGCGGCGCGTCACTTGCAACCGTCGCCTGCAACCAGATGCAGTTTGTCACTTGCCACTGTCTCCAGCCACGAGATGCAGCGTGTCACTTGCCACTGTCGCCAGCCACAAGATGCAGTGTGTCACTTGCCACTGTCCCATGCCACCAGATGCAGCTTGTCACTTGGCACCGTCGCCTGTCACCAACTGCAGTGTGTCACTTGCCATCATCGCCTGCTGCTAGATGTAGTGTGTAACTTGCCACGCATAGCCTGGCCCCATTGTTGGTGTCAGTGGGAGGAATAGTGCCCCAAGGCCCGATAAAGGCAAAAAAAGTCACATCTGGCCCCCAGGTCACAGGATGGAGACCACTGCCCTACACATAGATGCCATGGTTTCCATACACTGTCATACACTTTTCACACAATGATGACGGTTCAAATGTCTGAAACTTGCATGCAGTTGGAAATAAACAGCTCTATAATGCTATAAGATTTGTACTATACACCAGCAGCTCTAGATTGGCCATTGGGGCAAGAATGATTTGCATGCTACTGCCCACTATCTAATCCTGGAATCACAAAACGTCTTATTTTTGGGGACGTGATATAACGAGACATGAATACTTTCTGTTATAAGAAGGTTGTACTGTGCTATGCACTGGTGTGGTGTAGCGCTTGGTGGTTCCTTTCATCCCTTCTGACATAACCTTCTACTATTAGGGCTTGTTCACACCAGGTGCGGTGTAGGAATATATAAAAATTCTACTTTAACGCCACAGATCTTGTGAGTAAATAAACAAAAAAAAAGTATTGTGCCCCATACACACGGTCGGACATTTCGACCACAAAATCCGTTGGATTTTTTTCCAACAGATTCGGTCCGAAATTTATCTTGTATACACGCGGTCGCGCAAAGTTGTCGGAATATTCGATCGAGGTGACGTTATACACGTACGACGGGACTACGTAGAGGCCAGTAGCCAATAGCTTTTGTCTCCAAATTTTTTTCTGAGCATGCGTGGCACTTTGTGGGTCAGAATTCACTACACAATATTGGAAAAAGTCCGATCGGATTTTGTTGTCAGAAAATGTTAGATCCAGCTCTCAAACTTTTTCTGTCGGAATTTCCGACGGAAAAAGTCCGATTAGAGCCCACACGCGTTCGGATTTTCCGACAACATAATCCGATCTGACTTTTTCCGTCAGCATTTCCGACCGTGTGTACAGGGCATAAGAGTTTAGTAATGCCAGCTCAAATGCCACAGGGTTGATCATCCTCTTAATTTTAAAGGGCCCAATGAACCTTGGCCCGAGTTTCCGTGAGGGCAGAGGTAATTTAAGGTTTGCAGTTGACAACCAGACCTCCTCGCCAACCTTGAAGATTGGGTTCTCCTTCCTCCCTCGTCATACTGTCTCTTATAACTGTCCTGAGCTTTCTGCAAAGTATCCCGAATCTTTTGAACGTTAGACTATATGGAAGCTATCCGGTCTTGAGTGGCAGGAACAGACATTTCAGGGATGATGTTAGGGAGGAAGGGAGGATGGAACCCAAAGTTTGCCCAGAAGGCTGTTTGATTAGTGGTGGATTGGATGGAGTTATTGTATGCCAACTCAAATGCCACAGGGTTGATCATCCTCTTAATTTTAAAGGGCCCAATGAACCTTGGCCCAAGTTTCCATGAGGGCAGAGATAATTTAAGGTTTGCAGTTGACAACTAGACCTCCTCTCCAACCTTGAAGATTGGGTTCTTCTTCCTGTGTACTTCACACCAGCTGCGATGCTATACGTTACATGCAAAACTCAATAATAACAATAATCATACATTGCGCTAGAAATGCATCAAAAATAAAATAAAGCCACACAAATAGCTATACAAGTCCCATATAGTGATAAAAGTGCTGTGTGTAAAATCTTCAGAATGAAACCGGGGCTCCACTAGTGTTCCATTCAAGTGCCCCACATGGATATACACTCACCCCGGATGTGGACCAACTATTTCTAGTATGGTCACTTGACTGGGCCGTCACTGGTCCAAGGTCTGATCATGCATTTCTTCCTATAACATAACGCAGTGCAGTGTAGTTTGTAGTTTGGTAATCGTTAAAATCAGCCAACAAGTTGCAAACTCCAGATGTGATAATCAGCAATTCCAGGTGTTAGTTCTCTCCCCAAGGAATACAACGTTGGGTTGTCCAAACTACACCGTTCACATATTGAAAAATTTAGAAATATTTGTAACATTATTAGCAAGAGGTTTGCAAAGACTTCCCTGTATTTAAAAAAATCATCCTATTGGATACTACCCATTTAGATCCACACACTATTGGACAAATGGGTGTATGGGGAGAATTGCGGGGAAGGAACAATGAGTAGGAGGGTATAAATATGAGAACACTTTTGGCAGCCATGTTTTGACACATTTTACGATGGTCTTCACTCTACATCTATATTTTGATTAACTACACTTTCCCTCTTAGCCCTTGTACACAGGGTCGGACATTCCGACGGACCGCGTTGTCGGATAATCCGACCGTGTGTGGGCTCCATCGGACTGTTTCCATCGGAATATCCGACGGACCAAGTTTTCCAGCTTGGCTATAAAACTTTCCAACAACATGATCCGATCGGACCTTGTCCGATCGGAATACTCTACACATGATCGGACAAGGTCCGATCGGATCATGTTGTTGGAAAGTTTTATAGCCAAGCTGGAAAACTTGGTCCGTCGGATATTCCGACGGAAACAGTCCGATGGAGCCCACACACGGTCGGATTATCCGACAACGCGGTCCGTCGGAATGTCCGACCCTGTGTACAAGGGCTAAGAGGGAAAGTGTAGTTAATCAAAATATAGATGTAGAGTGAAGACCATCGTAACATGTGTCAAAACATGGCTGCCAAAAGTTCCTACACCAAAGCTATTGACTACTAGCCTGAACGTAGTCCCATCATAACAAAATAACGTCATCACGTTCTGAACGATCGGATTTTCCAACAACTTTGTCCGACCGTGTGTATGCAACAGTTTCGGACAAAATCCGTTGGACAAAATCCGTCGGACAATGGCATGTGTTGAAACAAGGAAAAATGAGATGAGACATCCATTTCTCCCCCTCCCCTCTAACTAGGTTGGGAATAAAACGCTACAGGTCCAGCCTGGAGTATCCGAGTTTCTTAAAATGGACCTACACCTCCCCCAGAGCACTGATAGCTCCCTGTACAAATTCTACACTTTTTGGCTGGCCTCGTCCCCTAACAGCCGCCATACTTGCCTATGCAAGAATGATTTGTCTCTGCTCTCTCAGCCTCCCGGGATCAGGGCCGGTGCTACCACTAGGCAAACAAGGCAGGTGCCTAGGGTGCACTGCTGCCTAGGGAACCCAGGCACTGGTGTTCCTACTCTTTTCTCTCTGCAGCAAGCAACTAAATATCAGCATCAGCAGGCACATAGTGTCAGGGCGGACTGTGTTTGTGTCCCGATTCCCGAATGAATGGAAGCAAGCAAACATTCATTGATGGGGACTGGTAGGCTGCACTTGATGGGTGCTGGTGAGGCTGCATTTTATGGGCGCTGGTGAGGCTACATTTGATGGGTGCTGGTAAGACTGCATTTGATGGGCGCTGGTGAGACTGCATTTGATGGGCGCGATGGTGAGGCTGCATTTGATGGGGGCTGATGAGGCTGAATTTGGTGGATCGCTGGTGAGGCTGCATTTGATGGGCGCTGGTGAGGCTGTTATTGATGGGCTCTATGGTGAAGCTGCATTTGATGGGGGCTAGTGAGGGTGAATTTGATAGTTGCTGGTGAGGCTGCATTTGATGGGCGCTATGGTGAGGCTGCATTTGATGGGGGCTGGTGAGACTGCATTTGATGAGTGCTGGTGAGGCTGCATTTGATGAGTGCTGGTGAGGCTGCATTTGATGGGTGCTGGTGAGGCTGCATTTGATGGGCGCTGGTGAGGCTGCATTTGATGAGTGCTGGTGAGGCTGCTTTTGATGGGGGCTGGTGGACTTCATTTGATGGGGTCGCTGGTGAGGCTGCATTTGATGGGGGCGCTGGTGAGGCTGCATTTGATGGGGGCTGGTGAGGCTACATTTGATGGGTGCTGGTAAGACTGCATTTGATGGGCGCTGGTGAGACTGCATTTGATGGGCGCGATGGTGAGGCTGCATTTGATGGGGGCTGATGAGGCTGAATTTGATGGGCGCGGGTGAGGCTGCATTTGATGGGCGCTGGTGAGGCTGTTATTGATGGGCTCTATGGTGAAGCTGCATTTGATGGGGGCTAGTGAGGCTGAATTTGATAGTTGCTGGTGAGGCTGCATTTGATGGGCGCTATGGTGAGGCTGCATTTGATGGGGGCTGGTGAGGCTGCATTTGATGAGTGCTGGTGAGGCTGCATTTGATGAGTGCTGGTGAGGCTGCATTTGATGGGTGCTGGTGAGGCTGCATTTGATGGGCGCTGATGAGGCTGCATTTGATGAGTGCTAGTGAGGCTGCATTTGATGGGGGCTGGTGGACTTCATTTGATGGGGGCGCTGGTGAGGCTGCATTTGATGGGGGCGCTGGTGAGGCTGCATTTGATGGGGGCTGGTGAGGCTGAATTTGATGAGCACTGGTGAGGCTGCATTTGATGAGCGCTGGTGGGGCTGCATTTGATGGGCGCTGGTGAGGCTGCATTTGATGAGCACTGGTGAGGCTGAATTTGATGAGCGCTGGTGAGGCTGCATTTGATGGGCGCTGGTAAGGCTGCATTTGATGGGCGCTGGTGAGCTACATTTGATGGGGGCTGGTGGGCTACATTTGATGGGGGCTGGTGGGCTACATTTGATGGGGGCTAGTGAGGCTGCATTTGATAGGGGCTGGTGAGGCTGCATTTGATGAGCACTGGTGAGGCTGAATTTGATGAGCGCTGGTGGGGCTGCATTTGATGGGCGCTGGTGAGGCTGCATTTTATGGGGGCTGGTGAGGCTGCATTTCATGGGCACTGGTGAGGCTTCATTTGATGGGGGATGGTGAGGCTGCATTTGATGAGCACTGGTGAGGCTTCATTTGATGGGGGCTGGTGGGCTACATTTGATGGGGGCTAGTGAGGCTGCATTTGATGGGGACTAGTGAGGCTGCATTTGATGGGGGCTAGTGAGGCTGCATTTGATGGGGGCTGGTGAGGCTGCATTTGATGAGCACTGGTGAGGTTGCATTTGATGAGCACTGGTGAGGCTGCATTTGATAAGCGCTGGTGGGGCTGCATTTGATGGGCGCTGGTGAAGCTGCATTTGATGGGGGCTGGTGGGCTACATTTGATGGGCACTGGGGAGGCTGCTTTTGATGGGGGCTGGTGAGGCTGCATTTGATGAGCACTAGTGAGGTTGCATTTGATGAGTGCTGGTGGGGCTGCATTTGATGGGCGCTGGTGAGGCTGAATTTGATGGGGGATGGTGAGGCTGCATTTGATGAGCACTGGTGAGGCTTCATTTGATGGGGGCTAGTGAGGCTGCATTTGATGGGGGCTGGTGAGGCTGCATTTGATGAACCATAATACCCCTGAAAGTAGTAAGTAGTCATTCAACACATTGGACAGAAAAGTTCTTACATCACGTTCTATGTCATTCTTTATGTTACAGAGGACACCTACACCTCAGAAGAAGTGGTAGACCAGCAGCCGGTTCTTGTACGAATCATGGACACAGCCGATCCAGTGAATAAAAGAGCAGAGGGACTGATGCAGGTAAAAGATGCCCTCCCCATGTGCACTGACAAAAATGTTCATTTTTTCCGAATTTTTCCGAATTTCTAAATTGAAAATTTCCGAATTTCGAATTCCAAATTTTCAGATTTCCGAATTTTTTAATTTCTGAACTTCCAAATTTTTTTATTTCCGAATTTCAAATTTCCAAAATACAAATTTCCGGATTTTCAGAATTTGGAAATTCAAAAATTCGGAAATCTGAAAAAAAGAAAAAAATCTGTAAAATTTGAAATAATAACTAACTTTTAAATTACAGGTATTGGAATTTCCTTTCAAATTTGTCTGTTTGTGAATGTAACGAATATGAATTTATCTGAAGTTACGATTTATCCGAAATAGCAAATGCAGCATCTAAACAAAAGGAATGGAACAAATTAATAATAAATGATAATAATAAAAAGGTTTTATTATTATTATTATTATTATTATTGTTCTTTATTGTTATTAAATATTACGTTCCATTCGTTTAGATGCGGCATTCGTTATTTCAGATAATTCGTAACTTCGGATAAATTCGTACTCCTTATGTTCACAAACAGACAAATTTGAAAGGAAATTCCAATACCTATAATTTAATAGTTAGTTATTATTTCGAATTTTACTGATTTTCTTTCTTTTTTTTCAGATTTTTCAAATTTTCGGATTTTTGAATTTTTTATTTTCCGAATTTTCGATTTCCGAAAATCTGAAAATTCGGACATTTGGAAATTCGAAATTCAAAATCTGGAAATTTTGGAATTAACAAATTTGTCAAAATCCAGTTAAAAAACAAATTCCGAACGAAACTAATTGCACATATCTATATGTGACACTCCTTCAAAATTTGGGACCAAATGGGCATTCTGGATACACTTCCAATTGACCTCGGAATTCTCCCATCTAAACACTCTAACTACTTAAATACCCCACATTTATTATAACCTGAAATACACCCCCTTCATTATTTAAACTCTTGACCTGCAATCCCTGTCCCCTAAGGGCTGCCCTTCTCCACTATACATATAAGCTCCTGAAGGAGCTACACACAATTAGCCAACCACTGGGGAGGGAATTAAGAGACGGCCAACTACCCCACCCTACCCCCTTCCTCCCCCTCCCTCCCTTTTTTTCCATCTCTCTCTCTCTCCCCCCTCTTCTTATCCCTTACCCACTCTCTATCTCTCACTTTCACCAAGCTATCTCCGAAAAAAAATCACCTTGCATACACCATATATGATCCTCTCCCCGAGCCCCACATATATCCTAAGATATATGCTACAGAGCTAGCAAACACAACATAAATGAATATAATCAAAAAAAAAAAATAATAATAAAAAGTGAATGTTCATATAAAGTGACTGATGTGCTCCAATCTAAAAAAAAAAAGCGCAAAGTGCATATTTTTATTTATGTTGTATTTTATTTTTATTTTTTCGTTCACTTTAGTCGATTTAATATTTTTATGATTTATTATTAAAATGTAATTTTTAGAGATATTAATTTTATTGGAGGTATATGTTTCATGTTCTATTAAGAAAGAACCTGGATTGACCCGCAATCCCGCAGTTTTATAGTACCGTATTTATCGGCGTATAACACGCGCCGGCGTATAACACGCACCCCAAATTTAGGAGGGAATTTTAAAGAGAAAAACTTTTAGGAGGGAAGTTTAAGGAAAAAAATTTACATTTAAATGCCCATCAATGCAGCCTTATCAGTGTCATTTGCAGCCTTGCATTGCAGCCTTGTCAGTCATTTGCAGCCTTGCATGTCATTTTCAGCCTTCCATTACAGCCTCGTCAGTCATTTGCAGCCTTGACAGTTTCTTTTGCAGGCTTTCCATTTAAGAGATACAGAGCGGATTTCCTGTGTATCTCGGCGGCGCTCGTTAGCTCTCAGCCGTTCTCGACTATTTTCGGCTATTTTCGACCGCACTCGGCCGTTCGAGAACGGCTGAAAATAGCCCAAAGCCTCCAAGAACGGCCGAAAATAGCTGAAAGCTGCCGAAAGCTGCCGAGAACGTCAGAAAAGGCAGAGAAGCTGAGAATCGGCGGGGGGTCAGCGTATAACACGCACCCACGATTTTCCCCTGATTTTAAGGGGGAAAAGTGCGTGTTATACGCCGATAAATACGGTAATTATAGCAAATTTTATCTAACCAATAATATGGCGGTCAAGTCCCGTCTATGGCTATTGCTCTGAGCATAGAGACAACATTTTTGCCCTACCAACAAAATGGCAGCAATAGAAATTTGATTGGTGCATGCGGGAGGTGTCTCCCCCTCTGTATTTAAAGAAGGCTCAGTTAACTGGAAATTAGGTCCTTGATGACGCCCTGTGGGAGGGTGAAACGTGTTGACATAATTTCCAGTTCCTAGTTCTTCTGACATCAGGTTTCTGTTACATCAGAGGGGGGCGGGTCACCCACACGTCATTGGGGAAGCCAGGCCTCCCCACTTGCATCAGAGGGGGGCTGGGTCAGGTGACGGGTGGCCCCACCCTCCTCATATAAGAAATGTCAGGCTGCCGGGATCCCCGCAGTGTCTGCTCCGGTGGAGACAAAGGATGGATGGATTCGCTGCGCTGGAGTGAGAGATCACCTGTCGCCGGATCAGATCAGCCATCACTGGACCCCGGAGAGATGATCATCCATCGTTGGATAGCAAGAGTGGATTACCACCGCTGGAATCCTTTTTTAATTTTTTATATTTTTAATAAAGGAATTTTTCAACGGTGTGTGTGTCTTTTTTAACATTCTTTTACACTTTCTTTGTGAAATGGTAGGGGTACTTTTGTACCCCCTTACCATTTCAAACAGGGGGGGGCGGGATCTGGGGCACCCCTTATTAAAGGGGGCTTCCAGATTCTGATAAGCCCCCCGCCTGCAGACCCCCACAACCACTGGCCAGGGTTGTGGGGATGAGGCCCTTGTCCTCATCAACATGGGGACATGGTGCTTTGAGGGGTCACAGACCCCCAAAGCATCCTCCCAATGTTGAGGGCATGTGGCCTGGTACGGTTCAGGAGGGGGGGCGCTCTCTTGTCCCCCCCTCTATTCCTGCAGCCTGCCAGGTTGCGTGCTCGGATAAAGGGTCTGGTATGGAGTTTTAGGGGGAACTCCACGCAATTTTTTAAAAAAATTTGGTGTGGAGTTTCCCTTAAAATCCATACCAGACCTTAAGGGTGTTTTTTTTTTTTTTTATCAATGACTTTCAATGACTATTCTCTGTATTATGGGAGCCGACAATTCATTATAGCCGCGAGTGATTTTAAATGACTTTTTTTCCTTCAGAAATGACACTTTGTGCAGGGACAGTTCTAAGCACTAGAAAAATACGCCCCTTTACAGGCATACTAAAGACATCCCCCAGGTACGAAATTTAAAGGAATATTACACTTTTATTGTTTCACTTTAAGCATTATTAAAATCACTGCTCCTGAAAAAACTGCAGTTTTTAAAACTTTTTTTTGCATTGATCCATGTCCCCGGGGGCAGGACCCGGGTCCCCAAACACTTTTTAGGACAATAACTTGCATATTAGCCTTTCAAATTAGCACTTTAGATTTCTCCCATAGACTTGTACAGGGTGTTTTGCGGCTTTTCGAATTTGCCGCGAACACCCCAAATTGTTCACTGTTCGCCGAACTCGAAGCTCATCCCTACTCATTAGCACACACCATGCATCATCCACCCACCCACTCCCAGCTGCACGTTTTTTTTTTTTAACCACTTAAGGACCGCCTCACGCCGATATACGTCGGCAGAATGGCACGGCTCGGCACAATCATGTACCGGTACGTGATTCTTTAAGTGCCAGCCATGGGTCGAGAGCGCGTCGCCCCGGTCCTGTGCTCCGTGGCCGCGGGACCAGCGTACCCGATCGCTGCTGGTGTCCCGCGATCGGGTCACAGAGCTGAAGAACGAGGAGAGGTCTGTGTAAACAAACCTCTCCCCATGCTTCCCTGTGTGGCTGTCACCGATTGTCTCTTCCCTTTTATAGGGAAGGACAATCAGTGATGTCACAAGCCAGGCCACGCCCCCTACAATAAAAAAAAACATCACGTCATACATAACACCTACACTGCCCCATAGTGGTTAACTCCTTCACTGCAGTGTCATTTACACAGGAATCAGTGCATTTAAATAGCACTGATTGCTGTATAAATGACAATGGTCCCAAAAATGTGTCAAAAATGTCCGATGTGTCTGCCATAATGTCACAGTCACAATAAAAATCGCTGATCGCCGCCATTACTAGTAAAAAAATGATTAATAAAAATGCTATAAAACGATCCCCTATTTTGTAAACGCTATAACTTTTGTGCAAACCAATCAATAATCGCTAATTGCGATTTTTTTTTACCAAAAATATGTAGAAGAATACGTATCGGCCTAAACTGAGGAAAACATTTTTTTTCATATATTTTTGGGGGATATTTATTATAGCAAAAAGTAAAAAATATTGAATTTTTTTTTCAAAATTGTCGCTCTATTTTTGTTTATAGCGCAAAAAATAAAAACCGCAGAGGTGATCAAATACCACCAAAAGAAAGCTCTATTTGTGGGAAAAAAATGGCGCCAATTTTGTTTGGGAGCCACGTCGCACGACCGCGCAATTGTCAGTTAAAGCGAACGCAGTGCCGAATCACAAAAAGGGACCTGGTCCTTTGGCTGCAAATTGGTCCGGGGCTTAAGTGGTTAAATGAAATGCAATCAATCAGTGATCACCCTTCTCACTAAATACACAATATACAATCAGATTGCATAGCGTATGGCCACGTTTGTGCACCTAAAATTACTAGTAGCGCTTTCAGTGTCATTAATTGTTAACGGCACACCAAACACAGAAGCAAACACACATTTTGTCATGTGAAAAAAACGAGAGGCAAATGCTGCAAAGTACACGCACAGTAAAAAACACGCAACCCACAAAACGCCATAATGTCCCATTAACCACATGTAGTGCAGCCAATTAAAATCAACAGGCTGCCCTGTGCGCGTCACAGGAAAAAACGAGCCAGAAAACATTCGCTCCCCACTATGCTAGGTGTGAATGGGGCCTTGTGAAAGGGAAATTGGTGCGATAACACAAGAACAACGAGGCTTCATTCACATCTGTGCGTTTTTCTTGCATTTCAGAAATGCGCTGCACCGAAAATCGCAGTAAAAAATGCACAAAACACCACTGTAAAAAAAAAGTTATGAAGCTTCTTTGGGGAAATTTCTGTGTAGGGTAACCTATTCAGGTGGATGGGCTGTTCTATGTGTGATGAGTGAAAATGCTCCAAAAACGCCCCCCCCCCCAGACAAAAAAACGCCCCCCCCCCCCAGACAGTTGAGTGTTTCTGGCCACTCCCTCCTATGTACTTGCATAAAGGTGGCCATACACTGTGCAATCTGATTGTATATTTAGTGAGAAGGGCGATCACTGATTGATTGCATTTAATTAAAAAAAACATGCACCTGGGAATGGGAGGGTGGATGATGCAGGGTGTGTGCTAATGAGGTCAGCTGGTCAACTAAACTAAATGGCCCCCCTAGCAACATTAGATCCCAGCAAAAATATATCCCCCACCAGCAAAAAAAAAAAAAAACATCCCTGGTCACACCCCTCCAGCCTGTGTCTATTGTGTGTATGAGCTTAGAATAAGAGGGAGGTGAAGCCTCCATCAGTCTACATGTAATATCCAACCCCCCATTGTGTTTAGCTGGTTAGTGGGCATGGAGGAGGAGGGAGGTAGTGGTCTGTCAGTCACCACTGTGTATGCGCCCACATGTGTGACTCTATTGTCACATGGGCTGCTCAGATGTGATAGGGAGGAAATGCTCAGCATAGAAACTCACTAAAAACTGAGCATGGCCAGAGCTGCCAACGGCTGCTCTTCAGAATCCCCAACTGCATTGGAGACATGGACAGAAGGGGGTGATAGAGGACAGCAGGATCAACCAGGTTTTTTGCAGAATACAGAAAACGAATCTTGTAGTGACTGACTGAGCATGAACAGCATGTAATACACCATTTATTGATAGTTTTTAAAGAGGAAGTAAACCCTGATGAGTTTACTTCCTCTTTCATTCCCTGTAAAGGTAAAGTATAATGGACTACTATGCATCGCATAGTAGTCCATTATGTGTCACTTACCTGACACAGGAGCCAGCGAAGTCACCGCTGTCCCCTGTAGTTCCGAGCGTCCATCTTCTTGGTGGGTCTCGCTGCTCCGGCACTGTGATTCGCCGGAGCAGCGATGACGTCACTCCCGCGCATGCGCACGGTAGCCGAGACCCGCGGCATTGCTGTCATCGACGATGCCCCGCACAGTGCGCCTGCGCGCCGCTGTCTACGGCGCATGCGCCGTAGATAGCGGTGCCCGTCTTCAGGCAAATAAGGGTTTACAACCACTTTAATTATTTGGGCTTAATGATACTTTGTAATTTATATATATGGGTAGGTCTGCTGCAATAGAATTTGCACCATCAGATTATAAAAAAAATAAGGAAAGATAAAGTAAGAGAGGTGAAGTGATGGGGGTTGGCAGGATTGGGTGATAGGGGGAGTATGAACCACCCTACTGGGCCACATATGTAGACTCTGCCACAGGACAGCTGGGCTCTTTCCCGCCAAGTCCCTCTTGGCTCTCCAGTGAGTTTCTCCAGACCACACTTGATGCCTGGACTCAAGCTTGTGACTAGGTCCCCTAGCTAAGCCTATCTGGGATCACTGTGTCTTCTTAACGGATAAGGCAGGACTGATTGACACTGATAAGGACTGATGAGGCTGCACTGATAGGCTGCACTGATGGTCACTGATGAGGCTGTACCTATGGTCACTGATGAGGCAGCACTAATAGGCAGCACTGATAGACAGCACTGAAAGGCTGCACTGATGAGGCAACACTGATGAGGCACTGATGAGGCACTGATGAGGCTGCACTGATAAGCAGCACTGATGGGCACTGATAAGGCTGCACTGATAAGCAGCACTGATGGGCACTGATGAGGTTGCACTGATGGGCACTAATGAGGCTGCACTGATAGGCAGCACTGATGGGCATCACTGATGAGCACTGATGAGGCTGCACTGATGGGCACTGATGAGACTGCACTGATGGGCACTGATGAGGCTGCACTGATAAGCAGCACTGATGGGCACTGATGAGGCTGCACTGATAAGCAGCACTGATGGGCAATGCTGAGGCTGCACCGATGGGCACTGATGAGGCAGCACTGATGGGCACTTATGAGGCTGCACTGATGGGCATCACTGATGAGCACTGGTGAGGCTGCACTGATGGGCACTGATGAGGCTGCACTGATGGGCACTGATGAGGCTGCACTGATAAGCAGCACTGATGGGCACTGATGAGGCTGCACTGATAAGCAGCACTGATAGGCAGTGATGAGGCTGCACTGATGGGCACTGATAAGGATGCACTGATAAGCAGCACTGATGGGCACTGATGAGGCTGCACTGATAAGCAGCACTGATAGGCAGTGGTGAGGCTGCACTGATGGGCACTGATGAGGCTGCACTGATAGGCAGCGCTGATGAGGCTGCACTGATGGGCACTGATGAGGCTGCACTGATAGGCAGCACTGATGGGCACTAATGAGGATGCACTGATAAGCAGCACTGATGGGCACTGATGAGGCTGCACTGATAAGCAGCACTGATGAGGCTGCACTGATGGACACTGATGAGGCTGCACTGATAAGCAGCACTAATGGGCACTGATGAGGTTTCACTGATAAGCAGCACCGATGAGGCTGCATTGATGGGCACTGATGAGGCTGCACTGATAAGCAGCACTGATGGGCACTGATGAGGCTGCACTGATGGGCACTGATGAGGCTGCACTGATAAGCAGAACTGATGGGCAGTGATGAGGCTGCAGTGATGGGCACTGATGAGGCTGCACTGATAGGCAGCACTGATGGGCACTGATAGGCAGCACTGATGGGCACTGATGGGGCTGCACTGATAAGCAGCACTGATGAGGCTGTACTGATGAGGCTGCACTGGTGGGCACTGATGAGGCTGCAGTGATGGGCGCTGATGCGGCTGCACTGATGGGAACTGATATGCGGCACTGATGGGCACTTATAGGTAACACTGATGGGCACTTATATGGAGGCACTGATTGACACTGGTAGGTGGTACTGATGGGCACTGATAGGCAGCACTGATGGACACTGATTGGCACTGATTAGGCTGCATGGATAATCAGTGCCCTGATTATCAGTGTAAACAATGCACTGATAGGCTTGCCGATTAACGGCTCTTCTTTCTTCCCACAGACACAGCGTTGGAGGACTGCCAATAGCTGGCAAGTCTATTTACATGTGATCAGCTGTAAATGGACACAGCTGATCACATGGTAACAGGCCACTGTGATTGGTTCTTTACCATGATCTGTGATGCCATAGGAGGTGCACAGGGGGTGAGGTTCTGGAAGGACGTCTATGGACACCCTCCCAGAACTGGATAAGTGTCCCCAGAGAGTCTCATCCTTAAAATCAGGGTCCCCAGAGAGCCTCCCCCTTAAAATCAGGGTCCCCAGAGAGCCCCCCACTTACATCAGGTTCCCCAGAGAGCCTCCCCCTTAAAATCAGGGTCCCCAGAGAGCCCCCCACTTATTTCAGGGTTCCCAGAGAGCCCCCTTACATCAGGTTCCCCAGAGAGCCTCCCCCTTAAAATCAGGGTACCCAGAGAGCCTCCCCTTTGCATCAGAGTCCCCAGAGAACTTCCCCTCCCCTTGGGACCCCTGCAGAGACTCAGGGCTATGGGCCCCAGATTCAGGGCTATAGCCCCAAAAGCCACCCCCCTAGCGACGCCACTGCCAGGACATTTATAAAATGTACTTTGATTGACAAGAGGACAAAGGTGCAGCGTCTGTTTTAATTTAATGATTGTGATTACGAATCGCAGAGAGGTGGAACCTGTACAGACGGGTCCCATGGTACAAACATATCTCTACTGTAAGCATGGCTATTCCGCATAAATTGCACAAGTGGAGCTGCATCCAAATGAATAGGACGCCTCAGATATTTATCATTTTTATGGGGATGTCACAAGACATGGTTGCATCATCTAGAAACTCTGCAGTTTTTATGACCCCCTCGCTATCCTTTTCCCCATACCTCCCAACTTTTTGAGATGGGAATGAGGGATACCTATCAGCAAAAGCATGCAGGCATAGGACACACCCCTTGCCACGCCCCCTTAAAGGAGAATTATACAAAAAAAAAAACAAGACTGGTTGAACCCACAAGTGCTTTTTTTTACCACTAATATTCCTTTATATCGGGTTTTGGAATTTACAAATGCAGTAATTTAGAAATCAGATGAAAGGTTTAGTGCTGGGAAAACACTTTTTGATAGATTAAAAAAAAAGTACATTTTATATACATCTATATTAGGGCTGTTACTGATTAAAAATTTTGTGTCCGATTAATCGATTTTTTTTTTTTTAAATCGATGAATGGACTAATTTTGATAAATTATAACGCACATACAGATCCAACTACTTTTAGCTGATCTCCTTGCATTACAGCTCTGCATTAGTCAGTGGTAAATGTGGTTACACTGTATACAATCACCCGACACTAGTCAGTTTCCACAATCCATGACTCAACTTCACAGTTCACACAAATATGTTTTAAATTCAAACTGTAGCACTGACGTAAGTCATTTTTTTTTCTTCCCACAGTAGCGTGACAATCCCTCCACCTCGGGTCTAACTAATCGCTCTCACCTTATGGCACGGACCCCTGTGCAAACAGGTGGTCATGCAAGCGGGTATCAAAAGGGTTAACACGGACCATAAACATCTCTCACGTCTCCTTAGATCTCAGCAAAGACGCCGGGTCATGGGTAGAAAGAAAAGATCTAAGTGCTCACCGCTTAAGTATAAGATTTCATTTTTGTGTTCAAACACAAATTACTCACATAAAGATGATAAAAACACAGCATGTAAAGCCGACAATCGTGTTAGTTCCGTACGGCAGCCGAGGGTGGCGTCATGCGTAGCTCCTCCCCCGTACGCGTTACGTTCATTTAGAACTTCGACGTCACCAGACTCCTCCCCCCTTCCCTTCGTTAGCAGACGGAGGCACTTGGGGAAGGGGGGAGGAGTCCAGTGACATTGATGTCCGTGACGTCACCGGATCTCCGACGGAACTCCCTGAAGATCCGGAAGCCGGCGGAGAGGCGAGTACCAATCAAAAGAATTTTGATCGATCAAAAAAATTTATCGATTAATCGATGATTTAATCTTTAATTTCCACGGCCCTAATCTTTATGGATCAGACAAAAATGAGGGAGAAATGAGGAGAAATGAGGGACAGAGGGACATTGCTCCAAATCAGGGACAATCCCTCAAATTCAGGGACAGTTGTGAGTTATGTTTGCCATCTCCCGTCATATCACATGTTCTGTCATGACAAGTATCTGACTTCTATGGACAATGGGACGGGGATGGGGATGGGGACGGGGATGGGGACGGACGGGTCGCTGACTCTCACGGCACTCATCTCCGGACAAGGCGATTAATCGCGTGCTCTGCATTTTTGTAGACAGATGCTGCTTTGTGGGCACAAACAGCCTGGTATCTGGCACACTCTGCTCAGGTTGTAGGACAGAACGATCCCGGAACCAGACAATGAGTCCTTTGAGCTCAGTCTTCATCAGATTCAAAGGGGTCTTTGAAGTGAGTTAAAAACCATAAGGATCTCTCGGTATTAGCTGAAAAATGTAAGTCAATCAGAGCATGAGATGTGCAATTCCTATGCAAACCCCACTGACCTTGGCTGAGGATTCTGCGAGCAGAAACTTTTTTTTTTTTATAGTCTCACAGGATCGAAATCCGCTGTCTAGTCCGGGGACTGACCACCTCTGACCCCAAATGACCCAAATTATTCTGCACTTTAAAGCAGTAAAATAGATTTCAGTTGGCTGCTGTTCTGTTTCAACTGCTGCTTTAGGCAGTGAGATCCATAAACCCAGTGTCTGGGCAGTATGGTCACTTGCTGGCCTGGCACCATCAACAGGCAGCTTTACTCACAGCAGTTAAAGTGATTGTAAATGCTCGTTGTTTTTTTTTTTTTTTTGTTTGTTTTTTTTTTTATAATGAATATAGCAATCATGTTATATTTTGCACAGAGCAGCCTCAATCCTCCTCTGTTTAATGCCCCCATAGCAAGCCACTTGCTGTGGGGGCTCTCATCGAGCGAGCCCCCCTAGCCCTGCTATTTGTGTCCATTGACAGCACAGCCTGGCCCCTCCCACCATGTATAAATACATAAGGGGGGGATATGATCACCATGTATAAATACACAAGGGCATACCCCAAGGGGGGATATGATCACCATGTATAAATACACAAGGGCATACCTCCCAACATTTTGAGATGGGAATGAGGGACACCTACTGGCAAATGTATGTAGGCATAGGACACGCCCCCTGTCACACCCCCTTAAAGGAGAATTAACCAAAAAAAAGGTTAATTAAATCCACAAGGACTTTTTTTTACCACTACTATTCCTTTATATTGGCTTTTAAAATGTACAAATGCAGCAATTTAGAAATCAGATGAAAGGTTTAGCGCCGGGAAACACTTTTTGAAAGATAAAAAGTGCATTTTATATACCACTATATAGATCAGACCAAAATAAGGGACAAATGAGGAGGAAAGAGGAACAGAAGGACATTGCTCCAAATCAGGGACAGTCCCTCCAAATCCGGGACTGTTGGGAGCTATGCATAAGGGGGGATATGATCACCATGTATAAATACATAAGGGGGGGGGGGGGGTATGATCACCATGTATAAATACATAAGGGGGATATGATCACCATGTATAAATACATAAGGGGGGGTATGATCACCATGTATAAATACATAAGGGGGGGATATGATCTTCATGTATAAATACATAAGGGGGGATATGATCTCCATGTATAAATACATAAGGGGGGGGGGGGGTATGATCACCATGTATAAATACATAAGGGGGATATGATCACCATGTATAAATACATAAGGGGGGGTATGATCACCATGTATAAATACATAAGGGGGGGATATGATCTTCATGTATAAATACATAAGGGGGGATATGATCTCCATGTATAAATACATAAGGGGGGGTATGATCACCATGTATAAATACATAAGGGGGATATGATCACCATGTATAAATACATAAGGGGGGGGGTATGATCACCATGTATAAATACACAAGGGGGATATGATCACCATGTATAAATACATAAGGGGGGGTATGATCACCATGTATAAATACATAAGGAGGGATATGATCACCATGTATAAATACATAAGGGGGTGATATGATCTTCATGTATAAATACATAAGGGGGGATATGATCTCCATGTATAAATACATAAGGGGGGGGATATGATCGCCATGTATAAATACATAAGGGGGGGTATGATCACCATGTATAAATACATAAGGGGGGGATATGATCGCCATGTAGAAATACATAAGGGGGGGCATGATCTCTATATATAAATACATAAGGGGAGATATTCAGAAAAAAGTTGGAAAAAACAGAATTTTTTCCGGGGGGAAGTTAGGGACTTTTAGGAAGCCAAGGCCAGGTAAGGTCATGTATTTCCATCCCTAGGGACTTTAAATGATATCATGATTTGGTAGAGTCATGAATATCCATCCCATATACATTTGAGCGAAGAGGGTGTATTTAAAAAAGGGGGGAGGGTGGGACTTTATATGAAGCACCGGACAGCAAAAGGGTACTAGGATGAATATATGGAATTTTATTAGAAAGCTCAGTTAGAATTGTATAAATACATGGTATCATTAATGAGCAGTTACATACATATAATAATTGGGCCATTAGACACAATCCATATAAGTTGATGGTGATAACAATAATAAGCAGTAAAAATGATAACAATGCAGTTAATAGTAGTATTACATATGTATAAACACATTAAAATTCCTTAATTCATCTTAAGGGAATGGATAAAAATTGTATTCAAATGGTATTGCCTACGGGACCCATGGCCTCACTGGACCTGAGGGGATAAATGACATAATCATTTGAAAAACTTGATATAGTGGGTAAGTACACGGCAACCAGTAGCTCTACGCGTTTCGTGGCTTTCATGCCACTCGTCAGGAGCAAGAGAGTGTGGTATCTGTAAAAAATTAATGTAATGATAATAAAAAAGCTAACACAAGTGCAGAAGACAAGGTTGGGGGTAAAATATAGAACCCCAATAACCAAGGCTTACGTGCTGAGGTTGAATGTGTTGCTAATATGGTGGCAGGGCCCCACAGACAGTCCGATAATAGCTCCTACCGGGAGCTGTGGTGGAAACCCGGCAGGCTGGAAAAGGGGCAATACCCAGGGCAGGCACGGCAAGCGAGGGCACTCTATGAGGGGAAAACACAATGTGAGCAAAATGGGGGAAGGGGTAAAGAAAAGGGGGGTAGCAGGGGGGAAAAGAGGGGGGGGAGGGGGAAAGGAAAAGAGGGAAGGGAAGAAAAGAGGAAAAAAGGGAAAGAAGGAAGGGGGGGGGATGTGAGAGAATAGTGAGGGTGTGGGAAGGGTGATGTGGGGGAATAAGAAAAAGAGTAGGCAAGGTTGTGTATGGTGGGGATGGTGGGAGAGGGACAAAAGGTGAATGGTGAAATGGATGAGCCCAAAAATAGTAATAGTGCAGTGGGACTAATTTAACTTGTAAGGACGAGGAACCCCATAAGGGGGAGCCAAGGGGATCAGCAGTAGTCAAATTGTGTGCTGGTTTGTGTAGAGAAAGCCTCGCATGTCGGGACCACCTGGGGATCGCCCCTAAATAGACCAGGTGAGGGAAAGTCCACCAATGTCACGCCGTGCACCGGAGGGAGGAGCACCATATGGCGGATTGCCGGAACTCCGGCACCGACACACAGTCACCTCCCCATTGTACACGTGCATGGTAAACACAGCCTGCCCATAGCGGCGTCACAAAGACGCCACGCGTGCAGCGTTAAATACACCCTCTTCGCTCAAATAAGGGGAGATATGATCTCCATTTATAAATACATAAGGGGGGATATGATCTCCATATATAAATACATGAGGGGGGATATGATCTCCATGCATAAATACATAAGGGGGGATATGATCTTCATATATAAATACATTAGGGGAGATATGATCTCCATATATAAATACATAAGGGGGGATATGATCTCCATGTATAAATACATAAGGGGGGGATATGATCTCCATGTATAAATACTTAAGGGGGGATATGATCTCCATATATAAATACATAAGGGGGGATATGATCTCCATGTATAAACACATAAGGGGAGATATGATCTCCATATATAAATACATAAGGGGGAATATGATCTCCATGTATAAATACATAAGGGGGATATGATCTCCATATATAAATACATAAGGGGAGATATGATCTCCATGTATAAATACTTAAGGGGGATATGATCTCCATATATAAATACATAAGGGGGGATATGATCTCCATGTATAAATACATAAGGGGAGATATGATCTCCAGGTATAAATACATAAGGGGGGGAAATGATCTCCATGTATAAATACATAAGGGGAGGGGTATAATCACCATCAGGGCTGGCGCTGACGCTAGGCGAACTAGGCAACCGCCTAGAGCACATGGCTTCCTAGGGCACACCCCCATCCACTGATTTCCCTACTAGCCTGGCCGAGGAAACAAGGGGCTAAAGGCCGCCACCCTACACGGGGGCTGGGGCGCTGACTTATTTTCTGCTGGTCAACACAGAGAAAGTAGCAGCCGTGGAGGACATCCATCATGGGGGGCTGCAGAGGAGGTCAGCAGCAGCTCAGAGAGTGAGGGAAGGCGACACTGAGCTGGCTCCCGGGAGTCGGAGGACAGCTGGGGAGGCGGAGGAGGTGGACACCATGTTTCTCCTCAGGATGGAGGAGAAGGCCAGTACTGCACTGTAGACCAATTGGGGGAAATAATCACCATGTATAAATACATAAGGGGGAAATAATCACCATGTATAAATACATAAAGGGGAAATAATCACTATGTATAAATACATAAGGGGGAAATAATCACCATGTGTGAATATATAAGTTGTCCATTTAGTAAACCTGGTGTTGAGTTATTCACTTTCAGGTCATTACAGAGGACAAGGGGGCATTCTTTATGTCTGGAATAGGAGAAATGTAACCTCTACAAACAGAAAGGCTTCTTCACAGTAAGAGCTGTGAAATGTGGAATAGACTCTCTCAAGAACTTCTGTTGTTCTAGCCAGCTCAGTTCAATGTTTAAAAAAAAAAAAAAGGCCTGGATGTTTTTTTAATGCACAGTATATAACTGGCTATTAACATTTCTAGTTAATGCCCCCAGAGATTGTTGATCTAGGGAATATCCATTTGCCAGGCTTTGCATTAGCCAGGCTATGATAATACTTTCCCTGTGCCTTCCTCCAAGCTGTACAAATGGGGTCTATTACAGGACATTGCTGACCTTGTGTGCAGCTATGAAGGTCAATAAGCGCTTTACATTTTTTGCATTCCAGTCCAGAAGATCCGTCTCCTGGATTGTTTCTATTGCCCTGAAATCTCCAAACCCGCTGGTTAGGAGCTTTACACCTTGTCATAGAAGAGGTAGGGAATGGTATATGCTAAAGTGATTGTAAACATTCAATTTATTTGTTCTTTTAATTAACAAACCTGTTATACTTACCCGCTATGTGCAATGTTTTTGCACAGAGCAGCCCTGATCCTCCTCTTTTTGGATCCCCCGCTGTTGCTCCTGCCTCCTCCCCCCCCCCTGCCGAGTGCCCACCACAATAAGCTGCTTTCTCTGGGGCACTCCTGAACGCTCGCTCCCGAGCCGGCTCTGTGTGACCATAGACACACAGAGCACAGCTCAGCCCGGCTTGCTCCTTCCTCACTGGCTGTTATTTAACCACTTTAGCCCCGGAAGGATTTACTCCCTTCCTGACCACAGCACTTTTTGTGATTCGCCACTGCGTCACTTTAACTGACAATTGAGCATTCGTGCGACGTGACTCCCAAACAAAATTGACGTCCTTATTTTCCCACAAATAGAGCTTTCTTTTGGTGGTATTTGATCATCTCTGTGGTTTTTATTTTTTGCGCTATAAAGAAAAGAAGAGCGATAGTTTTGAAAATAAAAGCAGTATTTTTTACTTTTTGCTATAATAAATATCCACAAAAAATATATAAAATAAATATTTTTTTCTCAGTTTAGGCCGATACGTATTCTTCTACATATTTTTGGTATAAAAAAAAATCGCAATAAGCGTATATTGATTGGCTTGTGCAAAAGTTATAGCGTCTACAAAATAGGGGATAGATTTATAGCATTTTTATGATTTTTTTTTTTTTTTTTTTTATTAGTAATGGCGGCAATTTGCAATTTTTATCGTGACTGCGACATTATGGTGGACACATTGGACACTTTTGACACCATTTTGGGACCATTGTCATTTATACAGCGATCAGTGCTATAAAAATGCACCGATTACTGTATATATGACACTGGCAGGGAAGGGGTTAAACACTAGGGGGTGATCAAGGGGTTAAGTGTGTCCTAGGGAGGGGTTCTAACTGTGGGGGGGAGGGGATTCCACTGACATGACAGCGATCACTGCTCCCACTCACAGGGAGCAGTATATCCCTGTCATGTCAATAGGCAGAACGGGGAAATGCCTTGTTTACATAGGCATCTCCCTATTCTACCTCTCCACACTGCAATCGCAGGCCGCGGGTGAACATCAAGTTCCCGGGGCATGCTTCCACGGTGTGCGGTAGAGCGCCCGATAGGTGGCAAATTTAAAGGGACGTACAGGTACGTCCATTTGCCTGCCTGTGCCATTCTGCCGACGTACGTCTGTGTACGGGGTTCGGCAAGTGGTTAATAGCAGCGGAAGGTAATGGCTCCCCCTGCTGTCTCTGAGCCTATGAGGAGGGAGAGAGCTTCTGCTTTCACGCACATCGCTAGATCGGGATTGGGCTCAGGTAAGTATAAGGTGGGGGGGCTACATGCAGAAGGTTTTTTACCCTAATGCAGAGAATACATTAGGGTAAAAAAAACCTTCACGCTGGGTTCACACCTATTCAAATTGGATGTTGCTTTTACCACATCCAATTCACACAGCAGGAGAATATGATCGGCTCTCTATGGAGCTGCTTCACATATCTCCGGGAGGAGCTGCACAGAAACGCTGTGCGTCTGTGGCTCTGTTTCTGGGCCACATTCAGGCAAAGATTCTGCCCTGATTCGTCCTTGAAACAGAGAACAGGGGCGCTCCTGTGCGATCCGCAGTTGGTTCCAGTGTGACCCGAGCCTCAGCCTTTAGAACCACTTTAAGCCCTTGTACACACGGTCCGATCGGACTGTGTTGTCGGATAATCCGATAGTGTGTGGGCTCCATCCGACTGTTTCCATCGGAATATCCGATGGACCAAGTTTGAGAGCTTGGCTATAAAAATTTCCGACAACATGATCCGATCGGACCTTGTCCGATCATGTGTAGAGAATTCTGAACGGACAAAGTGCCACGCATGCTGAGATCAAATTCCTAGACCAAAGCTATTGGCTACTAGCCTGAACATAGTCCCGTTGTAACGAAATAACATCATCACGTTCTGAACGATCGGATTTTCCGACAACTTTGTCCGACCGTGTGTATGCAACACAAGTTTCGGACAAAATCCGTCAGACATAATCCGACGGATTTTGTTGTCGGAATGTCCAACCGTGTGTACAAGGGCTAAGACTTTCAGTCCATCTAGTTCAACCATAAAAAAATAAATACAAATAAAATAAACAATATACAATCCTATATACACAATCTTTCACCCACAGTTGATCCAGAGGAAGGCGAAACCCCCCCCCCCCAGCAAAGCAGGATCCAGTTGGCTCCAGCAGGGGAAAAAAATCCTTCCTGATCCCAGAGAGGCAATCGGATTTTCCCTGCATCAACTTTCCCTATAAATGTCAGTATCCAGTTATATTATGTACATTTAGGAAAGAATCCAGGCCTTTCTTAAAGCAATCCACTGAGCTGGCCAGAACCACGTCTAGAGGGAGTCTATTCCAATTTTTACAGCTCTTACCGTGAAGAAACCTTTCCGTATTTGGAGATGAAATCTCTTTTCCTCCAGACGGAAAGAGTGCCCCCTTGTCCTCTGTAATGACCTTAAAGTGAATAACTCAAGACCAAGTTCACTATATGGACCCCTTATATATTTGTACATGTTGATCATATCCCCCCTTAATCTCCTCTTATCAAGAGTGAATAAATTCAGTTCCTGTAATCTTTCCTCATAGCTGAGCTCCTCCATGTCTCTTATCAGTTTGTTTGCCCTTCTCTGCACTTTCTCCAGTTCCCTGATATCCTTTTTGAGAACCGCTGCTCAAAACTGAACTGCATATTCCAGATGAGGTCTTACTAATGATTTTTGCAGCAAGTTTAATTATAAAGGTCTTTTTTAAACTATTCCACTTTTTTTAAAACATCAAAAAAAAAAAAAAAGCTCCTTCAGTGTAAAACGGATGACACTAGTTCTGCCCAGCATGTTTCGTGTGGACTTCTTCATGTGCAGATCCAGCTTATGAATGTTAGAAAGGCAAAGCTCTAGTCTTCTCACAGACACTGTGCTCGGGGAACCCTCCAAATGTTTCCAGATCTTCAGAAATTGGAGCCTAGGTAGAACATCCACTGATGCAATGCAAGTGTCTCAACAACATATTGAGAATCACCCACAATGTATTCTGGGATACAACGGAGAGAGGTTCCAAAGCTCGAAAATTCTGAAAAGTCAAAATTTGCATCAAACTCTTTGGGGCTTTTGGTACATTCTGCAAAACCACAGGGGTGTTCCTATGCACAGCCTACATAAACATACATAGCACGTTTGTTCATTTTTATCAGGTGTACTTTAATCTATTCTTATTTACCATACTTTACTTCTTAAATGTATCCATTATTCCATGCTAAATACTATTTTCCATTTGCCTTAGGAGGGGCCAGTGAATCCTGAACGGTACTTAGCCTGGGCCAATGCCTTTCTAGTGGTGTACAGCATTGATAACAAGAAGAGCTTTGAGGGCTGTCTTCAATACTTGGAGGTCATCTCTCAGTATAACAAAGGAGTCGTACATGAGAGCCCAGTTCTGCTTATAGGAAACAAGCTTGACATGGAACGGTACAGGTATCAAACCCTATAACTGCATCTATCTAGTTTCTTTCTTTGGTTTTCCTGGTCACTTTTTTGAGTATGTCACAGCTGCTAATTAATCCAAGTAATATTCACCCTATTGCAGCCTTTCTCAACATTTTTAACAAGAAGGAACCTTTGAAAAAACTTTCAGTTCTCAAGGAACCCCTGATAAGAATTACTGTGTCTGCAACTTGCGCTACCTTGTCGCTATGGTCAATGGGAAGAATGCTCCTTACATTGGTGGCCAGTGGGAAGAATGTTCCTTACATTGGTGGTCAGTGGTAAAAATACCCCTTTACTTTGGTGGCCAGTGAGAAGAATGCCCCTTAAATTGGTGGTCAGTGGGAAGAATGTTCCTTACATTAGTGGTCAGTTAGGAAAAATGTCCTTACATTGGTGACCAGTGGGAAGAATGTTCCTTACATTAGTTTTCAGTGGGAACAATGTCCTTACATTGGTGGCCAGTGGGAAGAATGTTCCTTACATTGGTGGTCAGTGGTATAAATACCCCTTTATTTTGGTGGCCAGTGAGAAGAATGCCCCTTAAATTGGTGGTCAGTGGGAAGAATGTTCCTTACATTAGTGGTCAGTTAGGAAAAATGTCCTTACATTGGTGACCAGTGGGAAGAATGTTCCTTACATTAGTGGTCAGTGGGAAAAATGTCCTTACATCGGTGATCAGTGAGAAGAATGTTCCTTACATTAGTGATTAGTAGTAAAAATGCCCCTTACATTGGTGATCAGTGGGAAGAATGCTACTTAAATTAGTGGCCAGTGGCAAGAATGTCCCTTACATTGGTGGCCAGTTGGACAAATGTTGCTTACATTGATGGCCAGTGGGAAGAATGTTCCTTCATTGGTGGCCTGTGGGAAGAATGTTCCTTACATTGGTGGGGTGGTCTTTGGGAAGAATGATCCCCCTTACAGATAACTAAATAGATAATTGGTGTCGGTGGTTACTTATCTGAGAAGGATAAATAGCTCTCTGAACTTTAGGGTTTCCCAGAACCCAGGTTGGGAAAGGCTGCTCTACCGTACATCTTCTTGGTTTTCAATACATTTTCTTTAGCCTTCTAAGAGAAATGCTCTCTTTTTGCCATTCTTCTTTGAGTACACTGACTTTTTTTCTTCTTTTTCTCAGTTCACCGCACTTAATGATTATGATTATGATTTTGCTCAGGACAGGCAAAGAATATAAATAATCAAAGATATATTGATTGAGTCCCATTCCTTTTGAAACACCCCCCTGCATCCCAGGGCCAGATTAGGAGCATCATGGGCCTGGTGCTGAGGATTTTGGAGGGCCGTTTTTGTGGTTAATAAAAAAATTAAATGCAAACAACTTTTTATTATAACAAATTAAGTATTTTAAACAAACTGCTCATTCACACTGTATGTGCAACAGGAACCGTGTGAATGAGTCTAAATTTTATTTATACCTATTTAACATTTTTTTTTATTATTTGTTGCAATCTTTTATTCTTTACATTTTTATTTATTTATTTATTTTTTTTATTTTTTACAATTGAACTTTTTTTTTTTCCACAATGCTTTTGGGGCAGTGGAGGGCAGTGGATAGTTTCACTAGGGCAGTGGATGGAGTTAGTAGAGCAGTGGACAATGTCAGCAGTTTTTTTAAATATTTTTAGTAAATTTTTTATTATGTTTTAAAATTTCATTTTTATTTTTTTCAAAATGCATTTGGGGCTGGGTTTGGCAGTGGGCGGGATCAGTAGGGCAATGGCAGTGTCCAAATGGTTAGTCCAACCCTGCTGGGCCTATATTAAAGTAGGGGCCTGGAGCTGCAGCTCCAATAGCCCCTATGTTAATCTGGCTTCAGCCAAAACAACTAAGTGCATTTCTTTGAACCTACTTTAATACTTCAGGAGAAGTCACAGAGAGGATATAAACTCTATAATTGGTGGTCTTACACAAGCGTTCAGCATTTATGGATACATGTACTGTATACTAACTTATTACCACCATATTATAAAAGAACGCAAAAGAGTTCCATGGTCACTTTCATTTTATAACATTAACATTGTGATAGCAATAAAAACAATAGTTATATTTGGCAATCCAATATAAACTTACTTGTGGGTTCATCTCTTTCCATAACTTCCAGGATTGCCTGCATGCTTTGCAGCTTCCCTTCTGCTCATTCTATTGGTTTACTTTCTTTTATTATTATAAGGACTACATATCCAATGGTACCCAGTGGCGGTTGGTGCTCGATTTTTGGGAGGGCGGCAAACAAACCTCCTAGCCGCCTCCCCGATTGAATGATTGGTTGACCATCCCGGTTGCAGGCAGCTTCGGTGGCCCATCCAGGTTGCAGGCAGCTTCGGTGGCTTCCCCCCTGTTTTCTCCTTCTCAGCGGCTTCCTGGGCGGCTTCAGCTGCTTCCCAGCTGCTTCTCCTCCTCGGCAGCCTTGGTGGCTTCTCCACTGCTTCTCCAATCCGGTCGCTTCTCCTCCCAGCCAATCAGGTCTTAAGACCTGCTTCCTGATTGGCCGGGAGCAGAAGCAAGAAAACAATAGCGAATATTAATTTGCTATTGGCACACAAGTGGGTGGGCTCGGGGCGCAGTGCACCCCCGAGCCCACCCATTTTAAATCCAATTAGAGCCTCAGGCTCTAATCACGTACTTCTAAAAAAATAAAATAAAATAGAATAAAAAAACCCCCATAACAATCCAATGCGTCCCGCATCCTGCATGGAGATTAGGGGCCGGCACATGAATTAGGAGGGCGGCACCCCTGCGCCCCGCATAAGCGGCCACTACTGTTGGTATACCTCAAAGCATTGATTCCTTTACTGACTCTTTCACCCTGTACCTCTGCAGGTCAGAAGGAAGGCTCTGTGAAATGTGTGACACAGCAGTGCCTACCCACAGGGTATAATGACTACGTGTCACAGAATTTAGGGAAGTAAATATGTGGAGATCTTCACAAAACAAGTTTACAAACTTCAAGATAGTTCTGAATGATCGGAGTAGGCTGGAATTAATTGTGCAAACAAATGGCCGCTGCCCCCAACTATAACTGGTCTTTGCAGCAAGGAGCACATGGAAGGGCAACACATGCAAAACAAAAGCAGAAAAATTCCCAGCTCAACTTACCAACCAGCCTACACCCAACCAAATTATTCTGTCTACCAGTATGTGTTACAAACTGTGGTTTAGTCGGCACACATTTGCAAATACATGCGTAAGCTACAGAGCCCCGTCAAGGCACCCCAGTACTTTCTGTAGTCCTAACTCTAAATTCTGAGAGCCTCCATAATGGAAGCACATGCATTATAATTGATAGGTAGGGGGCAGGTGAGCCCTGAAGGGGCCCAGCCCTCCTTAAAGGCACAGGGGGCACACTGGACACCCAGCACATAGCACCATGGCAGCAAAGCTGTCCAGTGTGTCCCCCTCACCAGTGTTTTGGAAATAATTGCAATTCGATGTGGAAAACAAATATCTGATTTTACACTTTGACGAAAGATACACTTTAGAGAAAAACCCCTTGGGAAGCCCTTCTCAATAGCGTCTGATTTCAGATGAGAACGGAAATTAATTTTGTAGATGTTTTCTGCCATGAAGCTAACAATAGCTACAGCCTGGAAAACATCCACACTCTTTTTTTCCAAGAAGTCAAAAATAGTTTTTACAGAGCACTGGAGAGGCTGGTGGCCATTCTTTTACACAAACATTACAAAAATCTATTTTCTATGACAACGTTGGTTGGATTATCCTTGTCCCACTAATGGAACAAACTATTTATTTTTGCTTTAATTGAGTATGTGTTGCATGGGGAGGATGGCAGGGGAATCGGTTCCTTTTTCTCTCTCTTTTCTCTTTCCATCTACTCTCTTCCATCTGTCTTCTATTTCCCTTCTGTCCGCTCCCCTTTAATAATTCGGAACATGTTTTCCCTTGGGAGAATCTGCTAGAAAAGAGCAGCAACAGTGAATCTTGATCCAAAGGTTGGTTTCCCACCCTATGTTTCCATGACTGTTTTTGTAAGCCCTTTAAAGTTGGTATACAAACTGCCCTGTAGCTTGTTGCTCTTTATTATGTGTATCTTACCTCTTCCAACTTTGCCAACTCTTGAAATTCAATACATTTCTTGTGAAAGAAACCAGCTGTCATTGCCCAACTGGTTGGTATTAACATTAGAGGCTTTCCCGCATTTGTAGCCCAGAGCAAAGAAAATGGTACAGCTCAAGTGGCCCCCAAGTATCAGTCGGATCACCATGTAAATAGATTGGCGCAAAACAGACTGGGTGAGCTTGATAGGATCTAGTAGACTTCAACAAAATGGTGACCGTCTGCACACAGACACTAAATCCCTGTTGTGTGAATATGAATGAGATGGGTAAAAGATGGGCCTCAGCTCCTGTTCTCTACCAGTAGGGAACTCCCAAGATGCGTTTCGCCATTTTTGGGTCTTAATCGCTTGTTGAAGCTTTACCATATTTTTGCAGGCATCCCCCTCTAACTATGGTCATATCATCTAGCACTGATCCTTCAATGACACATAGTTACATAGTTACATAGTATACAAACAAACCCAAGGATAAACCGAGGAAAAAACCAAGCTTTACTTAACACCAGCCCACAGACAACCAATTAACCTGTCTAACAGTATGCGTTAAAAACAGGGGTTTAGTCTGCACACATTTGCAAATGCATGCGTAAGCCACAGAGCCCCGCCAAGGCACCCCAATATCTGTGGTACCTAACACTAACTTATAAGTGTCCCCACAGTGGAGGCACATGCATTCTGATGGATAGGTGAAAGCAGGTGGACTGAAGGGGAGCCACCCCTTCTTAAAGGTACAGGAGCACACTGAACACCCAGCACAATGGCAACACAGGTGTCAGTGAGATGCATGACCAAAAAACACAACTTGTGACACACTTATAGCTGGCTATCGCAGTAAGAAGCTTGGAAGGCTAACAACAGATACAAACAAACCCAAGGATAAACCGAGTTACATAGTAGGTGAGGTCGAAAAAAGACACAAGTTTATCAAGTCCAACCTATGTGTGTGATTATATGTCAGTATTACATTGTATATCCCTGTATGTTGCGGTCGTTCAGGTGCTTATCTAATAGTTTCTTGAAACTATCGATGCTCCCTGCTGAGACCACCGCCTGTGGAAGGGAATTCCACATCCTTGCCGCTCTTACAGTAAATAACCCTCTAAGTAGTTTAAGGATAAATCCTCTTTTCTTCTCATTTTAATGAGTGGTCACATGTCTTGTTAAACTCCCTTCTGTTTAACAGTTTTCTCCCTATTGTGGGGTCACCAGTACGGTATTTTTATATTGAAATCATATCCCCTCTCTTAAGCATCTCTTCTCCAGAGAGAATAAGTTCAGTGCTCACAACCTTTCCTCATAACTAATATCCTCCAGACCCTTTATTAGCTTTGTTGCCCTTCTTTGTACTCGCTCCATTTCCAGTACATTCTTCCTGAGGACTGGTGCCCAGAACTGGACAACATATTCCAGGTGCGGATGGACCAGAGTCTTGTAGAGCGGGAGAATTATCGTTTTATCTCTGGAGTTGATCCCCTTTTTAATGCATGCCAAAATTGTTTGCTTTGTTAGCAGCAGCTTGGTATTGCATGCCATTGCTGAGCCTATCATCTACTAGGACCCCCAGGTCCTTTTCCATCCTAGATTCCCCCAGAGGTTCTCCCCCCAGTGTATAGATTGCATTCATATTTTTGCCACCCAAATGCATTATTTTACATTTTTCTACATTGAACCTCATTTGCTATGTAGTTGCCCACCCCATTAATGTGTTCACACAAGGTTTCCACATCCTGCAGAGAAGTTATTGCCCTGCTTAGCTTAGTATCATCTGCAAATACAGAGATTGAACTGTTTACCCCATCCTCCAGGTCGTTTATGAACATATTAAACATGATCAATAGAAGATAGCTGTTATAATACCACATAGTAAGAAACATCCAGTTACTGCTTAAAAAGAGCATTAAGTTGACCTTTCTGAACATGTTACATGTTACACCCATCTGCCTGCTCTTCCCCTGATCAACCCCTCCCCTCCCTCCCTGTGACAGGGGGCCAGGGATCTTCTCCCCACACCCGCTGTCACAATTCCAAAAGAGCACAGTTCTTTTTGAAGGAGGGGGGGGGGGCAAGTGACTACTGAGTAGGGGGGGTTACCCCTAAGTCCGGTCCACAGAATGGGTACTGGCAATAATAAAGGAAGTTTTAAATTGGTCAGAGCTCCTGTAGGTGATCCGGATAATCCAAGTGGAGATATATTGTTTACATTTATTATAACAAAGCTGTTAATTACGCCATGTGTTGCAGAAGAGCGGAGATCTATTCTTTAGATGAGGGATGAATCTAGGTATACATGATCTAGGTTTGCTTCTGGGGACCCACTCGGGGCTCCATCCCCCCTCAGCCCCCCCTCCCGATGCCACTGCAGGCAACTGATATCCTCCTTATCAACTGATGATGTCAGTGGTCGTTAGTGGTTGGCAGTGGTTGGCAGCTAGAAGGTTGTAATGGTATACAATGACCTTTGGCTTTGTGTAACTAAAAGGCAGGTTTCATCCACCCATCCATACAATTCTGGGGACATTTTTAGGCCTTTTGCCAAGGCACCGCTGAAGAAACCTCAAGGTACACCAGGATGCCTGGGTACCCTGGTTGAAAAAGGCTGCTCTAAACCATATTGGCCGAAGAGAAACTGCACCCTCCGCTCTCCCAACCCTTCAGTCATTTCTAGAATACATTTCTGTTATTATTGTGCATATTACTATTATATAGCTGCTGGAATAAAACATTTTTGAAATGCGATGTAAGTCCTGTGCAGTCAACAGTAAATGGTTTCAAACATGCTTGGAATAAACATAAAGTTAGTTCCATTTATATTTGGACACAGGCACAATTTAGTTTTTTCAGGTATTTACAAACATATTCAAGCTATAGTTCTATAATGGACTGAAAGTGCACACTTTCAGGTTTAATTTGAGGGTATGTACATCCAAATCGGAGGAAGGGTTTAGGAATTACAGCTCTTAAGAATAGCCACCCCCCTTTTTCAAGGGACCAACATGAAATGGAGAATTGAATCAAAAGCTGTTTCATGGTCAGGTGTGGGCTACTCCTCCATTATTTCTTCATCAGTTAAGCAGGTAAAAGGTCTGGAGTTGATTCTAAGGCCGGGTACACACGGGCGTATTGTCTGCCCAACTAAGTTCGTCAGACAATCCGACAGACAGTCCATTCAACTTTTGAATGAACGGACTTGACCACACACGATGAACAGACAGTCCGCTGAAAGCGTGCACGATGACGTGTACAGCACGTACGACGGGACTAGAAAAACGACGTCCAATACACTGCAATGCAACCTTCGGCCGTGTAAATCCTTTCTGAGCATGCGCCATACTTAGTCCGTCCAACTTGCCTACACACGAGCGGACTGTCCGCTGAAACCAAGTTTGGACGGACAAAACCAAGTTTGGACGGACAAAATTACGGAAATTCCGTAAGACTTTGTTCGTCAGACTGTCCGCTGAAAAAGTCCGCTGAAGCCCACACACGAGCGGATTGTCCGCTGAAACACGGTTCAGCGGACTAAGTTGGGCAGACAATCCGCCCGTGTGTACGCGGCCTAAGTGTGGTATTGGGATTTGGAATCTATTGCTGTGAACCTACATCATGCGTTCAAAGGAGCTGTCCATGCAAGTGAAACAGGCCATTGTAAGGCTTCAAAAACTAAACAAATCCAGAGAGATAGCAGCAACATTAGGCGTGGCCAAATCAACAGTTTGGTACATTCTGAGGAAAGAAGAATGCACTGGTGAGCTCAGCAACATAAAAAAGCCTGGACGTCCATGAAAGACAACAGTAGTGGATGATCGTAGGATTCTCTCTATGGTAAAGAAAAACCCATTCACAACATCCAGACAAGTGAAGGACACTCCCCAGGAGGTGGAGACAAGTGAAGGACACCCTCCAGGAGGTGGGCGTATCATTGTCAAAGTCTACAATCAAAAGAGGACTTCACGAGCGCAAATACAGAGGGTTCACCACAAGGTGCAAACCATTCATAGGCCTGAAGAATAGAAAAACCAGATTAGACTTTGCCAAAAAACATTAAAAAAAAGCCAGACCAGTTCTGAAAAAGCATTCTTTGGACAGATGAAACTAATGCCGTATACACATGACTGGACTTTTTGACGGACTTGGTCCGGCGGACAATCCGGCGGACTTTGCAGCTGAGGTCCCCCGGACTTTCCAACGAACGGTCTTGGCGACACACGATCACTCCAAAAGTCTGACGGATTTGAACGTGATGACGTAGAATAAGGAAGTTCATAGCCAGTAGCCAATAGCTGCCCTAGCGTTGGTGTTAGTCCGTTGGACTAGCACACAGATGAACAGATTTGTCTGCTTGTCGGCAGACAAATTTGAAGCCAGTCTTATTTCTAGGTCCGACGGACTTTAGGTAAGAAAAAATCCCACTGGAGCCCACACACGATCGAATTGTTTGACGGACTCTGGTCCGCCGGAAAGTCTGATAGTGTGTATGTGGCATTAGGTTAATCTGTACCAGAATGATGGGAAGAAAAAAGTGTGGAGAAGGCTTGGAACAACTCATGATCCAAAGCACACAACATCATCTGTGGTTACATGCTGGAGCTTGCAGTGTGATGGCATGGGCATGCATGGCTTCCAGTGGCACTGGGTCATTGGTGTTTATTGATGATGTGACAGAACACAGAGCCAGCCGGATGAATTCTGCAGTGTTTAGAGATATACTGTCAACCCAGATTCAGCCAAATGCAACAAAGTTGATTGGACGGCGCTTCACAGTAGAGATGGATAATGATCCAAAACACATTGCAAAAGCAACCCAGGAGCTTTTGAAGGAAAAGAAGTGGAATATTCTGCAATGGCTGAGTCACCTGATCAAACCCAATCGGCAAAGCTAAAGGCAGAAAGACCCACAAAGAACTGAAGACAGCTGCAGTTAGAGCCTGGCAAAGCATCAGAAAGGAGGAAACCCAGTCTTTGGTAATGCCCATGGGTTCCAGACTTCAGGCAGTCATTGCCAGTAAAGGATTCTCAACAAAATATAAAAAAAAAAATAACATTTTATTTATGATTATATTCATTTGTCCAATTACATTTGAGCCCCTGAAAATGGGGGGGGACTGTGTATAAAAATGGTTGCAGTTCCTAAAATTTGTACTTGATATTTATGTTCAACCCCTTGAATTAAACCTGAAAGCCTGCACTTCAAATTCATTGGAATTGTTTTGTTTTAAACTTTATTCTGGAGTCATACAGAGCCAAAAGTATGAAAATTGTGCCTGTGTCCAAATATATATGGACCTAACTGTAGATCTATAGTCAACAAAGACATCAAAGTTAACAAAAAAAAAACAATAAAAAAATTTAAAAAATAAAATAAACAAAGACCAAAAAAAAAGGTTCTCGCCTAGCATCTCTCAGTTTTGGAATTTATACCTCCTCTTTTTATTCCTGCAATTTATGTTCATTACATTAACATACAATGCTCTCCTTTTTTTACCTATCCTGCTTCTCTTTTTCCTGTCTATAGCTTCCACCTTTCACCTGCTCTTCTATATGGGTAACAGAGTGCGCTGCCTCTTTCACAATTCCTCCTCTGCCCCGAGGTGACAGTTCTATGCAGCAGGTATCATGATACGTTTTTAACTATTTTAAAAAGCAGAGCTTCAAGCAAACAGTGAAATATTCATTTGAAATACTTACATGTCTACTGTCCTACCTGACAAAGATTTTGTAATTTATGTACAGCCAGTTATGTGATTCGCACACTCTTGCCAGTAAGAATGGGCTTCAGGCCAAATCCAGAAAGAAGCTGTCAGTACTGGCCCAATCAACTCCGGCCAGGACCCCCCCACACACAGTTGCAAGCACACAAAGGGTCAGGAATGCTAGTGGCATAATTGACCTGTTATGGTGCCATGGTGGTATTAGGCCAATGTCATTGACCTAATATGGCCATATTAAAGTGTTGCTAAACCCACAACAGTAAAATCAGTCTGTATATGCAGTAAAGCACGCTTGTTATACTCACTGTGGAACCTAAGGGGTCAATCCTCCGCATTGTTTAAAAAGGCAGTTTTCCCTGATCCTCCCCTTCTTCCATCTTCCCCAATGTATCAGCTGATCGGACAGAGTCTTGGGGGCAAGCTGCACATGCTCAGTTTGGTGTGTATTGCTAGAGAGGTTTTGTTTATTTTTCTTGGAAGAGTGCATGTGATCAGCACAGGGCCAATCAGCACTGTCCAGACAGAGGGTCAGGAGTCCTGCAGCCTCATAGGACACTCAGGTAGGGTTGCCACCTGTTCGGGATTCACCCGGACAGTTCGGGTTTTGAATCATGTGTTCGGGTTTCAGGTGGACTGATAATATAAAAATATTCAGACAGGAATGTGGTTTAGAACAGGGCCTAATAGGAGGGTGAGGAGGGCACTATGCATGCCACATTACTATTCTCTTTGGAGTGCCTAAAGGTGTCCCAGGCCTGTTACAATCCTATAGATCAGGGGTCTCCAAACATTCTAAAGAAAGGGCCAGTTTACTGTTCTTCAGACTTTAGGGTGGCCAGACTGTGCCCAGTGGGAGAAAACAATGCCTGATCTTTGGTATTAGGGGGAGAAATTGTTGGCGTCCATGGGAGGAAATGTGCCCAATTTTTGTTGTCGTTAGAAGAAATGATGCCCAATCGTTGGTGTCAATGGTAATAATAATGACTCAAGGGCCCAATAAAGGCAAGCAAAGGTCCGCAGTTTGGAGACCACTGTTATAGTGTATAAAATATACAGTATATTTTTGCTAAAGTGTTCGAGTTTGGCTTGAAGAAGAAGTGGCAACCCTACACTCAGGGGAGAATGAAAACTTCTCATACAAGCTTTAACCAGCCACTGCTAGAAGTCACAAGACTGCTATATACTGCTGATGAGAAAAGGTATTTAGCAGTTTATATTTACTAAAATAATTGCATTTCCATGTTCTGTGTACTGTGGGAGACCAGATCTAGTAAATGCAGGCTCCTGGGTTTAGTAACACTTTAAGTCAATGGCACTGAGGAAATATATGGCCAGTGGTGTGATAGGCATCGTGATTGAAGTTTTGGATCTACATCAGGGGACACTTTTTAAAAATTTGTTAGAAAGGAATTGTCAAAAACCGGCTAATGTCATTATTATTTTTTTTACACTTTTTTGGTGAATGAGTAGGGGTACAATGTAGCCCATACTCATTCACATAGGGGTGCTGGTATCTGGGGGCCCTCTTGGGGGGGGACTCTACATCATTTTTTTTAAATGTTGCAGTTTCTTTCTTTTTTTTTTTTTTCATATTGCCAGCATATTGCCAGCCAGCAATTGCATGCGTGAGTCAATTTAAATGGGTATTGACTATTTCTTTTTATTTTATTTTTAGCAAAGTCCCGAGCCTCTTTTGGCCTAATATTTACCCCCAGAGTTAAGGAGAGCTGACAGCCTTCAGTATAGAGTGGGTTACAAGGCATGGTGGGTGAAATGCAAGATGAACAGGTGGGCGCCAGACACTTTTTGAATGCAAAGAGATGTATTGTCTCTGAAACAGAACTGTGGGAAAGAGGGCTAGGGTCAGGACACCCTTAGGTAGATGCAAAGATAATTAGCAGACTCTGAGACTTCTATAGCTAGACAGCTATACAGGTGAAGGCCTCTAGCTGGACACCACTTCTGTATAGGTAGGACTGCTGTCTCCTATGACAACAATCTTGTAGCTGTTACTAATGTTAAAGATATTCAACTATCTGCAACACGAACAGTTCTCTTTACCCCACACTCCCTCACTGTGGGTCTGCAGACAATGAGCTCCCAGTCTCTCTCACTAGACTTCAGATCCACTAGCCACTGGATCCCCTGAGCTCTTTCACTGTAGCTCTCAGTATCTTCCTCAAGTGTCAGTCTCTACTGGGTCCCTGGCTTGGCACTCACAGATACTCTATAAGCTTCACCCCTGCTGACATGTTAGGTCCCTGGTATGGCACTCCACAAGCGTCACCTCTGCTGTCCCGCTAGGTCCCTGGCTTGGCGCTCACTGATGCTCCAACTCTGCTGTCCCGCTGGGTCCCTGACTTGGCACTTGCTGAAGTTTTCCCACTTCTTCACCATCCCCGGCTGGCGAAAAGTCTGCTCTGGTACTGGCCTCAGCTTACTCACAGTGGTCTCCGGGTAACAAGCTGGATGGTCCCTTAGGGGTGACAGCTTTCCCCTCTACCTCCAATCACGACTGGTTCCCCCAGCCAGTGGAACCGTTACTTCTGGTTGGATTACAAGCCCGCAGTCCCAACCCTACCCTGCTTTCCTGCTTCTGGAATAGGCCCTCAGACAGCCTAGCAGCCAGATGTCCCAGGGATAGGCCTTAGGTTTCTGGCCAAGCAGCCTGGGGCAATACGACACACGTTCACCCAGACAGCCGTCCAGGTGGCACAGAACCCCCGATCACCTGACTCCACCCAAATAAACAGGCTCTCCCAGCAGTGAAAAGGAACCAAGAAAATCCCTGCCCATTTGCTCAGACACCCCATTCATTTCTAATATGTCCTTACAATGCCCTTGTCTTTATCCAATTTTTCCCCTGTTCAGGAGTTCTTCTGCAAACCAAATAGGGGGGTGTCCGGCTCATCTCTAATCAGGAATATGAAACATTGGGGTAACAAACACTTTAAGTCAATGATGTAATACGCACTCCTGCCCGTTTGTTTATGTGCAACTGTGGGAAGGGAGAGGGGATGGTCCAGCCACAGTTAATTGGGCCATCACTGACAGTTTCCTTCCAGATTTGACCAATCATGAGAGCTAACTGAACCCAAGCTCATCCCTCATTATCTTTCTATTTACTTCCTAGTCAGCTTTCACTCTCTTCCCTGCCCCTTACCATGTTCCATGGCTAGTTGATACTTCTCTCTTCCTTCCACGCTCTGCCATGTTCAGCTTTAGCTTTGCCTCCTCTATGCCCCCCCCTCCCCCCAATCCAGAACCAATGCAAAATTGGCCACCCCTATAATCCCCCACACCCATAAAATCCATGTTCAGTTGTTGTTCTGGTGCGTCTTCCCCTATGGTCCATGATCAGCACCCACTTTGCCTGTTCTCTCTCTGTCAACTCCCTGCTCAGTTTTCACTCTCTTCTCTGACTCCCCAAATGTTCCATGGCCTATTGGCACTCCTCACTCCCCCCTGCCCATTGCCATGTTTAGCTTTAGCTTTCATTTTTCTGTATGCTCCTTCCCCAGTCCAGAACCAGTGGCAAATCAGCCTCCTCTATGCTCCCCTAAATCTATAAAACCCATGTTTAGTTGTTGTTCTAGTGTCTCTTCCTCTGCAGTCCATGATCTGCTCCTACACTCTTTCTATTTACTAGATGGTCAGCTCTCACTCTCTCTTCCCTGCCTCTCCCAATGTTCCACGGTCAGTTGGCACTCCTCTCTACCCTCCACCATTTGCCATTTTCAGATTTAACTTTGTCTTCTCTGTTTACCCCCTCCTCATTCCAGAACCAGTGGCAAACTGGCTTCCTCTATGCCCCCCCACAGCCATAAAACCCATGTTCAGTTCCTGTTTTGGTGTCAGAAACCATGAAATCAGGCCGAGACAGAATTACATTTAAATCACACTTGTTTAATAAATAAAAGTAAACAGAACAAATATAGTCAAAACATAGTCAAAGTTCAGTAACCGGAATGGATAGTCAGCCAAGCCAGAAGTCAGGGATTCATGTAGTGGGACAGCAAGCAGGATCTGGAGCCAGAAGGGATGTCAGCAAAGCAAGTCTTTAACAGGATCACAGAAGATAGTTTCTGTGATGTTGACCAAGGCGAAGGCAGAGAACCTCTGGACTGGACGGCTTAAGTTGACAGGACTGACGATCAGGATCATCAACAGGTGAATCACGGTGGAGAGATAGGAGCTGGCAATTAGCTGAGCGTTCAGCTCATAGAAGGAAGGGCTGAGCCCAGCCCTGACATCTGGTGCCTTTTTTCTTCTGGTTCATGATGAGCTCCAACTCTGCCTGTCCTTTCTATCAACTCCATGGTCAGCTCTTACTCCCTTTTCAGACTCTCCCAATGTTCCATAGTCAGTTGACACTCCTCTCTCTCTCCTTTTCCACCCTCTGCCATGTCCAACCTAACCTTTGCTGCTCTATGTACCCACCCCCCAGACCAGAACCAGTGGCAAATCAGCCTCCTCTATGCTCCCCCAAAGCCATAAAACCCATGTTTAGTTGTTGTTCTGGGGTCTCTTCCTCTATAGTCAATGATTAGCCCTTCCTTCTCTGAGCTAAACGCTCAGCTCTCACTCTCTTTCCCACCTCTCCCAACTTTCACCGGTTATTCGGCACTCTTCTCTGATCTCCACCTTCTCCCATGTTCAGATTTAACCTTTGCCTGCTCTATGTAACCCCCACTTCAGAACCACCACCAATAAAATCCATGTTTAGCTGCTGTTCTGGTGCCTTTTCCCCCTATGGTCCGTGATCGGCTCCCACTCTGCCTCTTCTCCTTATGGTCCATCTCCTGTGGTCCTTCCTATACCGTCCAGCTCCATTATCAGCTAATACTCTCCCACCATGATCAGTGATATGGCCAACTTTACCAGATAGCATATGTTCAGCTAACATATAGTCTGATTGGCCAGTAACACGTAGACATGTGCAGAACAAAACAATTTGTTTAATTTCAGATCGATTCATTAAAGCGGAGTTCCCCCCCCCCCAGCAAAAAACAAAACAAAAACAGTAGCTATACATACTGTAGCTGCTGACACTTACTATTAGGACACTTACCTATCCTGGAATCCAGTGATTTCAGCACCGCAGCCGATGTCTCTCGGGTGCTGCCATTCTCTGTAAGGCCCCTTTCACACTGGGGCGGGAGGTGCATTGGTGGTAAAGCGCCGCTACTCGGCCGGTAGCGGGGTGGTTTTACCCGAGAAAGAGTTAAAGACCACCGCAAAGCGCCTCTGCAGAGGCGATTTGCCGGCGGTATAGCCGCACTGCCGTATTGATTTCAATACACCGCACCTTCACTGCTCCAAAGATGCTGCTAGCAGGACTTTTTTTACCGTCCTGCTAGTGCACTGCTCCAGTGTGAGAGCCCTCGGGCCTCGAAAAAGGTGCCAAACGTGGCACCGGAGGGGGGGGGGAGGAGGAGGTAGATAAGTGGAGCTTCCACTCCTATAGGGTAATAGTTTCCTTTTAGTTTAATCATTTTCAATCGGATTTACATTTTTGCAATCGATTGCAATTTTGAACTTTGTTTTAGGACGAAACGTCTACACATAACTGAGATGGTTTAATATTATCCCGTTCATGAATAGGCACACATACTGTATTCTATTCTATTCTTTTCTATTCTATTCCAGTCTATTCTGGTTTATTCTAGTATATTCTTTTTGAAATTCAAATTTTGGAAAAAGGCTATATTCTAACATACAACGCCTTTAAAGGAAATTAGCAATAGTCAGTAATAAATTTACAGTAAATTTCGAATTAGTTTTTAAATTTGATTTGAAGTTGGAAAATGTGTTATCTCGCATGAAATTTCTTTTTGTTATTTCAGATTTTGGGAAGAAGCCTATATTCTTTCTATTCTATTCTTTTATTTGCTACTCTAATTATTTTATTTTCTATTCTATTCTGTTTTATTCTATTCTTTTATTTTCTATTTTAATTATTTTATTTCCTATTCTATTCTCTTTTATTCTATTCTATTGTTTTATTTTCTATTCTATTCTCTTTATTATTATATTCTTTTCGAAATACGAATTAATACACACAGTCTTTAAATGGAATTAGCAATGGTCAGTAATAAATTTACAGTAAATTTCTAATTTGTTTTTAAATTTGATTTGAAGCTGGAGAATGTGGTATTTTGCACAAAATTTAGTTTTTTGTTATTTCAGATCTGTTTAAATTTGTTACTATTGTAATTCAGAGATTTGGATACATCCGAATCTGCACATGTCTACTCAGATGTAAGGATGAGCCGAACACACCCCCCTGTTCGGTTCGCACCAGAACCTGCGAACAGACCTAAACTTCGTGTAAACTTTAGAACCCTATTAAAGTCTATGGGACTCGAACGTTCAAAATCGAAAGTGCTAATTTTAAAGGCTAATATGCAAGTTACTGTCCTAAAAAGTGTTTGGGGACCCGGGTCCTGCCCCAGGGGACATGGACCAATGAAAAAAAAGTTTTAAAAACGGCAGTTTTTTCAGCAGCAGTGATTTTAATAATGATTAAAGTGAAACAATAAAAGTGTAATATTCATTTAAATTTCGTACCTGGGGGATGTCTATAGTATGCCTGTGAAGGGGCGCATGTTTCCCATGCTTAGAACTGTCCCTGCACAAAGTGTCATTTCACAAGGAAAAAAAGTCTTTTAAAATCACTTTCAATTGTCGGCTCCCGTAATACAGAGAACACTCAATGACTGTTCTCTGTATTACGGAGCCAACAATTCATTGATTGATTAAAAAAAAAAAAAAAAAAAAGCGTGGGGGTTCCCCTAAATTCAATTACCAGGCCCTTCAGGTCTGGTATGGATATTAAGGGGAACTCATTGAGTGTTCTCTGTATTACGGGGAGCCGACAATTGAAAGTGATTTTAAAAGACTTTTTTTCCTTGCGAAATGACACTTTGTGCAGGGACAGTTCTAAGCACGGGAAACATGCGCCCCTTCACAGGCATACTATAGACACCCCCCAGGTACGAAATTTAAAGGAATATTTCACTTTTATTGTTTCACTTTAATCATTATTAGAATCACTGCTCCTGAAAAAACGGCCGTTTTTAAAACTTTTTTTTGCATTGATCCATGTCCCCTGGGGCAGAACCCGGGTCCCCAAACACTTTTTAGGACAGTAACTTGCATATTAGCCTTTAAAATTAGCACTTTAGATTTCTCCCATAGACTTGTATAGGGTGTTCCGGCTTTTCGAATTTTCCGCGAACAGCCCAAATTGTTCACTGTTCGCTGAACAGGCGAACAGGCAATGTTCGAGTCGAACATGAGTTCGACTCGAACTTGAAGCTCATCCCTACTCAGATGGTTTAAATGACCCCGTTCTTGAATAGGCACACATATGCTATTGTAAATAAAATTAATAATAAATCTCTGAAATAATCACCAGGCTAGCTTTATGGCAAGAATAGGAAGATAGGATTATACTAGAACTCTCTTTGATTAATGTAACATGCAAAACCTTGACAAGTTTTTATCCAGCTTTGCAGAAAATATGTTTAGAATGCAGAAGATGAAAGAATGACGAATGAAGTGTGGCTTATGCTTATTAACAGATAGGAAAAGGCAGGTTTTCTTCGGTTGCATGCTTTAGTTAATGCACACACTGTAACTTAGTTGTATTAATGATTCTTTGTCCATTTGTCAGACAGGTCAGCAAGGCAGATGGTTCGGCTCTTGCCTCCCGTCATGGCTGCCTTTTTCGGGAGGTCTCCGCTTGCCTGGATTTCCGATTGGTGCAGCAGGTGTTTCACGACGCAATACACGAAGTGAGGAGGGATGCCGAGAGGTCCAATCATATTAGACCGCCATTGTACATCAGCGAGGAGAGGGCACTGCTCGGCCTGCCCCCCTTGTCCTCCTCTGCAACGTCCAGCCGTCATGGCATGCCTACCCTCAGCACCCTGTCTCCTCTGAGTTACAAAGAGATCCCTTCTGTGGCTCAAGCCAAAGTTGTTACGGTGAAGTCATCTAGAGCCCAGAGCAAACGTAAGGCGCCGACGCTGACCCTTCTTAAGGGGTTTAAGATTTTTTAAGGGATGAAAAAGGCCAAAGTCCTTATCGGCATGGGACACCAAATCCCGAGTCACTATTTATGAACTGGATCACAGAATAAGGAAGGATGGCCAAGGTCTGAAGCTAATGTATCTGGACTGTTATTTTTAAATCTTGAGGTTGACAATGCAGTGAACAAGGGCTGGCTGATGGAGGTAGTCAAAAAATCAGCCACCTTGGGAGCTTCAGCAAGCGAGGGGGAGGGGGGGGGTGCTAAAAGGGCCTACAACCTATATTACAGAAGTAGTGGGCAAAGGGGGCTCACTTTGGTCATTTTGCCTTGGTGCTAAAGGATCTCGTCCCAGCACTGGTGATAAAGAACAGCACAGCAAGTTGAGGAATGTTGCATGACCAAGGCCAGGCTGAGGGGTAGTCAAAAAGTTGGCCACCTTGGGAACTTCAGCGAGGGAGGGGGGGGTGCCAAAAGGGCTTACAACCTATATTACAGAAGTAGTGGGCAAAGGGGGCTCACTTTGGTCATTTTGCCTTGGTGCTAAAGGATCTTGTCCCAGCACTGGTGATAAAGAACAGCACAGCAAGTTGAGGAACGTTGCATGACCAAGGCCAGGCCGAGGGGTAGTCAAAAAGTTGGCCACCTTGGGATCTTCAACGAGGGAGGGGGGGGGGGGCAAAAGGGCCTACAACCTATATTACAGAAGTAGTGGGCAAATGGGGCTCACTGTGGTCGTTTTTCCTTGGTGCTAAAGAATCTTGTCCCAGCACTGGTGGTGAAGAACAGCACAACAAGTTGAGGGACGTTGCAACCGCTCTATACAGTCCACCCCATGATGTCCATTCTACCCAGCGGATATTATGTCTATTTATAAGCTACAAGCGACATCTTCTATTTGGAAGACAGTGGAAATAAAAGCGATTTTCTGGTCCATGAGACTTTAAATGTTGCATTTCTTTGGAGGTCATATTTAGTACAGGTTGCTGTTGTGCTTCTTACTGGATTTGGGAAGAACAGGGTCAGCTTATCATCAAAGAACAATTTTACGTTATATGGCGGTACTGAACGCCAAAGACCTGATGATGTGCTATCCAGATGTTTAGACTACTCCTGCTGCCAACCTCACATCCCACACTTGTTATCAAAGAGCCGGACTTCTGATCAGTGTGTGGAATGCGCCTGTTGGCTCTCGCCGAACCTCTGACAACCAGAACTTCCTCTGACAACCAGAACTTGCTCGTCCGCCAGCTTCTATTATACACAGCAGCAGCCAGGAGTGAAGATGCATCATACACAGAGATCTCAACTTTATAAGATCCATTTCTTTGTTTTTTGTTTCAGCTATATTTAATATATTTCAATGCTCAGAGATCACGAAAATGGCAGATTCAAATTTTGGCTATATGAAATAATGGGAGCTTATTTTATGTTGGAAATAAAAACGGTTTTATCACATGGTGTTTCTGATGGTGGAAATGATGCCCGTGCTGATATCAGGTCCATAGGTGATGTTGGCTCCAACACCTTCCTTGGTGTACTAACACTGGCACTCTTTGTAGGTGGGTTGCAACGGCAATAGCACACACAATGAAAGAACTTGTATTGAAATAATCCAACGACAGTTCACAATAAACCCAATGAAAGGCATCCTAATGCCGCGTACACACAACCGGACTTTCCGGCAGACTAGGTCCGAACGCGTGTGGGCTAATCCGATCGTTTTTCGTTTAAAAAATCTGGTGGACCTAGAAATAGAACATGTTTTAAATCTGTGCAACGGACTCAATTCTTATCGGGAAAACCGGTAGTCTGTATGCTGGTCCAACGGACCAAATACGACGCAAGGGAAGCTATTGGCTACTGGCTATTGAACTTCCTTTTTTAGACCCCTTTCACACTGGGGTGTTTTTCAGGCGTTTTTCAGGTGCTTTAGCATTAAAAAAGTGCCTGTAAAGCGCTTGAAAGAAGCCTCATCTGCAATCCCAATGTGAAAGCCCAAGTGCTTTAAGAGCCCTTTCACAATGTCAGCGCCCGAAAAACACTCGTAAAGCACCGCCTAAACTAGCAGCGCTTTACCAGCGTTTTTTGAGCGTTATTGCGGTGCTTTTAACCCCTGCTAGTGGTCAAATAAAGGGTTAAAAGCACCCACAAAACGCTGCTGCCAATATCGCTTTTCAGGCGCTTTTCAGGCATTTTACAGGCGCTTCCCATTGATTTCAATGGGAAGGGGCGCTTTAGGAGCATTGTATTCACCGCTCCAAAAGCGCTGCAAAGAAGCTGCTTGCAGGACTTTTTTTGACGCCCTGCCAGCGCAGCGCCTCGGTGTGAAAGCACTCGGGCTTTTACATTGGGATTGCAGTTGCAGCTTCTTTCATGCGCTTTTTATAACGCTAAAGCGCCTGAAAAACGCCCCAGTGTGAAAGGGATCTCGGTGTGAAAGCACTCGGGCTTTTACATTGGGATTGCAGTTGCGGCTTCTTTCAGGCGCTTTTTTTAACGCTAAAGCGCATGAAAAACGCCTGAAAAATGGCCCAGTGTGAAAGGGGTCTTAACCCCTGCTAGTGGCCAAATAAAGGGTTAAAAGCGCCCACAAAACGCTGCTGCCAATAGCGCTTTTCAGGCGTTTTACAGGCGCTACCCATTGATTCAATGGGAAGGGGCGCTTTAGGAGCATTGTATTCACCGCTCCAAAAGCGCTGCAAAGAAGCTGCTTGCAGGACTTTTTTTGATGCCCTGCCAGCGCAGCGCCTCAGTGTGAAAGCACTCGGGCTTTTACATTGGAATTGCAGTTGCGGCTTCTTTCAGGCACTTTACAGGTGCTTTTTTTTAAAGCTAAAGCACCTGAGAAACGCTCCAGTGTGAAAGGGATCTCAGTGTGAAGGCACTCAGGCTTTTATATTGGGATTGCAGTTGCAGCTTCTTTCAAGCGCTTTACAGGCGCTTTTTTTAACGCTAAAGTGCCTGAAAAACACCCGAAAAACGCCCCAGTGTGAAAGGGGTCTTAGTCCCGTCTTCCGTCATCAAGTTCAAAACGAACGGACTTTAGTCTAATCATGTGCTTCAAAAAGTACCACCCCCATCACAGGAATCCATTAATCCGGCATCCTGAAAGGGGCCGGGCGCAAGGATGGGCGGTGGCGCCCGTGTGCCCACATTGCACAAGCCTCCACTGCTAACTGGAAACAGGTAAAACAAAAACAGAGAAATTCCTTGTTCAACTTACCGACCAGGCTGCAAACAACCACATTTTCCTGTCTAATGGTACGCATTAAAAACAGGTGTTTAGTCTGCCCACATTTGCAAATGGATGCATAAGCTACAGAGCTCCGTCAAGGCACCCCGATATTTTCTGTAGTCCTAAACTTACATACAAACAGATCCCCGTTCTGACAGGGGAGTTAGAGAGAGATCTGCTGTTCTTAGTGATCAGGAACAGCGATCTCTCTGTACTCCCAGTCAGTCCCCTTCCCCCACAGTTAGAAACACCTCCCAGGGAACACTTAACCCCTTGATTGCTCCCCAGTGTTAACCCCTTCTCTGCCAGTGACATTCGGACAGTAATCAGTGCGTTTTTATAGCTGATAGCTGTTAACAAAATTATAATAAAGTAATATGAACAAACATAAGCTTAAAGCGGGAGTCCGCCGTTTTTTTTTTTTTTAAAGCCAGCAGCTACAAATACTGCAGCTGCTGACTTTTAAAATAAGGACACTTACCCGCCCAGCGCGCCCGCGATGTCGGCACCCGAAGCCGATCTCTCGACCGTCTCTCGGGTGCTGCCGTCGCCATCTTGGGTATGGGAATCAGGAAGTGGAGCCTTGCAGCTTCATTTCTCAGTTCCCTACTGCAAATGCGCGAGTCGCGCTGCGCAATAAGGATGGTCCCCGCTGTCTCTGGGATTCGTGTGTTTCCCAGCAGGCAGCGGGGGACCTTCGGAAAGGGGCGTAGATTCTGCGGAAAGGGGCGTAGTTTCTGCAGAATCTACGCCAGAAGTGGGTGCAGATACCTGTACTGTACAGGTACCTGCACCCCCCTCCCCCCTGAAAGGTGCCAATTGTGGCGCCGGAGGGGGGGGAGGGTTCCAATGAGCGGAAGCTCCACTTTAGGGTGGACCTCCACTTTAAACCCCTAAATGTGGTCTGAACTTTTTTAATCTGCATGGAGTTGAATCCCGACATGTTTCGCAATATGTATTGGGCTTCTTCAGGGGATGCTATCCGCTTGGGTTCTTAGCCTTCTAATAAACAAACTTATACAAATAGGATATCATAATTATTACATAAAAAAAACAAATTTTTTATATATATTTTCTCATGTATAATTACACAAAGCATTTATATTTCATTGAACTTTATGCAAGTGTATGCACATGTTATCTATCCGATATGCTTACCCTGTATTCTGGAAATAACACAAATTGTGACAATAGTCACAATTTTTATTCAAATAGAATATGAAGTGCTAATTCCACTGCAAAACCTGCAGGTGAGCACAGGAGGCAGACATGGACTGGTCCTTGTCTGCCTCCTGTGGCCATCTGCAGGTTTTGCAGTGGAATTAGCACTTTGTCTTCTATTGCATAAAGTTCAATAAAATGTAAATGCTTTGTGTAATTATACATGAGAGAATATATATATATATAAAAAATTGCTTTTTATGTAATAATTATGATATCCTATTTGTATATTTTTGTTTATTAGAAGGCTAAGAACCCAAGCGGATAGCATACCCTGAAGAAGCCCAATACATAGGGCGAAACATGTCGGGATTCAACTTCACGCCACTTTAAAAAGTTCACAGACCACATTTATGGGTTTAGGCTTATGTTTTTTCACATTACTTTTTAAGATAATTTTGTTAATAAAGTTTGAAGATTTTATCATAATACTATTTCTTGGTTTGATTTTTGCACCGTTATAATCCCTTCATTTTTGCTCTACCTGTCTCCACAACTATTTCTAGTTAAGAGCAACTAAAGGTAGGACTCTGCAACAAAATTTGTTAAAATCCTTGCAATGTTCAATAAAAAGATTTAAAAAAAATAAAAATAAAATCCTTGCAATGTACATTGATCACCCAGAGGGGATTGCTTTTTGTCAACAAAAGGGGACTTACTCTTTAAGTATCTAATTTCCAGACATACATTGAGAGCCCATTCACATTACCGTGTTACAGCTATACGTGCTACGTGTGTTGGTGTAATGTGGTGTCATCCATTCTGAATCGCATCACAATGCACCTTGCCAATGGATGCAGCACAACACAATGTGGGGCAATGCAATGTCCAGCTTTGCATTGCACTGCCAGAAATGGCATGTGCACCATTTTTGGTATGTTAGGAAGCACGTAAATATACGGGCTTTCCCATTGCAACACATGCTAACATGCATGATAGCTCGGTTTATGCAGTCTTCCTGCCTACCACTTCCAGTATGCACAATTAATGCCATCAATAGCCCATCTACAATCCACATTCAAGAGTGTTGGCTGCTGAGGGAGCCATGAATAAGGTACATATACTTCTCTATTATATCCCCCTAGACCAGTGGTCTCCAAACTGCAACCCTTTGCTTGCTTTTATCCGGCCCTTGGGGCGCTATTCCTTGCAACAACATAGAACACTGGTCTACCAACTAACATCGACAATGGGGCACCATTTCTCTCACTGAGACCAACAATGGGGCCCTATTCCTCCCAATGATACCAACGATGGGGCCCTATTCCTCCCAATGATATCAAAGATGAGGCACTATTCTTAGAAATGATGGGGTACTATTCCTCCCAATGATACCAAAGATGAGGCACTATTCTTCCCAATGATACCAATGATGGGGCACTATTCTTTGCAATGATGGGGCACTATTCCTCCCAATGATACCAAAGATGGGGCACTATTCTTCCCAATGATACCAATGATGGGGCACTATTCTTCAAAATGATGGGGCACTATTCCTCCCAATGATACCAAAGATGAGGCACTATTCTTCCCAATGATACCAATGATGGGGCACTATTCTTCGCAATGATGGGGCACTATTCTTCCCACTGATACCAAAGATGGGGCACTATTCCTCCCACTGATACCAAAGATGGGGCACTATTCTTCCCAATGATACCAACGATGGGGCTCTATTCTTCCCAATAATACCAATGATGAGGCACTATTCTTCCCAATGATACCAATGATGGGGCACTATTCTTCGAAATGATGGGGCACTATTCCTCCCAATGATACCAAAGATGAGGCACTATTCTTCCCAATGATACCAATGATTGGGCACTATTCTTCGAAATGATGGGGCACTATTCCTCCCAATGATACCAAAGATGAGGCACTATTCTTCCCAATGATGCCAATGATGGGGCACTATTCTTCGAAATGATGGGGCACTATTCCTCCCAATGATACCAATGATGAGGCACTATTCTTCCCAATGATACCAATGATGGGGCACTATTCTTCGAAATGATGGGGCACTATTCCTCCCAATGATACCAAAGATGAGGCACTATTCTTCCCAATGATACCAATGATTGGGCACTATTCTTCGAAATGATGGAGCACTATTCTTCCCAATGATACCAACAATGGGGCACTACTCCTACCAATGATACCAATGATGGGGCACTATTGCCCCCAACAATACCAACATAAGGGGGCACTATTCCTCCCACTGATACCAATGATGGGGTGCTATTTCTCCCAATGATACCAATGTAGGGACACTATTCCTACTACTGATACAAATGATAGGGCACTATTCCTCCCACTGATATTAATGATGAGGAACTATGTCCAAAGTGCAACTTCTGCAAGTACAATTAATGCAAATGGTGACTGATGCAAAATAAATGGTGAACATAATAATGGCACGAATAAAGTTCTAGGTGATAGTGCTGGGGGGTGGGTGGCATGATATAATCCCTCTTTCGCTCTGTGCAGATAAATAATATAGATGGGTATCTTTTTCTTCCTATATAGTGACACCTAAGTGCGGGGTGGCCTCTCACCTTACTGCTGTAAGGTAACAGCATATGGGGGTAATTATTGGAGATCCTAGATGATGTGATCAGTCTCGCTGTGGGCTCCAGTAGATGAATAAAACGATTTCCTCTGGGGGGGGGGGGGGATTTCTTCTCCTGGTTGATGATTCCCACCCAGATGAGTGTAATAAATATACTTCTTCAGGACAAATAGATGTTCTGGGGGTCCCTCCCGGGCTTACCCATCAGGTATATAGAAAGAAAGAAGGGGTCCCAGATAGTGTAGTATGTAAAAGCAATGATATAATGATATTTATTCAAAGACAACAGCTGATATACTCATACTTGAAATAAAAACATGTAATCCACGAGCAGCGAGCTCGCATTCCGACGTCACTTCCGGTGTGCCTGTCTGTCCCAACGCGTAGCGTCACGCCCACGTGACTTCATCATCTAGGACAGTGATGGCGAACCTTGGCACCCCAGATGTTTTAGAACTAAATTTCCCATGATGCTCATGCACTCTGCAGTGTAGCTGAGCATCATGGGAAATGTAGTTCCAAAACATCTGGGGTGCCAAGGTTCACCATCACTGATCTAGGATCTCCAATATTATCCACATATGTTCTTACATAGTTACATAGTAGGTGAGGTTGAAATAAGACACAAGTCCATCAAGTCCAACCTATGTGTGTGATTATATGTCAGTATTACATTGTATATCCCTGTATGTTGTGGTCGTTCAGGTGCTTAGCTAATAATTTCTTGAAACTATCGATGTTCCCCGCTGATACCACCACCTGTGGAAGGGAATTCCACATCCTTGCCGCTCTTACAGTAAAGAACCCTCTACATAGTTTAAGGTTAAACCTCTTTTCTTCTCATTTTAATGAGTGGCCACGAGTCTTATTAAACTCCCTTCCACGGAAAAGTTTTCTCCCTATTATGGGGTCACCAGTACGGTATTTATAAATTGAAATCATATCCCCTCTCAAGCGTCTCTTCTCCAGAGAGAATAAGTTCAGAGCTCACAACCTTTCCTCATAACTAATATTCTCCAGACCCTTTATTAGCTTTGTTGCCCTTCTTTGTAGTCGCTCCATTTCCAGTACAACCTTCCTGAGGACTGGTGCCCAGAACTGGACAGCATACTCCAGGTGCGGCCGGACCAGAGTCTTGTAGAGCGGGAGAATTATAGTTTTATCTCTGGAGTTGATCCCTTTTTAATGCCAATATTCTGTTTGCTTTGTTAGCAGCAGCTTGGCACTGCTTGGCATTGCTGAGCCTATCATCTACTAGGACCCTCAGGTCCTTTTCCATCCTAGATCCCCCCCAGAGGTTCTCCCCTCAGTGTATAGATTGCATTCATATTTTTGCTACCCAAATGCATTATTTTACATTTTTCTACATTGAACCTCATTTGCCATGTAGTTTCCCCTCCCCCCATTCATTTGTTCAGATCTTCTTTCCACATCAGCAGTGAGGTGAGAGGCCACCCTGCACTTGGGTGTCACTATATAGGAAGAAAACGAAAGAGCACCCCCCACCCCCCAGCACTGTCGCCTAGGACTTTATTGGTGTCACGTTGTTATGTTTATCATTTATTGTGAATGAGTCACTATTTGCATGAATTGTACTTGCAGAAGTTGCACTTTTGGACATGTTTCTACTTTATAGCTGATTCTTGGTTTGCTGCTCAGTCAGATGATGTCATGTTTTATGTTTGTTTGGCAGTTTATTGTCTTAACACTTTGCACAGTGTTCTGTCTATCTGATTAGTTATATTATATGTTTCAAGTTTATTCCACTTACCTGTAACAGTGCAGCACCGCACACTTATTATTTATATTTACTTTGGGCCACGGATTGACCATATCGGTGATTGCAGCAGTTAGTCTTTTCTGATTATTGATAGTTGCGGGATTATAACTTTATTTGTAATGATCAGGAACTATTCCTCCCACTGATACCAATGATGGGGCACTATTCCTCCCACTGATACCAATGATGGGGCACTATTCCTCCCACTGATACCAATGATGGGGCACTATTCCTCCCACTGATACCAATGATGGGGCACTATTCCTCCCACTGATACCAATGATGGGGCACTATTCCTCCCACTGATACCAGTGATGGGGCACTATTCCTCCCACTGATACCAATGATGGGGCACTATTCCTCCCACTGATACCAATGATGGGGCACTATTCCTCCCACTGATACCAATGATGGGGCACTATTCCTCCCACTGACACCAATGATGGGGCACTATTCCTCCCACTGACACCAATGATGGGGCACTATTCCTCCCACTGATACCAATGATGGGGCACTATTCCTCCCACTGACACCAATGATGGGGCGCTATTCCTCCCACTAATACCAATTATGGGGCACTATTCCTCCCACTGATACCAATGATGGGGCACTATTCCTCCCACTAATACCAATTATGGGGCACTATTACTCCCACTAATACCAATTATGGGGCACTATTCCTCCCACTGATACCAATGATGGGGCACTATTCCTCCCACTAATACCAATGATGGGGCACTCTTCCTCCCACTAATACCAATTATGGGGCACTATTCCTCCCACTGATACCAATGATGGGACACTATTCCTCCCACTGACACCAATGATGGGGCATGATTCCTCCCATTAATACCAATGATGGGGCACTATTCCTCCCACTGATACCAATGTAGGGACACTAATCCTCCCGCTGATACCAATGATGGGGCATGATTCCTCCCACTAATACCAATGATGGGGCACTATTCCTCCCTCTGACACCAATGATGGGGCACGATTCCTCCCACTGATACCAATGATGGGACACTATTCATCCCACTAATACCAATGATGGGGCACTATTCCTCCCTCTGACACCAATGATGGGGCACGATTCTTCCCACTGATACCAATGATGGGACACTATTCATCCCACTAATACCAATGATGGGGCACTATTCCTCCCTCTGACACCAATGATGGGGCACTATCCTTCCCACTGATAACAATGATGGGGCACTATTCCTGCCACTAATACCAATGATGGGACAATATTCTTCCCACTGATACCAATGATGGGGCACTATTCCTCCCACTGATAATGATCATGGGGCACTATTCCTCCCACTGATAATGATGGGGCACTATTCCTCCCACTGATACCAATGATGGGGCACTATTCCTCCCACTGATACCAATGATGGGGCACTATTCCTCCCACTGATACCAATGATGGGGCACTATTCCTCCCCAATACCAAATGCGGCGATGTTTACTCCCACTTATGATAGGAAGATTCCCACTCTCACTGGCCATGGTCCGACCCCTCTAAAGAGTGAAGGACAATAAATTGTCCCTTTATTTAGAAAGTTTGGGGACCCCCCGCCCTCTAATATATGGGGCAAAGGTGAACACCCACATGTCATTTTCTAAACTTTTCTGAGTTTAGCATTAAATGCCAACAGGGTCGCAAAGGATTAAAGAAGAACTTCAGCGTGAGTCCATACGTTCCAATACAAATTCCTCTTTATTCATTTTTAATTCTAAACTTCCAGATCCTTGTAATATAGGTGGAGCCCATGTCTGTAACAGTCGTTCTTCTTTTGAACATGATTTAAAGTTTTCCTGCAGTTACTCCAACCACTCAGAGAAACAGTTCTAAGGCATGAAGTCAACTACAGGGGGTGCCGGGGAGCCGCATTACGGACATCATTGGACATTAGCAGGAGCAGGGATTCGGGAATGTCATCTAATATATTCCTCTGTTGCTGATTAACTAAGCATTGAATTATCCGCGCTGAGATGTGTGTTACTGTATAATTATTGTCAAGGTTGTCAAAAGTCATGGATCACAATCTCAGCAACAACGGTAAAAAGTTTCAGCACGCTCCGCTGTTGTTGTGTATTTTCTAACATGGAAATGTCCTTTGAAATGGACTTATTTTGGTGTTCTGGTATGGAATACTTATGAGCAGGATAGGCAAAACCTGTAATAAAATAACGCTGTTTTACGACACTGTTCTCAACCCTAACTCTGCAAATCAAAACTACCAGCCTAGTGAACTTCAGTGCCCTGTAGATAAATACGTCCAGGTTTTTTTTTTTTTTTTACACATCCTCCTCGGGCATGTGTCTGAAGAGCGACGTGATCTGCCCGTCCTTCCACTGGACTTCGATGTCGCCCGGCTGAGGTTCCTTCTTTAGAGCCGTGTGCTCGTCTGGTAAGTCGTCTTTCTCCAAAGTCACCACAGCCTGCTTTTCAGAGGTCTCTTCCGGCTGCTTGTCAGACATCTTCGCCTGGTACAAGGCGATCATCTTCCTCTTTCTAAAGCAGGAGAATAAGTACATGTCAAAAGAAGGGGAAAAAAAAAGAACTTTTCATAAAGTATGATGAACATCGCTTGTATAAGCCCTTGTACACACGGTCGGAGAATCCGTCGGAATGTGTCCTATCGGACCGTGTCGTCGGATAATCCGACTGTGTGTGGTATGCATCGGACTGATTCCGTCTGAATATCCGTTGGACCCAATTTTCCAACTTGTTGGAAATATTTTCCGACCAACTGGTTAGATCGGACATACTCCGATCATGTGTAGAGAATTTTGATCGGACCAAGTGCCACGCATGCTCAGATCAAATTCCTACATAAAAGCTATTGGCTACTAGCCTGAATGTAGTCCCATCGTAACGAAATTACGTCATCACGTTCTGAATGATCAGATTTTTCGACAACTTAGTCCGACCGTGTGTATGCAACAGTTTCGGACAAGATCCGACGGACAAAATCTGACTGAGAAAATCCGACGGATTTGGTTGGCAGAATGTCCGACCATGTGTACAGGGGCTTAGGCCGCGTACACACGCGCGGACTGTTTGCCCAACCTTGTTCGTCAAACAGTTTCGGCAAACAGTCCGCTCAAAATTTGCATGAGCGGACTTGCCCACACACGAGCGGACTGTTTCAGCAAACTGTTTGCCAAACAGTTCGCTCAACTTTTGAAATGAACGGACTCGCCCACGTAAGGAGGAGGCAAATCCGCCCATTTCGAGCGCGTGTACAGGTAGGCGGGGCCCGCGAAGGAGACGTCGCGGGCTCCGCCGCCTGGAATGGGCTTAAAGGGGAACCCCAACGCCGAAAAAAATCGGCTTGGGGGTTCCACCAAAGTCCACACCAGACCCTTGTCCGAGCACGCTACCCGGCCGGCCAGGAAAGGGGGGCGAGCGAGCGCGCCCCCCCTCCTGAGCCGTACCAGGCCGCGTGCCCTCAACATGGGGGGTGCCTTGGGGAAGGGGGGGCCGCGCGGCCCCCCCACCCCAAAGCACCTTGTCCCCATGTTGATGAGGACAAGGGCCTCTTCCCGACAACCCTGGCCGTTGGTTGTCGGGGTCTGCGGGCGGGGGGCTTATCGGAATCCGGGAGCCCCCTTTAAGAAGGGGGCCCCCGGATACCGGCCCCCCACCCTATGTGAATGAGTATGGGGTACAATGTACCCCTACCCATTCACCTGTGAAATAAAGTACAAAAAAAAACACAACACAGGGAAAAAATATTTTATTGCACAGCTCCGGGGGGTCTTCCGTCTTCGGGGGTCTTCTCGCCGGACTCCTCCGCTATCTGTGTGTAGCTCTTTTACTAGCGGAGGAGTCCGGCTTTCTTCCTCCCCGCCGCCGGCCTCTTCTCCCGACTTCGGGGGTCTTGTCCCCCTCTTCGGTTCTTCTGCCGGGCCACCGCGCCTTCTTATAGCTCTTTTGCAGGCGGTGGCCCGGTCTTCTGTCGCCGCCGCCGCCGCCTTCCGTTCTTGTTCTTCTTCTTGTTCTTCTTCTTCTTCTCCTGGAGATGTTGACTCGACGAGCTCTCCGGCCGGAATGCCAGGGACACGCTCCGCTGCCACTTATATAGTGACAATGGGGCGGTGTCACATGGTATATGTCACATGGGTTGGTCACATGGTGACCCCGCCCCCTTACGATGTCATAGTCCCCATGTGACATCAACCCATGTGACCAACCCATGTGACATATACCATGTGACACCGCCCCATTGTCACTATATAAGTGACCGCACAGCGTGGCTCTGGCATTCCGGCCGGAGAGCTCGTCGAGTCAACATCTCCAGGAGAAGAAGAAGAAGAACAAGAAGAAGAACAAGAACGGAAGGCGGCGGCGGCGGCGACGACAGCGGCGACAGAAGACCGGGCCACCGCCTGTAAAAGAGCTACAAGAAGGCGCGGTGGCCCGGCAGAAGAACCGAAGAGGGGGACAAGACCCCCGAAGTCGGGAGAAGAGGCCGGCGGCGGGGAGGAAGAAAGCCGGACTCCTCCGCTAGTAAAAGAGCTACACACAGATAGCGGAGGAGTCCGGCGAGAAGACCCCCGAAGACGGAAGACCCCTCGGAGCTGTGCAATAAAATATTTTTTCCCTGTGTTGTGTTTTTTTGTTGTACTTTATTTCACAGGTGAATGGGTAGGGGTACATTGTACCCCATACTCATTCACATAGGGTGGGGGGCCGGTATCTGGGGGCCCCCTTCTTAAAGGGGGCTCCCGGATTCCGATAAGCCCCCCGCCCGCAGACCCCGACAACCAACGGCCAGGGTTGTCGGGAAGAGGCCCTTGTCCTCATCAACATGGGGACAAGGTGCTTTGGGGTGGGGGGGCCGCGCGGCCCCCCCTTCCCCAAGGCACCCCCCCATGTTGAGGGCACGCGGTCTGGTACGGCTCAGGAGGGGGGGCGCGCTCGCTCGCCCCCCTTTCCTGGCCGGCCGGGTAGCGTGCTCGGACAAGGGTCTTGTGTGGACTTTGGGGGAACCCCCACGCCGATTTTTTTCGGCGTTGGGGTTCCCCTTTAAGCCCATTCCAGGCGGCGGAGCCCGCGAAGTCTCCTTCGCGGGCCCGACCTACCTGTACACGCGCTCGAAATGGGCGGACTTTCCGAGCGGGAACAGTCCGCTCATTTCGAAAGTACAGCGGACAGGCCCACACACGGGCGGACTGTTCGCTCAAACACAGTTTCAGCGGACAGTTTTTCGGAATTTCCGAAAGACTTTGTCCGTCCAACTGTCCGCTGAAACTGTCCGCTGAAAGCCCACACACGAGCGGACTGTCCGCCCAAACACTGTTCAGCGGACAAGGTTGGGCGAACAGTCCGCCCGTGTGTACGCGGCCTTAGAGGCATCCATCAACCTAGGGTTCCTCTAGAGCAGTGGTCTCCAAACTTTGGCCCAGGGCCCTTAAAAATGGGATTTTTATATACAGCTTACCTGTAAAATCCTTTTCTTGAGAGTACATCACGGGACACAGGAGCTTCATTACATAGTGGGTTATATAGGCACCTCTGGTGATTGGACACTGGTTGACCCTAATTAAGGAGAATTCCTCCCCTATATAACCCCTCCCATCCGGGAGGCACCTCAGTTTTGTAGCAAAGCAATAAGAACCACGTAAAACCCAAGAGGGGCGGGAGCCCTGTGTCCCGTGATGTACTCTCAAGAAAAGGATTTTACAGGTAAGCTGTATATAAAAATCCCATTTTCTTGATCATACATCACGGGACACAGGAGCTTCATTACATAGTGGGATGTCCCAAAGCAATGCTCAGGTTGAGGGGAGGGAGACACAGATCATAAGCATAGACCGCCAGGGACCTGAGGACCTAAACTGCAGCCTGCAGTACACTGCGCCCGAAGGCGATATCCTCTTGCCCTCTGACATCCACCTGATAGAATCTGGTGAATGTGTGGATTGATGACCAAGTCGCAGCCTTACAGATCTGAGCCAGGGAGGCCTGGTGATGCACTGCCCAAGAAGCACTGACAGCCCTAGTAGAGTGCGCTTTCACCTGAAAAGGAGGAATCTTCCCCTTTAAGCTATAGGCCTGAGAAATAACCTGTCTGATCCATCTCGAGAGAGTGGACTTTGACGCTGCCTGACCCCTTCTAGGGCCTTCTGGCAGAATAAATAAGCAGTCAGTTTTTCTTATCTGAGCAGTTGCTTGAAGATAAAGACTGATTGCTCTAACCACATCTAAAGTGTGTAAGGATTCTTCCTCTATGGACTGAGGATTTGGAAAAAAGGATGGTAGGATTATATCTTGATTCAGATGAAAACCTGAAACCACCTTAGGTAGAAAGGACCTGTTGGGACGCATAACCACCCGGTCCTTATGGATAATTAGATAGGGCTCTTTACAAGAAAGAGCTGCCAATTCTGATACCCTTCTAGCCGTGGATATGGCTACTAGGGAGACTAGCTTCTTTGTCAAGAGGACTAACGAAGCAAGATGCAAAGGTTCAAATGGTTGGGCTACTAAGGCCGAGAGAACCAAATTCAGATCCCATGGGCATACCGGAGGTCTGACTGGCGGTCTCATCCGCATAGCCCCCTGGATAAAGGCCCGTATCAGGGAATGTGATGCAAGCGGTCTTTGAAAAAAAGACCGACAGGGCCGAAATCTGCACCTTGATGGTGCTTATGGCCAAATTCAATTCAAGGCCTGATTGGAGAAAGGCCAAGATTCTGCTAATGACATACCTTCTGGGATGCCATCTCCTGGGTTCACACCAGGAAACATATGCCCTCCAGATCTTGTAATAGATACGCCTGGAGGCCGGCTTTCTGGCATTGACCAGAGTGGAAAGGACTGGCCCCGAAAGACCACGGTCTTTTAAAATGTGGGTCTCAGCAGCCAGACCGTCAAATTCAGACTGCGTAAAGCAGGATGGTAAATTGGGCCCTGCGAGAGCAGATCTGGCCGGAGGGGGAGGGTCCATGGCCTGCCCACTGCTAGCTTCATGATTTCTGCGAACCATGGTCGCCTGGGCCAAGCCGGGGCCACTAGAAGGACCGACTTCGCCTCCCTCTTGACCCTTCCCAGGAACCGTGACAGTAGCGGGTTCGGGGGGAAGGCATAGATCAGATTGTACTGATTCCAGGGAACCGTCAGAGCATCTGACCCCTGAGCAAGTGCATCTCTTGTCCTTGACACAAAGTTGTCCAGTTTCCTGTTGAATCTGGACGCAAAAAGATCCACATCTGGAGTGCCCCATTTGTAACATATGTCTCGAAACACATCGGGGTGCAGAGCCCATTCTCCTGGGCACAACTGCTGGCGGCTGAGATAATCCGCCTGCCAATTCTCCACTCCTGGGATGAAGACTGCAGAGAGGCACGGAACATGCTCTTCTGCCCAGACAAGTATGCGATTCACCTCGTTTTGGGCCACCAGACTTCTGGTACCGCCCTGGTGATTGATATAAGCCACCGCGGTGGCATTGTCGGACTGAATCTGAACCGGGAAGCCTCGCAGTCTGTGAGACCACTCTCTGAGTGCCATGTAAACTGCCCGAATCTCTAGGATATTTATGGGCAACAGACTTTCGGTCGCAGACCATTTTCCCTGCGAGCATGTTCCCTCTAATACGGCTCCCCAGCCTGTCAGGCTGGCATCCGTTGTGACAATCTTCCATGAGAGGGGAAGAAATGTTTTGCCTTTTAGCAAATTTCTGGTTTGTAACCACCAAACCAGACTCTTGCGTGCCCGGGGGGATAAACGCATAGGAAGATCCAGGGATTGGGGCTTCCTGTTCCAAATCGCAAGGATGCATCTTTGCAGGGGCCTTGAGTGGAACTGGGCAAATGGGACGGCCTCGAATGAGGCGACCATCTTTCCCAATAGTCTCATACATAGACGAATAGAGGGAGATCTTCTGCCCAGAACTAGGCGCACCAGATCTCCAATGGCCAAGGCCTTTGGCCCTGGAAGGAACACCCTGCCCTGAGCGGTGTCGATAATGAGACCCAGGTAATCCAACCTGGTGGTCGGTTGCAGAGACGACTTTTCTAGGTTTATAATCCAACCTAGGCGGCCCAGATGTTCTAGCGTACTGGTGACGCTGCGACTTAGGCTCGTTATAGTTCTCTCTACGAGAAGCAAGTCGTCTAGGTAAGCCATGACGGCTATGCCCTGAACTCTTAAAGTTGCTAAGAGAGGGTCTAGAATCTTCGTGAAGACTCGGGGGGCCGTGGCTAGGCCGAATGGCAGGGCCACAAATTGAAAGTGGCGTTGCTCTACCGCGAACCTTAGGAACTTCTGGTGCGCGGGAAATATTGGCACGTGGAGATATGCATCTCTGATATCTATTGATGCCATGAATTCTCCTCCCTGCAGGGAGGAAACCACAGTGCGTATAGACTGCATCCGGAAGGTCTGGATGTGTAGAAACCGGTTCAAGTCTCTCAGATCCAAGATAGGTCTGACACTTCCGTTTGGTTTTGGGACGGTGAAGAGATTCGAATAAAAACCTGAACCCTGATCTTTCGGGCTCACCTCTACTATCACACCTTGGGATAGTAACTGATCTAAGGCCAGGAGTAGCGATTTCCGCTCTATTGGATCCTTGGGGATCCTTGACCTTAGAAAACGAAAGGGTGGAATCTTCTGAAATTCTAGCCTGTAGCCCAGAGATACCGAAGAGATCACCCATTTGTCCTGAATCTCCTCCCGCCAGGCGCCTGCAAACTGCAGGAGCCTTCCCCCCACTCGGCCGAGCGGGGGCGCCCCTTCACAAGGAGGTCTTGGAGGTTTGCTTGGCAGGCTTCCGCCCCCAAGTCTTTTTCTGTCCCTGGGCTCGGCCCTGAGGCTTTCTAGCAGCGGAGGGCTGGGAAGGCCGTCGCCACTGTTTAGAGCTTGACGCTTCGGGAGAAAGAGTACGCCTGAATGAGGGACGCTTACTCTTCTTGACTGGAAGGAGTGTAGATTTACCTCCTGAGATATTTTGGATGAATTTATCTAGTTCCTCTCCAAACAAACGTTCCCCTTTAAATGGGAACCCAGCCAAATGCTTTTTGCATGACATCTCAGCGGCCCAATTTTTTAGCCATAGAGCCCTACGCATGTGTACCAACATAAGGGACAAACGGGATGCTTGTTGGACAGAATCCAAAATCGCATCAATTATGAAACATAAGATGTGAGGCATCTCTGCATATTTCACTACTTCCTCGCTGGGGAGGAGTTCAAACATTTGTTTGACCTGTTCCTTAAGAAACTGACACAATCCTACGGCTGCGACTGTAGGTTGCACCACAGCGCCGGCCATGGAAAAGGAGGCTTTTAACAAGGTTTCCAGCCTTTTGTCAGCTGGATCCTTAAATACCTGCGCATTATCCAAAGGACAAGTTAGGTTTTTATTCACACAAGAGATAGCCGCATCAACAGATGGGGCCCCCCATTTCTTGGTGAAACTTTCCTCCACGGGATAATTCATAGAAAACCTCTTGGGAGGAGTAAACAGTTTATCGGGATGTCCCCAGTCCTCATACATCAAGTCAGCCATTAAAGGATGAATTGGGAAGGAACAGGCAGTCTGTGGGGCTTTCCTGACTCCCAGGGAAGAGACAGAGGATGTAGCGACTTCAGCAGGCGGCATTCTGAACGTGGTACGCACCAATTCAGTGTAATACTGCACCTGCTTTCTGAGTGCCTGGGAGGAGGGGACTAGCTCCTCATCCTCTGACTGATCCGACTGCTCATGATCCCTTTCTAAAGATAGGGATCTCTCCTCATTTTCAGAGCAACTGTCTGAGAGAGGGATTTCAGCAGAGGGAGGGGATCTACCCCTTTTTCTGCTATCTTTTAGGGAAGCAGAAATAAAATTCATTATCCTCCCTTCAAAACTCTCCAATGAAGCCCTAAGGGAGTCCTCAGTGACATAGACCGGGGCTGCGACATTAGGAGAGGCTGCAAAGCCTGAAAGGGGCACTGACTCGTCTTGAGATGCAGGCTCCACTCTTGCAGAGGGGGATGGTAACCTGCATGCACCCTTGGAACCCCTGGACCTAGGCGGTGATTTGCCAGTGCTTTTGTTACCTGCCCCTGAAACCCTCTTACGAGGAGACATAGTACTGAGCTACAAAGCAGAGTTACTAATGTAAAATGCAATCACTTATTTGTGCTTAAAGTCTCACAATAAATCAATATTAGCTTAACTGCACAATATGATGCCGAGTAGGTGTCTTAGGGTTTGCCTGGATCCAATCCCACGGATGCTTACAGCCCACAGCTCCTGTGCCTCACCTTACAGTCCCCTGACGCTCTGGGCTTTTAAATCGGCCGTTTTGGCGCCTGCATTACAGCATAGAGCACCTGATTGTGCACAGCTGGCAACCACACCCCCCCCCTTACCCCAATAGGCCGGGAGCGCGCCCGGCGCGCGTGCACGCGCCCGCGCGCGTGCACGAGGACCGCGGGATCCGGGGGGGAGGAGGAGAACCCAAAAGGAGTGACCTGGGACCCCCTGATCTGCGTGGGACCCCTTTTTTACCTTTATTGTGGCAGGGACTGCAAGGAGACGTGAGAGCTGGAGAACCAGGCACTTCACAGAGCGTGTTAGTATTGAAAGGCATGTAAGTATGCATCAGGCTGCTCTTACTCCATCTAGTGGTGGAAACCAGGTAAGACATACAACTACTCACAGTGAAGAAATCCATTCATATATTAAATATATAGGATGACTTCCCCTACCTGTTCCCCGCCGCAGGAATTGCTGTGTTCAGACCAATTCCAGCCTTCACCCATCACGGCGGGTATTGTTAGCCAACCTTCAGGCGTATCTGGGGTTCTTACGAAAAGATCCTCCTACCTGGGCCTTGTAAAAAACTCTGCCAGAAACTTACGGGCGCCCTGAGTCAACAGTACCCCAAGTCTGGTTGTCCCAGAGTCCAGTCTTCCAATGGAGAGGACTTACAGGCAAAACCTCGTGTCTTCGGCAAACGAGGCCCGGGTACCATACCATCTTGGGAGTCAAATATCGGCCCGAGGTATGGATCCGGTTTGTTGTAGCCCTTCGGCCCTCGCCGGGACCCGCATAGAGCTAAGTTTTACGTGACCATCGACCAGACACTGGCGAAAAAACTGAGGTGCCTCCCGGATGGGAGGGGTTATATAGGGGAGGAATTCTCCTTAATTAGGGTCAACCAGTGTCCAATCACCAGAGGTGCCTATATAACCCACTATGTAATGAAGCTCCTGTGTCCCGTGATGTATGATCAAGAAAAGGGACTCCATTGTGCCTATGGGGCTCTTGAACGTGGGTCAAAGCTGTACATGAAGTCTGAACGTCCAAGCCAATTAAAGAAGTAGCCTCTTGCTTGCTTTTATCCAGCCCTTGGGGCATTCCTACCCCTGAAAAAACGTGAAAATTACTGCGCTAAAATTTCGGTGAAAACTTACGTACAGCAGCTACATACAAATGTGACGAAAATTCCTAAAAACTAAAAGGGACAAATATAGCGCTAAATAAAATAGAATATATATAGTGAAATATAGAAAAAGAGTCCACTAGAGTTCATCAAAATGAATAATGGATTCTCGGAGCTGGAAGATCAATCCTGCATGGGGGAGAACGGCAAACAGTTGTGCATAGATGAATAGTAAGATCCAGATAAACTGGTATGATGAAATACTCTTACCGGAAAAGATGGACCTGTGTGTCAGCGACACCAGATCATACGACACCAGACAATATACGACACCAGATCATACGACACCAGACAACATACGACACCAGATCATACGACACCAGACAACATACGACACCAGATCATACGACACCAGACACCAGACAACATACGACACCAGGTCATACGACACCAGACACCAGACAACATACGACACCAGGTCATACGACACCAGACACCAGACAACATACGACACCAGATCATACGAGCATGTAGCAATAATTGCTTGGAGCAGCCGACTCTGTGAGATCCTTCACCATCCACAAGCGTCCAAGGGGATCGGCGGACCAAAACGTTAACAAAACGTTAACAGCCAGGGCATCCAAAAAGTGTTTTCTCAAATCGATCAGTAAGCATAAGAGGCGAGTAGCATGTAAAAACATAAAAGAAAAAGGCTGCCAATGGTGTAGAATCAAAGGTATCAATTGGCGTTTTTATTTCGAAAAATGCCAAATACATAAAATGGGTATCAAAAAAATATGTGATCACATGGTTAAAAAGCAATATAGGAATCGTAAGAAGCAACCCTACGCGTTTCGTCCGAAATAGGACATCAACTGATGCCCCAGTTGAGAAACACTTTTTGGATGCCCTGGCTGTTAACGTTTTGGTCCGCCGATCCCCTTGGTCGCTTGTGGATGGTGAAGGATCTCACAGAGTTGGCCTCTCCAATCGATTATCGCTACATACTCGTATGATCTGGTGTCGCTGACACACAGGTCCAACTTTTCCGGTAAGAGTATTTCATCATACCAGTTTATCCGGATCTTACCATTCATCTATGCACAGCTGTTTGCCGTTCTCCCCCATGCAGGATTGATCTTCCAGCTCCGAGAATCCATCATTCCTCCCTCTGACACCAATGATGGCTGATTGGCTGATTGGCAGATTGGCTGATTACCCAATCTGGTTTATGAACTTTGGACTGGCTGACTACCCGATCTGGCTACAGGACTCTGGCTATGCTTAACTACGCTTTTTCCTATTTACCTTTTTATTTTTATTAATAAACTAGTGTGATTTGATTGTACTTCTGTCTGTTTCATGGTTCCTGACATAATGGGGCACTATTCCTCCCACTGACACCAATAATGGGGCAGTATTTCACCCATCAATGCCAACAATGGGACACTATTCCTCTCACTGACACCAATAATGGGGCACTATTCCTCCCACTGACACCAATAATGGGGCACTATTCCTACATAGTTACTAAGGTTGAATAAAGACACCAGTCCATCCAGTTCAACCTGAGTGAGTGTCTACAATTGTCCCTATCCCTGTACACAGGGGTGGACTGACCATTCGGCCACTCGGGCACTGCCCGAGGGCCCCGGGCCACTAGGGGGACCCACCAGGGTTGCCAGCCTCAGTAGAACCAGGGACAGTATGTAAAAATCTGTGTTTTTTTTACATCTGTCTCTGAAATGTCCCTTACCGGCATACTTTTGGTCTAAAAATCCAGAGATTATAGCTGCCCCACCTCTCCAGTACCTTCTCAGCCAACAGAAACATGTCTGTGTATACTGTGTGTGTATACTGTGTGATTGTATACTGTGTGGCCCCATGGGCTCTGATTGCCTGGGGGCCCCATGATCTCCTATTGCCTGGGGGCCCCATGAGTTGTCAGTCCGCCCCTGCCTGTTCATTGCACACTCAAATCGGTCCCTACCCTCAAGGAGCCCACGATCCAAGGTCCTCATTCATATACTAGGGCCAATTTGGGACAGAATCCAATTGGTCTACCTGCGTGTGGAGTGTGGGAGGAGGCTGGGGTGCCAGGAGGAAACCCACAGGGAGAACATGCAAGCTCCAGGCAGGTAGTGTCGTGGTTGGGATTTGAACCAGTGACCCTTTTTACTGCTAGGCGAGAGCGCTACCCACTACACCACTGTGCCGCCCTGTCCTCCCACTGACACAACCGAAGGGACACTATTACTCTGCCTGATACCAATGATAGGGCATTGTTTACTCCCACTGACACAAGAGCACTTTCTTCTCCCACTGGCCACAGTTTGGCTCCCCTAAAGTTTAAAAAAAGGAATATGGCCCTTTAGAAAGTTGGAGACCCCTGCTCTAGAGCAGTGGTTGTCAACTTTTGAGCTACAGGGGGGCTCTAAAGAGGCCCCTGACATCCCTAAAGGGCCACACATAACATTCAATATATGTAATGCTTGAGAGAACTGTCAGATACTGCAGACCTAATAGAGGAAATAAGGGTCAGAGAGCGAGGACAGGATTCATGGTTGGCTGGGTATAAGCTGCATAAGACAATAGGAAACTGGGAAGATGTTACATGAGGCTGGTAGAGATCAATGCTATTACCCTAATCAATGTTCCCACTTCAGACTGAGGTTCGAGTGCCGCACATCATATACCAAAGGACCAAAGGTTGGGCACCAGGGCTCTAGAAGTTGCTAGGGTTTCCCTGAGCTTTGACTGATTGACCTCCCATTAGATGTTACCTGGATAATTTTGGGTCCAACACTACTTGACAGAGCCAGCGGCATGGCACCAATGATCTTTTTTTTTTAGCTTTTTTTAAGGGTGGCATTCTTCCTGCTGACTACTAATGGTAGCAGCATTTTTGCCACTGACCCCCATTGAACTGGTTTTAGTAAGGGTTCCCCTGACATCTACAAATAATTTTGGGGTTCCTCTGGGGTAAAAAGGTCAAGAGAGGCTGCTCTAGAGAATATTATAAACCTACCTGTTGTTCAAGATGTTTTTGCTCAGAAGAAAGAGACCCAGGAACAACCCAAAGAAGGCCAGGGCAATGATGACATAGTTCCATACAGTGACTGTAAAAATAAAAAAAAATGGTTACACCACAGATTTAAAAGTAAATCTCATCTGCTCTAAAAACATGTCTAGGTAATACTAGTGCTGAAAGTTTGCATCAATTTTTAAGGCTGGGCTCACACCATTGCAAAGTGAATGCGGGATCTCTGCATCCAGTTCGCAATAGCAGGAGATTTTGACTGGCTAGTCTATGAAGGCAGTTCACATATCTCTGCAGTGGGTCCGGTGCATTTTGAACAAAAATTATGTGCATCCTTTGGTCCATTTCAGGTCCGAATTCAACCCAAAATTCGGGCTGAAATCGGACCTGAGATGGTGAACCAGCACGCACCGGACCCCTGCTTTTTTGCAACTTGTGTCCCATTGGGGAGATTTCACTTCACATTCTGTCCCATAGCCAAAACAGGAGATGAGAGAATGAAGGAATCCCTGGTTGTCCCCAGAACTAGTTTCCCGATTGGAAGATTTCCTCTCCATTCCTGGACTTTCTTTCACACTATGGGGGTTGATTTACTAAAGGCAAATCCACTTTGCAATACAAGTGCACTGCAAGTACACTTGAAAGTGCACTTGCAGTGCACGTGGAAGTGCAGTCGCTGTAGATCTGAGGGGAAGATCTGAAATGAGTGGAAGCTCTGCTGATTTTATCATCCAATCATGTGCAAGCTAAAATGCTGTTTTTTATTTTGCTTGTATGTCCCCCTCAGATCTACTTTTGATTGCACTTCCAAGTGCGCTGCAAGTGGATTTGCTTTTAGTAAATAAACCGCTATGTGTTAATGGCCACCAGAACAAATAGAGAGGGTGAATGGGGGCACAGACAGAAACAAAAAAACTTCACAGGTGTTCTAATCCCCCTCCACCAGTGGTGCAAAGCTATGGGAAGTGCCATGTCAATGCAACGCGCTTCATTGGCGGGGTTTGGAGATGCTTTGCGGTGCAATCGATCGCGCCGACCAGTGCTTTGTTCTCTGTGTGAGAACAAAGTCACTTCTGGCGGGCTACAAAAATATGGCTGCTGTGAGGACTAACCCCCTTGTGTTCAGTGGAGAAAGGAGGCCCCTCCCTAATCACCCTGTGTGGTGCACATTCCCTCTGCTGATATTTCACTTAATCCCCCCAATCGGGCTCCTACAAAATTGAAAGAATAATAAAAAATAAAATAATAAAAATAAATAACTACTGACGCTGTCAACTGTCCTTCTGACACCAACTTCTGTCCTACTGACACCACCCACCATAATACAGGACCGAGTTGGAGGCTGCAGACATGATACAGGAGGGGGTTGGAGGCTGCAGACATGATACAGGAGGGGGTTGGAGGCTGCGAAGTGTGGGTATGATACAAGAGGTGGTTGGAGGCTGCAGACATGATACAGGAGGGGGTTGGAGGCTGCGAAGTGTGGGTATGATACAGGAGGTGGTTGAAGGCTGTAGACATAGTACAGGAGGTGGTTGGAGGCTGCGAAGTGTGGGCATGATAAAGAGGTGGCTGGAGGCTGCAGAAATGATAGAAGAGGTAGTTGGAGGCTGCGGAGTGTGGACATGATACAGGAGGGGATTGGAAGCTGTGGAGTGTGGACATGATACAGGAGGGGGTTGGCGGCTGCGGACATGATACAGGAGGTGGTTGAAGGCGGTGGAAATGGTACAGGAGGTGGTTGAAGGCTGCGGAGTGTGGGCATGATACAAGAGGTGGTTGGAGGCTGCGGACATGATACAGGAGGTGGCTAGAGGCTGAAGACATGATACAGGAGGGGGTTGGAGGCTGCGGACATGATACAGGAGGTGATTGAAGGCTGTAGACATGGTACAGGAGGTGGTTGGAGGCTGCTTACAATTGTGTAGCTTGGCCGGTCGGGAGGCATGTCCGCTGATATGCTACTGACTTCAAGGCAGCCCAGAGCCAACTGCTGTCCAAATAGCGCCAGGCAGTGCCATTATGCCATTAACTCACTACGCATGTGGAAGTGGCCGAGCATGTATGAGTTTGCCCAAGCCAGCCAGGCTTTGGAACTGCGCAAAAGCAGTTCCAACGTCAGCCCACAGCCATATTTTTCAAGGGCAGCTGCAGTCTGTTAAAAACGGATTGAAATGTATGGGCAACACTGTGTGGACACCTTGCTCCGGGGGGGGGGGGGGTGACTATGCTAACGTTATCTCTGTTTTAATACATTTGGGGTGCACACCCTAATGCAACAGGCTGCGCACTCCTATGGGCTTATGTTAAGGTTTATCATCACTTTAAATGTTTATAACCTCTCTTCAGTCTTTCTTGGGTAGGGGGTCGCTGACTTGGACTTTCCTCTGCAATGCAGGACCCCAGTTGACATTAGCCAATGGTGGGTATAGTGTAAGGTAACCAGATTTTTTAAATGAAATCCGGGGACATATTTTTTTTTTTTTACTAGTAATGAGTAAAGAGCTATCAGTGGCTCTCTGTCCACCGCCGCCACCGCCTGCTTCACAGCCTGTCAAGTCTTACTTTCTGGGCCCCGGCTACTACTGGGTAGGGAAGAAGATCACTCCACCAGGGAAGGCAAGAAGATAAGCAGGCAGGCGGCTGGCCGAGACTTGAGCCAAGGCGGAAGAGCATGCGAGCAGAGCTGAATGGGCATGCACCTGAAACTGAAGAAATATTCCCTCCGCTCCGACCAGCACATGATCATCAGAGAGGGGCACAGATAATGGAAAAAATTACACCTTCCTAAGCTAGTAGGAGCAGTGGAGTGGGGGGTGTAATTCAGATTATATTTTTATTCTGCACTGCCTGTCTTTGAAATTGCCCCAACCCCTGTTCAAATCCAATCCGGGGACAAAGCTAGGGACAGACTTGGTCCGGGACAGTGTCCTCAATCCAGGGACTGTCCCCGGACACCGGGGATGTCTGGTCACCCTAGTATAGTGTGCTCAGGACATGCTTGTTATTCGGGGGAATATGGACACATATAATACAAAGAGGCAATGAGGACCCTTAGTTTTGGAAGAAATAAGCCGATTACTAGGCTTGTGCAATTCGTTTCATAACGAATCATAACTAATCTAAATTCGACCAAATTTTGCATCTTGCGGACATTTGGATGCAAAAAAATAACGAATTTAACTAATATGAAAGAAATTATAGCAGATATAATGAATGAATTCAACATGATTAAACTCAAAGTAAATCTTACAGTCCAATCAGCTGATTAATTTTGTGCTGGAGGTATATAATATATTTCTTGATCATACATCACGGGACACAGGAGCTTCATTACATAGTGGGTTATATAGGCACCTCTGGTGATTGGACACTGGTTGACCCAATTAAAGAGAATTCCTCCCCTATATAACCCCTCCCATCAGGGAGGCACCTCAGTTTTTTCGCCAGTGTCTGGTCGATGGTCACGTAAAACTTAGCTCTATGCGGGTCCCGGCGAGGGCCGAAGGGCTACAACAAACCGGATCCATACCTCGGGCCGATAATTGACTCCCAAGATGGTATGGTACCCGGGCCTCGTCTGCCGAAGACACGAGGTTTTGCCTGTAAGTCCTCTCCATTGGAAGACTGGACTCTGGGACAACCAGACTTGGGGTACTGTTTACTCAGGGCGCCCGTAAGTTTCTGGCAGAGTTTTTTACAAGGCCCAGGTAGGAGAATCTTTTCGTAAGATTCCCAGATACGCCTGAAGGTTGGCTAACAATACCCGCCGTGATGGGTGAAGGCTGGAATTGGTCTGAAATCAGCAATTCCTGCGGCGGGGAACAGGTATGGGAAGTCATCCTATATATTTAATATATGAATGGATTTCTTCATTTTGAGTAGTTGTATGTCTTACCTGGTTTCCACCACTTGAGGGAGTAAGAGCAAGCCTGATGCATACTTACATGCCTTTCAAACAAACACGCTCAGTGAAATGCCTGGTCCTCCCAGCTACTCACGTCTCCTTGCAGTCCCTGCCACAATATAAGTTAAAAAGGGGTCCCACGCAGATCGGGGGGTCCCAGGTCACTCCTTTTGGGTTCCCCTTCCCCCCCCCGGATCCCGCGGTCCTCGTGCACGCGCGCGGGCGCGTGCACGCGCGCGGGCGCGTGCACGCGCGCCGGGCGCGCTCCCGGCCTAATAGGGAAAGGGGGGGGGTGTGGTTGCCAGCTGTGCACAATCAAGTGCTCCAGACTGCAATGCAGGCGCCAAAACGGCCGTTTTTAAAAGCCCAGAGCGTCAGGGGACTGTAAGGTGAGACACAGGAGCTGTGGGCTGTAAGCATCCGTGGGATTGGATCCAGGCGAACCTTAAGACACCTACTCGGCATCATATTGTGCAGTTAAGCTTATATTGATTTATTGTGAGACTTTAAGCACAACAAAGTGATTGCATTTTACACTAGTAACTCTGCTTTGTAGCTCAGTACTATGTCTCCTCGTAAGAGGGTTTCAGGGGCAGGTAACAAAAGCACTGGCAGGTCACCGCCTGGGTCCAGGGGTTCTAAAAGTGCATGCAGATTACCATCCCCCTCTGCAAGAGTGGAGCCTGCATCTCAAGACGAGTCAGTGCCCCTTTCAGGCTTTGCAGCCTCTCCTAATGTCGCAGCCCCGGTCTATGTCACTGAGGACTCCCTTAGGGCTTCATTGGAGAGTTTTGAAGGGAGGATAATGAATTTTATTTCTGCTTCCCTAAAAGATAGCAAGAAAAGGGGTAGATCCCCTCCCTCTGCTGAAATCCCTCTCTCAGACAGTTGCTCTGAAAATGAGGAGAGATCCCTATCTTTGGAAAGGGATCATGAGCAGTCGGATCAGTCAGAGGATGAGGAGTCAGTCCCCTCCTCCCAGGCACTCAGAAAGCAGGTGCAGTATTACACTGAATTGGTGCGTACCACGTTCAGAATGCCAGCTGCTGAAGTCGCTACATCCTCTGTCTCTTCCCTGGGAGTCAGGAAAGCTCCACAGACTGCTTGTTCCTTCCCAATTCATCCTTTAATGGCTGACTTGATGTATAAGGACTGGGGACATCCCGATAAACTGTTTGCTCCTCCCAAGAGGTTTTCTATGTATTATCCCGTGGAGGAAAGCTTCACCAAGAAATGGGGGGCCCCATCTGTGGATGCGGCTATCTCTTGTGTGAATAAAAACCTAACTTGTCCTTTGGATAATGCGCAGGTATTTAAGGACCCAGCTGACAAAAGGCTGGAAACCTTGTTAAAAGCCTCCTTTTCCATGGCCGGCGCTGTGGTGCAACCTACAGTCGCAGCCGTGGGGTTGTGCCAGTTCCTTAAGGAACAGGTTAAACAGATGTCTGAACTCCTTCCTAATGAGGAAGTAGAGAAATATGCAGAGATGCCTCACATCTTATGTTTCATAATTGATGCGATTTTGGATTCTGTCCAACAAGCATCACGTTTGTCCCTCATGTTGGTACACATGCGTAGGGCTCTATGGCTAAAAAATTGGGCTGCTGAAATGTCATGCAAAAAGCATTTGACTGGGTTCCCGTTTAAAGGGGAACGGTTGTTTGGAGAGGAATTAGATAAATTCGTCCAAAATATTTCGGGAGGTAAATCTACACTCCTTCCAGTCAAGAGGAGTAAACGTCCTTCATTCAGGCGTACTCTCTCTCCCGAAGCGTCGAGCTCTAAACAGTGGCGACGGCCTTCTCAGCCCTCCTCGGCTGCAAAGCCTTAGGGCCGAGCCCAGGGACAGAAAAAGACTTGGGGGCGGAAGCCTGCCAAGCAGACCTCCAAGACATCCTTGTGAAGGGGCGCCCCCGCTCGGCGAGTGGGGGGAAGGCTCCTGCAGTTTGCAGGCGCCTGGCGGGTAGAGATTCAGGACAAATGGGTGATCTCTTCAGTATCTCTGGGCTACAGGCTAGAGTTTCAGGAGATTCCACCTTCCCGTTTTCTAAGGTCAAGGATCCCCAGGGATCCGATAAAGCAGAAACCGCTATTTCTGGCCTTAGATCAATTACTATCCCAAGGTGTGATAGTAGAGGTGAGCCCGAAAGATCAGGGTTCAGGTTTCTATTCGAATCTCTTCACCGTTCCAAAACCAAACGGAAGTGTCAGACCTATCTTGGATCTGAGAGACTTAAACCGGTTTCTACACATCCAGACCTTCCGGATGCAGTCAATACGCACTGTGGTCTCCTCCCTGCAAGGAGGAGAATTCATGGCATCAATAGATATCAAAGACGCATATCTCCATGTGCCAATATTTCCCGCACACCAGAAGTTTCTGAGGTTCGCGGTAGAGCAGCGCCATTTTCAATTTGTGGCCCTGCCGTTCGGCCTAGCCACGGCCCCTCGAGTCTTCACGAAGATTCTAGACCCTCTCTTAGCAATCTTAAGAGTTCAGGGCATAGCCGTCAGGGCTTACCTAGACGACTTGCTTCTCGTAGAGAGAACTGCAACATGCCTAAGTCGCAGCGTCACCAAAACGCTAGAACATCTGGGCCGCCTAGGTTGGATTATAAACCTAGAAAAGTCGTCTTTACAACCGACCACCAGGTTGGATTACCTGGGTCTGATTATCGACACCGCTCAGGGCAGGGTGTTCCTTCCAAAGCCAAAGGCCTTGGCCATTGGAGATCTAGTGCGCCTGATTCTGGGCAGAAGATTCTCCTCCATTCGGTTGTACATGAGACTGTTGGGAAAGATGGTCGCCTCTTTCGAGGCCGTTCCATTTGCCCAGTTCCACTCAAGGCCCCTGCAAAGATGCATCCTTGCGATTTGGAACAGGAAGCCCCAATCCCTGGATCTTCCTATGCGTTTATCCCCTCGGGCACGCAAAGGTCTTGTCTGGTGGTTACAGACCAAAAATTTGCTGAAGGGCAAAACCTTTCTTCCCCTCTCATGGAAGATTGTCACCACGGATGCCAGCCTGACAGGCTGGGGAGCCGTGTTGCAGGAAACATGCTCGCAGGGAAAATGGTCTGCGACCGAAAGTCTGCTGCCCATAAATGTCTTGGAGATTTGGGCAATTTACATGGCACTCAGAGAGTGGTCTCACAGACTGCGAGGTTTCCCAGTTCGGATTCAGTCCGACAATGCCACCGCAGTGGCTTACATCAATCACCAGGGCGGTACCAGAAGTCTGGTGGCCCAAAAGGAGGTGAATCGCATACTTGTCTGGGCAGAAGAGCATGTTCCGTGCCTCTCTGCAGTCTTCATTCCAGGAGTGGAGAATTGGCAGGCAGATTATCTCAGCCGCCAGCAGTTGTGCCCAGGAGAATGGGCTCTGCACCCCGATGTGTTTCAAGACATATGTCACAAGTGGGGCACTCCAGACGTGGATTTGTTTGCGTCCAGATTCAACAGGAAACTGGACAACTTTGTGTCAAGGACAAGAGATGCACTTGCTCAGGGGTCAGATGCTCTGACAGTTCCCTGGGATCAGTACAATCTGATCTATGCCTTCCCCCCGAACCCGCTGTTATCGAGGTTCTTGGGAAGGGTCAAGAGGGAGACGAAGCCGGTCCTTCTAGTGGCCTCGGCTTGGCCCAGGCGACCATGGTTCGCAGAAATCATGAAGTTGGCAGTGGGCAGGTCATGGACCCTCCCTCTCCGGCCAGATCTGCTCTCACAGGGTCCAATTTACCACCCTGCTTTACGCAGTCTGAATTTGACGGTCTGGCTGCTGAGACCCACATTTTGAGAGGCCGTGGTCTTTCGGGGCCAGTCCTCTCCACTCTGGTCAATGCCAGAAAACCGGCCTCCAGGCGTATCTATTACAAGATCTGGAGGGCATATGTTTCCTGGTGTGAACCCAGGAGATGGCATCCTAGAAGGTATGTCATTAGCAGAATCTTGGCCTTTCTCCAATCAGGCCTTGAAATGAATTTGGCCATAAGCACCATCAAGGTGCAGATTTCGGCCCTATCGGTCTTTTTTCAAAGATCGCTTGCATCACATTCCCTAGTACGGGCTTTTATCCAGGGGGCTATGCGGATGAGACCGCCAGTCAAACCTCCGGTATGCCCTTGGGATCTGAATTTGGTTCTCTCGGCCTTAGAAGCCCAACCATTTGAACCTCTGCATCTGGCTTCTTTAACTCTCCTGACAAAGAAGCTGGTGTTCCTAGTAGCCATATCCACGGCTAGAAGGGTATCAGAATTGGCAGCTCTTTCCTGTAAAGAGCCCTATTTAATTATCCATAAGGACCGAGTGGTCATGCGTCCCAACAGGTCCTTTCTACCTAAGGTAGTTTCAGGTTTTCACCTGAATCAGGATGTAATCCTACCATCCTTTTTTCCAAACCCTCAGTCCACAGAGGAAGAATCCTTACACACTTTAGATGTGGTTAGAGCAATCAGTCTTTATCTTCAGGCAACTGCTCAGATAAGAAAGACTGACTGTTTATTTATTCTGCCAGAAGGCCCTAAAAGGGGTCAGGCAGCGTCAAAGTCCACTCTTTCGAGGTGGATCAGACAAGTTATTTCTCAGGCCTATGACTTAAAGGGGAAGATTCCTCCTTTTCAGGTGAAGGCGCACTCTACTAGGGCTGTAAGTGCTTCTTGGGCAGTGCATCACCAGGCCTCCCTGGCTCAGATCTGTAAGGCTGCGACTTGGTCATCAGTCCACACATTCACCAGATTCTATCAGGTGGATGTCAGAGGGCAGGAGGATATCGCCTTTGGGCGCAGTGTACTGCAGGCTGCAGTTTAGGTCCTCAGGTCCCTGGCGGTCTAGATTCATGATCTGTGTCTCCCTCCCCTCAACCTGAGCATTGCTATGGGACATCCCACTATGTAATGAAGCTCCTGTGTCCCGTGATGTATGATCAAGAAAATAGGATTTTTATATACAGCTTACCTGTAAAATCCTTTTCTTGAGAGTACATCACGGGACACAGGGCTCCCGCCCCTCTTGGGTTTTACGTGGTTTCTTATTGCTTTGCTACAAAACTGAGGTGCCTCCCTGATGGGAGGGGTTATATAGGGGAGGAATTCTCTTTAATTGGGTCAACCAGTGTCCAATCACCAGAGGTGCCTATATAACCCACTATGTAATGAAGCTCCTGTGTCCCGTGATGTACTCTCAAGAAAAGGATTTTACAGGTAAGCTGTATATAAAAATCCTATTATACATACATAAATATCGAATTTCAACTAATACGAACAAAATTATAGTGCATATAACGAATTAATTTGACACGATTCGAGATTCAGTATAACGAATATCGACACTCTACAGAAATAACGAATTATCCGAAATTGTATTAACGTAGCATAATGAATACAACAGAACAAAATTTTACGAATGACAACGAAGCGACAATGAACCGAACGGTTGCGCACAAGTCTACCGATTACATTGTTTTGTGGAATTGTCTTTTGAATAATGTATAATAGCTCCCAACAACAAATGTTTACAAGAAAAGAGAAACATTTTATTTCATGGATTGTTATATGGCTTATCTTCTTTTATAGCCTCTAGGTGTTAGGTCACAGTGACTTTGTTATGAGTGGAAGTTCACCTTATGCAAAAATTAGTAAATGCAATGGGCATTTTTTAAAGCTTAAGTTTAGCTAAAAACATATTTTTCTACAGCTTTAGTTACATTGCTTACCTGTAATGAAGTATGTCCCACCCAGCGACGGCTGGTGCTCAATATTTGGGGGGGGGGGGGGGGGGAGTGTCAAATCAACTTATGATGTGAAGGTGGACCTCTGATGTGAAGGTGGACCTTTGATGTGAAGGTGGACCTCGGATGTGAAGGTGGACTTGTGATGTGAAGGTGGACCATCAGAGGTCCACCTTCACATCACAAGTCCACCTTCACATCAGAGGTCCACCTTCACATCATAAGTTGATTTGACACTCCCCCCCCAAATATTGAGCACCAGCCGTCGCTGGGTGGGACATACTTCATAATGTATAATAGAGTGAAGGTGGACCTCGGATGTGAAGGTGGACTTGTGATGTGAAGGTGGACTTGTGATGTGAAGGTGGACCTCTGATGTGAAGGTGGACCTCTGATGTGAAGGTGGACCTCTGGTGTGAAGGTGGACCTCTGGTGTGAAGGTGGACCTCTGGTGTGAAGGTGGACCTCTGGTGTGAAGGTGGACCTCTGGTGTGAAGGTGGACCTCTGGTGTGAAGGTGGACCTCTGGTGTGAAGGTGGACCTCTGGTGTGAAGGTGGACCTCTGGTGTGAAGGTGGACCTCTGGTGTGAAGGTGGACCTCAGATGTGGTCCACCTTCACAACTGAGGTCCATCTTTACATCAGAGCTGGGCCTCAGATGTGATGGGGGACCTCAGATGTGATGGGGGACCTCAGATGTGAAGTTAATTTCATCAAGGTGGTTTTGTGCATTGCCACAGGCTCAGGTTGCCCACTCAAAATGTTGCCTACTTTTAAAGGGGCGCCGAGACAGGAAAAAACAGGTTAGGAAAAGCTGATTTAGCCCAATCGAATTCACCTAAAAGTATCAATTATGAGTGAGCTGAGCATTTAAATAATATGATGATTGGTGGACTTTAAATTAAAAATCTAAATAAATTTTTTAGTTCATTTAAATTCAAGATTTCATTTTAATTAGTTAAATTACTAAATTCAAATGAACTAATTAAATACAATTATTATTTAAAACTAATGTTAATTAAACATTTGATTTAAACGTAACATTTAACTTAAAAATAGGAGACGTTTTCAGTTGGATATGGCGGGACAAAGGTTTAGGTATGCTCAAAAAATAATAATTTAAAAAAAATTAAACAGCAATTGTGATTCTGTAGAACAGGCAATTAAAGTGTAGCACCCTGAAGTTTAGGCAGGGTTGCTATCAAATTTAATTGCCAGGCGCTAGTTGTCTTGGCCAATTGTTAGGAGATCAATTGATTTCCCCCTAATTCTGCAATAGTTGTACTTTTCTCTTCTGTCACAAGGTGTCATCGTAGCTGGTGACACTAGATAAGACAAGGGAATATCAAGGACAGATTAGGAATGAACGGGGTATCTCAGCCAATGGACAGTGATTTTCTTGGGTCCCTTGGCCTGCTGGTAGAACCTATTTATTTGGGTCGATTCAGGTGATCGGGGTTCTGTGCCACCTGGACGGCTGTCTGGATGGACGTGTGTTTTATTGCCCCGGGCTGCTAGGCCAGAAACCTATGGCCTATCCCGTGGACTTTTGACTGCTAGGCTGTCTGAGGTCCTATCCAGAAGCAGGAAAAGGAGCGTAGGGTTGGGACTACTGGCTTGTAGTCCAACCAGAAGTAACGGTTCAGCCGGCCAGGGAACCAGTTGTGGTGGGAGGTAGAGAGGAAGCTGTTGCTACTAAGGGACCATCCACCTTGCTACCGGAGACCACTGTGAGTAAGCTGGAGCAAGTACCAGAGCAGACTTCTCACCAGCCAGGGACAGTGAAGAAGTGGGAAAACTTCAGCAAGTGCCAAGCCAGGGACCCAGTGGGACAGCAGATGTGACGCTTGTGGAGTATCTGTGAGTGCCAAGCCAGGGACCTAACGTGCCAGCGGGGGTGAAGCTTGAGGAGTATCTGTGAGTGCCAAGCCAGTGACCCAGCAGTGAAGCGGGGGTGACGCTTGAGGGAGATACTGAGTGCTCACAGTGAAAGAGCTCAGGGGATCCAGTGGCTATTGGATCTAAAGTCTAGTGAGAGAGAGACTGGGAGCTCTTTGAGTGACGACCCACAGTGAGGGAGTGTGGGGTAAACTGAGAACGGTTTGTGTTGAAAACAGTTGAATACAATTGCCGTTAGTAACAGCTACAAGATTGTTGCCATAGGAGATAGCGGTCCTACCTATACAAAAGTGGCGTCCGGCTGGAGGCCTTCACCTGTAAAGCTGTCTACCTATAGAAGTCTCAGAGTCTGCTAATTATCTTTGCATCTACCTAAGGGTTTCCTGACCCTAACCCTCTCTCCCACAGTTCAGTTCAAGATACAATAAATCTCTTTGCATTCAAAAAGTGTCTGGCACCCACCTGTTCATCTTGCATTACACCCACCATGCCTCCTAACCCACTCTACACTGAAGGATGTCAGCTCCTCCTGACTCTGGAGGTCACCATTAGGCCTAAAGAGGCTCAGGACTTTACTACAAAAGGTAAAAAAAGATTTACTTACGATCTCCAATCCGGAAGAAGTAAATCGCTTTCTGCATCTTCTTTTGTTCTTCAGACATTTCCGTTATTGCTGGATTATTTTGATTAGCTTCCGCCATGTTTAGATGATACCCCAATATCTGACAACTGCAGAATAGAAAACACATAAAGAGACAAGTGTGAAGGCGCACAACCGTACTGGCATTTCACAAACTGTATGGAAGAGCTAGCGAGTTTGTATATTACTAATTGATGTATGGTATGTGTTAATATATAATATATAAATATATATATATATATATATATATATATATATATGCATGCGTGTGTGTGTATACAGTAATATACAGTATATTTTATATTATAATTAGGGCTGGGAAGATTAATTCCTCGATTAATTGATTCTTTTTTTGATTGATCAAAATTCTTTTGATCGGTACTCACCTCTCCGCCGGCTTCTGGGTCTTCAGGGAGTTCCATCGGAGATCCGATGACGTCACGGACATCAATGTCACCGGACTCCTTCCCCAAGTGCCTCCATCTGCTAAAGAAGGAAAGGGGGGGAGGAGTCTGGTGACGCCGAAGTTCTGATTGAACGTACCGTGTACGGGGGAGGAGCTACGCATGACGTCACCCGCTGCTGCCCTATGGAACGAACACAATTGTAGGCTTTACATGCTGTGTTTTTATCATCTTTATGTGAGTAGTTTGTGTTTAAACACAAAAATGAAATCTTATACTTAAAGAGGAAGTAAACCCTGATGGGTTTACTTCCTCTTTTTTTCCCTGCAAAGGTAAAGCATAATGGACTACTATGCATCGCATAGTAGCTCATTATGTGTCACTTACATGACACAGGAGCCAGCGAAGTCGCCGCTGTCCCCTGTAGTCCGCCGCATCCATGTTGCTGGTGGCGTCTCGCAGCTCCGATGAATCACAGCGGCGCAGCCGCGATGACGTCACTCCCGCGCATGCGCACGGGAGTCGCGTCTCGCAGCTCCGCCGCTGCCATACGGCGAAGCCGCGATGACGTCACTCCCGCGCATGCGCACGGGAGTCGACAAATTAGGCAAATCCATTCTTGGATTTGCCGCATTTAGTGCGCCTGCGCGCCGCTGTCTACGGCGCATGCGCCGTAGACAGCGGTGCCCATTTTCGGGCAAATATCTCCTAAACCATATAGGTTTAGGAGATATTGCTTGGACCTACAGGTAAGCCTTAATCTAGGCTTACCTATAGGTCCAAGTTGTTTGGAAGGGTTTACTTCCTATTTAAGCGGTGAGCACTTAGATCTTTTCTTTCTACACTGACCTGGCGTCTTTGCTGAGATCTAAGGAAATGTGAGAGAAGTTTATGGTCCGTGTTAACCCTTTTGATACCCGCTTGCATGACCACCTGTTTGCACAGGGGTCCATGCCATAAGGTGAGAGTGATTAGTTAGACCCGGAGGTGGAGGGATTGTCACGCTACTGTGGAAATAAAAAAAAATACTTACGTCAGTGCTACAGTTTGAATTTAAAACGCATTTGTTATCAAGTTAAGTCATGGATTGTGGAAACTAGTGTCAGGTGATTGTATATAGTGTATACCACATTTACCACTGACTAATGCAGAGTTGCAATGTAAGGAGATCAGCTAAAAGTAGTTGGATCTGTATGTGCGTTATAATTAATCAAAATGAGTTGATTAATAAAAAAAAGATCGATTAATCAAACGCGAAAATTTTAATCAGTAACAGCCCTAATTATAATACAATGTTTTGTTATTCATGTCCTATTTATAAAGTATCAAATGTTACATTCAGCCAAGAGTTTCATACATTAGTTGATGGATCATTTGTCTTTTCTATAAAGCACATTCACCACATTATTTTCATTCCTTTAAAAAATATTCCCCAACATCTGGTTTTATTCTTGCTTTCATGTCTGACGCTGGTTCCTGTAAAGTTATTATTAAATCTGACCTCCAGGTATGATTTGTATTGTATAGTTCTATAGGTCCAGCTTGGCACGGTGTAAGTATGTATATCTCATACATGAGGGGCCTTTGGGGAAGCTGACAGTCATTAATGTAATCGGCGCTACTTGTATTTTTTTTTAATGAATACAAGGCAGTCTCTGGACGAGATGGAGATCGTGATGTCACCGACCCTTCTCTCCATCATGTCCAATCAGAGAATGCCTTGGGGCCCAAGGGCTCAACAGGCTCCATCTTTTTTTTTTTCTTTGGCTGAACTTGCGTGTTCACCTAGCTTTATTTACAAGATTCACCAAAAAGCTTTATAAAATACTAATGTTTGGTGCTAGCCAAAGGCATGCAGAGGCATTTAGGCAAACATACCTGGGATCATGCAGTCTTTATATAGAGACCCTTATCATTCTTTTTCACTGGTCATACTGGTAAAATAGTGGCAGGAGAAAACACTGAATCCATTTTTAAAACCACACTTAAAGTGAAATTAAACCCAAAAACAAAAATTAAAGCGGTAGTAAAACGCAGTTGTTGAACAAAAAATAAATGAACAAATTTCCCTGCAAGGCAATGTCATAATGTGCTAGTATGCATGGCTAGAATGCTTCTTACATGGGTGGTCACTGAGAAGAATGCTCTTTACATTGGTGGTTAGTGGAAACTGGAAAGGATGCTCCCAACATTGGTGATCAATGGGAAGAATGCTCCCAACATTGATGGTTGGTGGACAGGGCAGGACTTAGGGTGCTGGGGGCCCCTGGGCTTGAGTCACTTTTGGGCCCTACCTTCTATATTAATTTGTTGCCATCTGGTGCCGTAACAATATAATCGATCCAATCGTTATTTGAAGTGCCAAGCTACTTTTAAAAGGTGACTGGTACCGTAGACAGTGTTAAATGCTAAACAAAGTAATAATCTATTACTGATTGAAGCTTGAAAAGTTTTTTTCCAATAAATAAATAATGATTAAAAAAGTTCAAAGTGATCAAGTGTTTATTGCAATGCACAAATATCTTGGTCAGAATGAGAACATAAAACACTTATTTACCTGGAAAACATATTGAAAAACAATCAACTACCTTGTAAGGTTGCAATCATAACAAATCAATTGCAAGAATATAACAAAATAACTCATTGAACAAAGTAGTGCAAGATAAATTGTACATTCTACTCCTCCTGAGTATTACAATACCACATGTGTGGGACTTTTCCACAGCCTTGCCACTTAGAGAGGCCCAACATGCAGGGAGCGCCGTCACGTGTTCTAGGAGCATAAATTACACATCTAACTTCTTGACTACCTATTACACTTTTGAAGGCCCAGGAGCACCAGGACTATGACACGTGACACTGATGTGGCACTGATGACACGTGGCACTGATGACACGTGGCACTGATGACAGATGGCACTAATATGTGGCACTGCTGACAGATGGCACTAATACGTGGCACTGATGACACGTGACACTGATGACAGATGACACTAATACATGGCACTGAAGACACATGACACTGATAACAGATGGCACTAAAATGCGGCACTGACGACATGTGACACTGATGACAGATGACACTAATATGTGGCACTGCTGACAGATGGCACTAATACGTGGCACTGATGACAGATGGCACTAGTACGTGACACTGATGACACGTGACACTGATAACAGATGGCACATGGCACTAGGGACAGGTGGCACTGGGGACAGGTGGCACTGGGGACAGGTGGCACTGGGGACAGGTGGCACTTATACATGGCAGTGGCACTGGGGACAGGTGGCACTGATGACAGATGGCACTTATACGTGGCACTGGGGACAGATGGCACTGGGGACAGGTGGCACTGGGGACAGAGAGATGGCACTGGGGACAGCACTTTACATTGTTTTTTTTATTTTTTTACTTACAGTGACAGGCTGCACGTCGCTCTCCCTCCTCACATGCTGTCTCTGTGAGGGGGAGAGCCGGTGATGAGAGATGATCTCATGATATCATCTCTCATTGGACAGATCAGTGCTAAATGGCCGCTGTGATTGGCCATTTAGCATGATCTGTGATTGGCTGTGTCCAAGGGACACTGCCGACACAGAACTTCCCCGATGCGCGCCCGCGGCACGCATCAGGGGAAGTAAACATAGAGGAGGACGTCCAGGGACGCCCTCCCAGCAACTGCCTTCCGCGCTGTAGCCTGCTATAGCGTGGACGCCTAGTGCAAAGTATGGGCTTGCGGGGCCCCCTATTGGACGGGGCCCATGGGCTTGAGCCCCGTCAAGTCCTATTGAAAGTCCGGCCCTGTTGGTGGATACTGGAAAGAATGCTCCTTACATTGGTCGTCAGTGGGAAGGATGCTCCCAACATTGGGGGTTAGTGGAAAGAATCCTCCCTACTATGTTGGTCAGTGTCAATGCTCAATGCTCAATTTGTTGGTGGTCAATGGAAAGAATATCCCTTACTTTGGTGGCCACTGGGAAGAATGCCCATCTTACAGCAGTGGTGGGAATGCCACCCCTACAGATAGCTAAAAAGATCACTGGTGTCATGCAGCTGGCTCTGCCAAGTGGCATTGGCCCCAAAACCATGCCATCAACATCAGATGGGAGGTCAATCAGCCACAGCCCAAGGAACCCCCAGTAACCTCTGGAGGAACCCTTGGCATTCATATTACCCTGGTTGAGAATGGCTGTTCTATACAGACTTATGACAAACTATATGAATTGGCCAAATGTTAATAAATAAAACATCAATTCAATATAAATAATAAATACATATGCAGTGTTTTTCCTGGAGGGATCTCTGAGAATGTTCTCAGGTCTCCTACAATAGTATAGAGGCTGCCAGATACAAGCACAGTTCCATGCACACGGACAATTCAGATGTCTTTTTAGAGTTTATTTCTTAATAACTTGAACTGGAGAGGGGTTTAGGGTCACAGGATACTCCAAATCATAATCGCAATCAATGAGAGGACAAACTTCTCACAAATCTTCTCTATTGTAGCCTTTCCAGGAGGCAACAGAGAATGGCCAGTATATCTAGGGCTTTATAAGAGCAGTCCCAGTCCATATTGCATCCTCTGGCACTTAGTTCCCTTCTAGCTAGTGCCGGTGCTACCACTAGGCAAACTAGGCAGCCGCCTACGGTGCACAGCTGCTGGTTTTCCTCTGCACCTGCATGCTCTGCAGGCTGCAGTATCTAAATAACTCAGTCCGACCGGTAGTGTAATTAGAGGTGCAGCGCAGCATTGGAGCCAGCGCTAGAGGAAGCAGAACTGATGCTTCCTGTATAGCAGGCACCTTCTGTCACAGGGGCAGGGCAAAGGGGGTGGGGTCAGGGGTGGAGCCAATGGGGGCTGCAAAATTAGGTTTTGCCTAGGGTGTCAAAAATCCTTGCACCAGCCCCGCTTCTAGCACTTGCACATCCAAGAGACCACAGCAAGGTCTTTACTTGCAATGTCCCAGGAGCTGTCTACCATTCAGCATTCACATGAAGTCGATTAAAGATCCTTCTTCAAACCAGGACTTCAGGATAGTGCCCTCCAGCAAATAATCCTTCAGCAATCTTCTCCAGGCCTCAGCCCAGCTCCCGCTGAGGCCTGAATTGCAATTTTTCTTTATTGCAACAGTCCCAGAAAAACTCAATCCCTCTCTGGAAAAGGCCTCCCAAACCTCTATCATCTCCCCAGTCACCTTCTGGACATTTTCTTTCAGGGATTGGCCGGGGCAAGATAAATATTCATACTGGTCAATTGAAACTCCTTGCCCAGTGCCCTATATTCTGGAAACTTCTTCCAGAAGCAGATGGGATGAATCAAACACCCAACTTAGGAAACCCTAAACAGATAAAATGATCATTGCTCCACTTACTATAGCAAAGCCAAAAACTAGATTTAGCCTAACAGCCTAACTAAAGTAGGACCTGCACCTACATATATGTAGCGCTCTCTACTTTTCGGTAGGTGCTTAGTGGTGTTTTTGATAGCGTAGGGTGTAGAGATAGGTAAATTTGGCCACGGGCCATGTCTTTTTGCTGGGCCTAGCTGTGGATTCAGGGTTGGGAGTGTCAGGACAAAAGGTGGGGGGGGGGCACCTACACTTGGGCTCAGGGATGTCTCCTCTGCTGGACGGTAGGTGCGCTGAACAGAGAGGATGGGCTGAGACCTGAGTGGCAGGAAACCACATGTGAGAGAGCTGACCAATCGTTAATTTGAGTGGTCACAAGAGGAGGTCTCTCATAAAAGGGGGATCACATGTCCTCGGGAGGTTCAAGGTTGGAGTTCGGGTTCAGGCTGAGGCCCGGGAGTTCAATAATTCTGGAGTCGGGTAGCCGGAGTTGACTCCAGGAAGGCCGAAGTTGGGCCCCTGGAGCAGGAGTCATCATTTAGAGCTGGAGAAATACCGGGACGTCCCAGGCGAGGACATACCGGACTGCACGGGAGGAGGAAGTAAGAACTAAGAGGAGGAAGAAGACCGGGGAACAACCTTCTGTGAGTAGAGCATGGACTGTTGTTGGGAGAGTGCAAAGAGAGTGCAAACCCAGTGGATCTATTCCGAAACTTTATGCTGTGTATGCGAGGACCACAGTATCAAGCACTTCTCGGGGCTATTGAAGGAGGTTGGACACTGCAAGTCACGGGAATAGTCGGTGAGGCCTGGGACTTTGAGTTTCAACATCCACAGCATTATTCAGGGGAATGCTCATCTGTCCATAGTGAGAGTGCATTAGAGAGAGAAAAGGGAACCAGAGAAGGATCGCTGGAAGGGAATCTAATTAACACATCTACGGCTATGGTTTAATTTCCCCTTTCATTTCCAAGTTGGGGTTTAACAGGGCATCTCATATGCTTCATTAGACCGCCCTATAAATGTATTCCCAAATAAAGCAACTTGAAAAATTCAGAGTTCTGTGTCATGGAATTGCATGGGAGGATCGAAACCGGAGCAGGCTGGCAAAAGGTAAATGAACACAATCAGCAGTCCCCAAGGGGGTAGTGCGCTACATATATTAACTTAAAGGGGTTGTAAAGGTTCTTTTTTTCTATTTTCTAAATAGGTTCCTTTAAGCTAGTGCATTGTTGATTCACTTACCTTTTCCTTCGATTTCCCTTCTAAATGTTTTTTTTTTCTTTGTTTTCTTTGTCTGAATTTCTTACTTCCTGTTCCTCCTCAGTAAGCTGTTCAGTAAGCTGTTCTGGCTAACTAAACACCGCTCGGATGATGGTGTGAAGTTTACTGAGGAGAAACAGGAAGTGAGAAATTCAGACAAAAAAAAAAAACATTTAGAAGGGAAATCGAAGGAAAAGGTAAGTGAACCAACAATGCACTAGCTTAAAGGAACCTATTTAGAAAATAAATACAAACGCCTTTAAAATATACTTGATCATTATTTTATTATCTGTGGCAAATCCAATTCTGTCTATATGGCCACAATCAAGTACTGTACATAAAAAAAAAAAATGCACTATAGCAGTATGTAAAAAAAGTTCATCCAAAGTGGTCGCTTACCTTAGGCATCATTTTAACCTATAGAATGGAGCCTTCAACCTCAACCCAAACTCTAAACTTGATTGACCTCAGTACAAGTAGAGCTTAGCATAGCTCTACTCTGTCATTAGATTGTATAACTTGCAGTAGAAGATTATAAAAAGATCTTAAACTTGGCACTTAAAAGTACAATAATGAACGTAGGGTAGGGTAGTTGCTATCACAAGACATTGGGAAGATGTTATTGGCAAATGTCAACCTTTATATAATTCCTGTAAACATGAATATACTGCAGTTGGCGACCAATGCTGGACTAGTGGGTAAAAAAAAAAACAACCCCATTAGCTGTTTTCTTTGAGTATTGGGTCCCCTGTGAACAAAAAAAAGTGTGAAATTACAGCAGACAAAAAGTAGCTGAAGGGCAGAGAATAGGACCAACCTCCAAAGAGCAAGGGCCTCGATCCCTCCATCCCCTGGGACGCAAAGGTTCTTGATAGGTATAAGGCCTATCCAGGGAAGTTTATAGAATTTCAAAACATTGGAGGGGTACATATGTATATATGAAAAGAGAAATTTCCAAAAATGACACCAAGTGGCTGTATAAATTAAGAACAATGCAACCATACGGTATGAACATCGAACTAGACTTAAATTGTTTCTTGTCTGATGATTAAAATTGAAATGGGGAGAATAGAAAGCAAAAAGAGGAGAATTTCTTAATAAATGAACAATACACAAAAAAATAGCAAGGTGGCTCAAAATGAGTGTTTAACTTTGTATTTGTTGGGAAGTTCTATCAATGTTTTGCGACAAGTATGTAGATAATTTTATTAAAATTCCTGGAAAAAGGTTAAGCCACGCGTATTGGGAGGCGTCGTTTCCGTTCACATGAGCGCTAAAGCATTTTAGTCGCCATTTAGGGTTGAACTAAGTTAAAGACTTCTAGTGTTCATTGCATAGTTACATAGTTAGTAAGGTTGAATAAAGACACCAGTCCATCCAGTTCAACCTGAGTGTCTACAATTGTCCCCATCCCTATACATTGTACATCACACACTCGATACCCTCAAGGAACCCACAATCCAAGGTCCCCATTCATACACTAGGGCCAAGTTTGGACATAGGCCAAGTAGCCTACCTGCATGTCTTTGGAGTGTGGGAGGAAAACCCACGCAGGCACAGGGAGAACATGCAAACTCCAGGCAGGGAGTGTCGTGGTTGGGATTTGAACCAGCAACCCTTTTTACTGCTAGGCGAGAGTGCTAACCACTACACCACTGTGCTGCCCATTAATGCACATTAATGGGGGTGAATTTCTAAGGCCCCTTTCACACTGGGGCGGTGCGGCCATCTATTTTTAGTGGCGCTTTACCGTCGTTTTAGCTGCGGTCTGCGGGCGCTAGCGGGGTGGTTTTAACCCCCGCTAGCGGCCGAAAAAGGGTTAAAAACGCCGGCAAAGCGCCGCTGCAGCGGCGCTTTGCCGGCGGTATTGCCGTGCTGTCCTATTGATTTCAATGGGTAGGAACAGTTTAGGAGCTGTGAATACACCGCTCCTTCACTGCTCCAAAGATGCGGCTAGCAGGACTTTTTTTACCGTCCTGCTAGCGCACCGCTCAGAGGGCTTTCACACTGGAGTGAAAGGGGCCATTTTTTTCAGGCGCTATTTTTAGCGCTGTAACGCCTGAAAACCGCCCCAGTGTGAAAGGGGCCTTAGAGAAGAAAAAGATCTGGAGAAAAAAACTAAGTAAAAAAAACTAGTAAAAACTAGAGTATCAAAATATTAAAATAGGAGTTTATATGTGTTTTAAAATGTATGAATTGGATATAGGGAAATGAAGTAGTTATGAGATAAAAGTGCGTTTGTAGGAGCTTTGCGTTGAGAAATGTAACTGTCGTTTGGAAAGGAAAACAACTAAAACAGCTAAAGCAGAATGCACCAAAAATATCTGAAGTTTTTAAGAATAAGAGAAATAGTTTAATCTATATATTGCATATTGTACGAGGGTTTGTAGAATGTATTTATTACTTTGATTGTTTCGTAATGAAAATGATTGTGTAGAAATGAGTACGAACGTAGTACTAAGTGTCATTCGAATGGCACTGAGGCTGCGCACTATGATTAGAACAAATGAGAGGTGGATCTATTCAAGTATAAAATGTAGTACGAAGAGTGACCAGGCACGCCCCCCGAAGACATTATACTAACGAAACGTTCGGTCGGAGGCAGTGCAAGGTAACGCAGGACATCCGGTCGTTCTGGCTAACAGCGCGAGTGTGTGGAACGCACGCCATCTGTAGTGAATAGAGTGGACACCTTCGGTATTGCAGCTCCCAGTGTCCTGGAGAAAGGCACTTTTTCAAGTAAGGAGTCATTTGGCTGTAAATTATTTTTAATTTGTTAATAAAATTGAATTACGCTATGGAGGCTCTCCATCTTTTTTTTTTATATACCGCACCTACCGTCTGTGAGGAGGAAGGCTGAATTGGTCTACAGGTTAAAGGCATGTGAGCAGGCACGATCCTGCAGGAGCGATCATTGACTTACTTTTTCAATAAAGTGGTGAATAAAATCTGGTAAGCTGAATCATATTACAATCACTTATTTGGTGTGGTGAAGGATCACGGGGAAGGTTGTGGCTACATCTAAAGATCTGTCATCGTTTTGTGTGGGACAATCACATCACGTTATAGAGGAACTTCTTTGGAATAGTTTAAATTGCAAGGACTTTTATACTATAGTTGTTGCAGCAATTACTGTCACTGCGGTGTTATCACATGAATGTGTTAATTATTGCTTAAATGTATTTTGTTATATATTATGGTGAATGCACTGTGATTAGTTGCACATATGATATTTGATAATAAGCGGCAAATTATTGATTGTTAATTGAGAAGGTTAATATTCATGTTGATGATTCATTTTTTTTGTTAATTAGCGCACCCTACATGTTATCTATATTCTGAATTGAGAAGTGTACTATTGTATTCTCTTTTTTCAGGGGAGCAGCATTAGAGTATTCATTTTTGAGCTTATATTTTTTTTGGCACAGGTTTTTTTTCTATTTTTTTACACATCCTTAATGTCTAACCCGCTGGTAACAAAAGTGAGTAAATTGGACCCAATAAGCCATTCTCCCTCCCCGGTGTCATGTGACTCGTTAGTGTTACAAGGTCTCAGGTGTGAATGGGGAGCAGGTGTGTTAAATTTGGTGTTATCGCTCTCACTCTCTCATACTGGTCAGTGGAAGTTCAACATGGCACCTCATGGCAAAGAACTCTCTGAGGATCTGAAAAAATGAATTGTTGCTCTACATAAAGATGGCCTAGGCCAGTGATGGCGAACCTTGGCACCCCAGATGTTTTGGAACTACATTTCCCATGATGCTCATGCACTCTGCAGTGTAGCTGAGCATCATGGGAAACATAGTTCCAAAACATCTGGGGTGCCAAGGTTTGCCATCACTGGCCTAGGCTATTAGAAGATTGCCAAGACCCTGGAACTGAGCTGCAACACGGTGGCCGAGACCATACAGAGGTTTAACAGGACAGGTTCCACTCGGAACAGGCCTCGCCGTGGTCCACCTAAGAAGTTGAGGTCACATGCTCAGCGTCATATCCAGAGGTTGTCTTTGGGAAATAGATGCTGCCAGCATTGCTGCAGAGGTTGAAGGGGTGGGGGGTGTCAGCCTGTCAGTGCTCAGACCATACGCCTCACACTGCATCAAATTGGTCTGCATGGCTGTCATCCCAGAAGGAAGCCTCTTCTA